>NC_058130.1:149777246-149797761 GCF_016433145.1 Gracilinanus agilis
GATGTGGCAAAATTGGGACATTAATGCATTGCTGGTGGAGCTGTGAACTGATCCAACCCTTCTGGATGGCAATTTGGATCTATGCTCAAAGGGCTATAAAAGAATGCCTACCCTTTGATCCAGCCATACCATTGTTGGGCTTGTACCCCAAAGAGATCATAGATAAACAGACTTGCACGAAAATATTTATAGCCGCACTTTTTGTGGTGGCAAAAAACTGGAAAACGAGGGTATGTCCTTCAATTGGGGAATGGCTGAACAAATTGTGGTATATGTTGGTGATGGAATACTATTGTGCACAAAGGAATAATAAACTGGAGGAATTCCATGTGAACTGGAAAGACCTCCAGGAATTGATGCAGAATGAAAGGAACAGAGCCAGAAGAACATTGTACACAGAGACTGATACACTGGTAGAATCAAATGTAATGGACTGCTGTACTAGCAGCAATGCAATGACCCAGGACAATTCTGAGGGATTTATGGTAAAGAACGCTACCCACATTCAGAGGAAGAACAGCAGGAGAGGAAACACAGAAGAAAATCAACTGCTTGAATACATGGGATGATGAGGACATGATAAGGGATCGAAAATACCACACCAATGCAACTATCAACAATTTGGAAATAGGTCTTGATTAATGACACATATTAAAACCAGTGGAAATGCATATAGGCCAGGGGAGGAGGGCAGTCGGGGGGTTAAGGGGAAAGTAAGAGCATAAATCTTGTAACCATGTTAACTTTTCTAAAATATAAATATTAATAAATGTTTAAAATTAAAAAACATAATGAAGCGAGGTAGCATTACCACCACTATTACTTAATATTGTATTTAAAATACTAACAAGCAATAAGAAAAGAAGAAATTGAAGAAATTGAAGTAGGCAATAAGGAAATTAAATTATCTCTCTTTGCAGATGATATGATGGTACTTAAAGAATCCTAGAGAATAAACTAAAAAATTAGTTGAAATAATAACTTTAATAAAATTGCAGAATATAAGATAAATTCAAATAAGTCATCAGCGTTTCTATATAACCACAAAACTTAGTATCAAGAGATAGAGAAATTCCATTTAAAATAATTCTAGACCAGTGATGGGCAAACTACAGCCTGTGGGCCAGATGTGAACCCCTGAAATATTCTATCTGGCTGCACATTATTGTTAATGTGATGAATACAATGAGTAGGATAAAATACAATGAAACTTTGAAAGAGTTGCCTTAGAAACAGACTGACAGATGACCATTTCCTTTCTTTTGGCCCCCTCTTTAAAAAGTTTGCCCATCACTGCTCTAGACAATATAAAATACCTAGTAATCTACTTGCCAAGACAAACTCAGGAATTACATAAACACAATTACAAAACACTTTTCACACAAATAAAGTCAAATCTAAACAATTGGAAAACTATTAATTGCTCATGGGTAGCCTCAGCTAATATGATAAAAATGACAATTTGACCTAAATTAATTTATTCATTCAGTGTTATACTAAACTACCAAATAATTATTTTATAGAATTAGAGAAATAAAAAAATCCATCTGAAAGAACAAAATACCAAGAATATGAAGGGAAATAAGGGGGAAACTATGAAAGAAGGTAGCCTAGTAGTATCAAATTTCAAACTCTACTATTAAGTAGTAATCATCAAAACAGTCTGATACTTGCTAAGAAATAAAATGGTAGATGGAATGGATTAGATACACCATATATAGGGAGAGAATGACCATAGAAATGTAGTGTTTGATAAACCCCCAAACCCTAGCTTTTGAAATAAGAATTCACTGTTAAAAAAAAAAAACAAAAAAAAAAAACAAACAGCTGGGAAAATTGGAAAATAGTATGGTGGAAACTAGGTATAGACCAATATCTCACATCCTATATGAAGATAAGGTCAAAAATGGGCATATGATTTAGATATAAAGAGTGATATCATAACTAAATGAAGGGAACATAGAAAAGTTTATCTGGGGGTCTGAGGCAGTGGTGGCAGCAGTGGCAGTAGGAGCTGCTGGGATGGTCCTGGGGCCTGGCAGAGGTGGAAGCCTAGGAAGCAATATAAGAGTTCAGCACCCAGCCCAAAGGCCAATGATGCTGCTAGTGCCAAAGAGGAGAGAACGGGAAAAGGTTGTAATTTGAGGAAGGCAGAAGAAGGAAAGTGGCAAGGGAGAAGAGAAGTGAAGGAATGTTTTAGAAGTATAAGTTTACTTGAAGATAACAGGCAATTCTCCAACTCATCTTCATGAAGCTGATTTAGCATCAGTTTCTGCCCCAAACCCTGGCTTCTACACTTAGGTTTTAGGGACTGACCCCTCACCCCCATCCTTGTGTTCTCTGTTTGCCAGCTAGGGGAGCCAGTTGACTGGACATGTCCTCCAGATCTCTAAGCCTTCAGGTCTCCAGCTGCCAGGAGGCATTCACAGAGGACATCTTAAGGAGCCCTCCCTCTCTCCTCAGAGAGGCAAGGACAGCTCTATGTCCCTTACCAGCTACAAAAGAGAGACCATCAGTGTTCTCCCTAGAAAATTTGGAGACAGGATAGATGGCATGGGACCCAAGGCTTCTTCTGGACATCCCCAAACCCTATTGATAAATCAAGTCAAGAAGTAATTCCTTTTTCTGAAGGAAACATTCCCTTGTGGCCTCTCCCAGCTTTTTTATAAATACAGATATGCAGCTCCCTGCTCCACTCTGATAAGCAGAGCATCTAAGTAATCTAATCATCCCTTGAACTCCACAGGTCATCCCTTATGCCATCAGGACACAAACAATAACCCCATTCCTGATCACATAAAACCATCATCCCATCTTCTCATCTTTGGTCACACAGACCCTGTTTTTAAGAGGTTATAAATATCCCCAAACCTGTCTCCCTTGGAAGGTAGTATGCCACCCATTTCTGCCTCCCCAGCCATTTAACTTAATAATTAAATTTGCATTCAATTTAATAGATTTCTCTTTTATTTTTAAGCTAATTTTTGGAGTCTGTCATTCCTGACAAGGGTACCTATCCTGAGCCCATGGTTTTACTTGAAAACTCTCCCACATTAATGTTACACTATAAGAAATGGTGAGCAGGTTAATTTTGGAAAAACATGGAAAAACCTCATGAAATTATGAACAGTGAAATAAGCAGAGCCAAGAGAATATTATATTTAGCAACAGAAATATTGTTTGAAGAAAGACTTGTGTATGCCCACCTCCAGAGAAAGAAATGATAAATAGCAATGAGTAACATATTTATATATATATATATATATACATATGTATGTATATGCATACATATGTATATGTATGTATATGTATATACATATATCTTTTTTTAAGTGATGCCTTCTCTAATGGAATGAGAGGAGGGAGAGAGGGAGTTAACTGGAAATTTTAATGTAACAAACAATAAAATTTAAATTAGAAAAAAAGAAAAGTTTATCTGGCAGATCAGATAGAGAGCATTATAAAATGTAAAATGAATAATTTTAATTATATTAAGTTAAAAAGCTTTTTTACAAATAAGATCAATATAACCAGCATTAGAAGGGAAACAACAAACTGGGGGAAATGTTTATAACAAATTTCTCTGATAAAGGTCTAATTTCTCAAATATATAGAAAACTAAGTCAAATTCGTTAGAAGACAAGCCATTCTCCAACTGAGAAATGGTTAAAGGAGATGTACAAATAATTATCAGATGAAGAAATCAAAACTATCAACAATCAAAATGTTCCAAATCACTAGATTAGAGAAATGCAAATTAAAACAATGCTGTAGTTCTATCTCATACCTTTCAAATTGGCCAATATGAGAGGAAAGAAAAATGATAAATGGAGGGAGATGTAGCAAAATTGGCATACTAATGCATTTTTGGTGGAGTTGTGAACTGATCCAAAGATTCTGGAGGACAATTTGGAACTATGTCCAAAGGGCTATAAAACCTTTGATCCTGTAATAGCATTACTGGATCTGTATCCCAAAGAGACAATTTTAAAAAAGAAGAAAGCACCTACTTGTACAAAAGTATTTATTAGCAACTCTTTGTGTGATGGCAAAGAGTTGAAAATTGAGGGGATGTTCATCAATTGGAGAATGGCTGAACAAATTATGGTACTTGTTGGTGATGGAATACTATTATGTGATAAGAAATGATAAGCAAGGTGATTTCAGAAAAAAGCTGGAAAGATCTGTATGAATTGATGCAGAATGAAATAAGCAGAACTGGGTGAACTTTGAATACAGTGATAGTAATATTGTACAATAATCTGCTATGAAAACTTGGCTACTCTCATAATGATCTGGAACAACCTAAATGCTACCTACTTCCAGAGGAAGAACTGTTAGAGTTTGATAGATGCAGATTAAAGCATATTATCTTTCATGTTAATGTATTTATGATATTATTTTGGAGTTTTGGTTTTGTATGTGTGCTCTGACAAACAATGACCAATATGGAAGTGTGTTTTGTACGATAATAAAAATAAAAATTCAAAAATTTCAGCCAAAAAAAAACAAAAGAAAAGAAAATATTTAGTAAATTTCTTTTTAAATTGGAAGATAAACAGTCTTGTCCTCTGGTTTCAAGAAGCCCTATTAAAATATGAAGAACACTATTCTCACTAGTGACATTTCCTTGTATGGTCCTGTCCTGAACAACAGTTGCTGTGAAAGAATAGATGAGGGTCAGGATTTGGAAGGAGGAATTCTACTAAGTTATAAATTGGGGATACCAAGACAATTAATAAAGGAGAATTCCACTGCTGCTGATGGAGCCTCAATATTGATGGGAACTGCTTTGGATTGCTGTGACCTCAAAAATAAAGATCAAAAGCAGTTACTTGGATTTCAAGGAACTATGAACATTCTGTTTTGGACTTTGTTCTCAAAATTAAGTTTCTGTCTTGTTTATCAAATGTTGAGAGAGAGATCTCAGCTACATAAAGTCAAGAAATTTTCTGTTTAGTCACCAATAATGGTCTTCTTGAATACCAGATGTGTTGGGGTGCTTAAAGCACCTCTGCCAAATTCAATAGTATATTAGAAGCTTGATGCTGGTGGACTTCCCATGAACCTCTATGCTATCTGTTGGCTGAACCCTCACCAAAGTATGAGAATATGTTTAGTGTGTAAGAGAAAAACCAATGGGCCTTGTTGACTAAATGTTATTAAAGTTACACCCATAGGGTTCCATTCAGTCCTCAAGAAGATAATTGTTTTCTTGGCCTCATCTTGGTGTGGATTCCACATATCATGATTGTTTGCTCTTCCTAGGCATTATCTAGATTTACTTCCCCTTTGGGCTTATATCAGATTGAACAGAGAAAACATTGGATTTGTTCAGGCTGCCTATCTTAAAGGGTATTCCCAACTAAGTAACTGGTCCCACCTATGTAGTGATGGTTCTCTTCTGCCTAAGCTTGCCTTCCAACATTAGCCAAGGTGCTGTAATATGAACTCTTGGAATTTGTGGCTTTGAGATGTGAGAGGAGAAAGTTCACTAATCTTCACCAAACTTAGTACATTTCATTTCATAAGCTCTTTAATATTTGACTGCTAACCATCTTATTTGACTCACTTTTCCTGTTAGTAGGGGGAGGGTGGTGCCTGGCAATACATAGGGGAAATGTTTATGGAAGGAGTTCAGAGATCCTCTCCAGAGCTGGCCTCTTAGCTTGCTCTTCTGTCTTCATCAATATAACCAAGCACCCCTGGAGACTTCTGTGTCCTGGGAGAAGTACTGGGACTTCTCAGTAGATTAATTCAGTACCTAACATCTAAGCTGCTAGTTGGGGCAGTTCTTCTGGGAATGGTCTTTTAATTTGAGGTCACTTTTACAGGCATGTCAACACATGTGGACATCTAATTCTTTTGGCTCTTAAGGACTTTGTGTTTCACTACTGGAGAGGTTTTGACAGACTTGAGAATTTCATAACTAAAAAGCAGAGTTGTTGAGGAGACCAAGCCAAAACTAGTATTCCTCTTCTACTTTGAAATGTGGGCTGACCTGTTCTTCTTCCCCCCCCCCAAAAAAACCAAAAGAAACCCCTAAAACCCAGCCAATCCGGGTACAATCTCTGGACAAGAGGTACATTTCAGGGGGAAGAGGTAGAGGGTTCCCAAATGGTCACATTTCCTTGGCCATTTCAACCCTTGGGTGGCAATGGAGTTTGAAGAGTAAGGTTTTGTTTTTTTGTTTGTTTGTTTGTTTTTTAATTTTAAACCCTTAACTTCTGTGTATTGACTTATAGGTGGAAGATTGGTAAGGGTAGGCAATGGGGGTCAAGTGACTTGCCCAGGGTCACACAGCTGGGAAGTGTCTGAGGCCAGATTTGATGAAGAGTAAGTTTTGTATGAAGCCACCAAAAGGCTATTGGGAGGTTCAGGTGTGGCAGGTCTTTGATTATCATTTCCTTTAAGACAGCAGAAGGAAAGAGGCACATTCCTGAAAGACAAGGTCACTTTCTTTTCCTACTAAATCACTGGAAATGCTAGAGATGATTTGGAAACTCAATCTTCTGGACTCAGGGAGCTATGACTGTGGTTGGCAGAAGAGAGGCTATAGGAGTTGGTATGAACAAATGCCAAGGGATCAAAACATAATACTCCGTATGTCAAGAATGCCTGCAAAAATAATGAAAGAAAAGGTGCACAAGATGATATTGATGTCTACTGGGGACTAGCTCATTGTTTGAACATAAGCAGCACACATTCTAGATGACAGAGAAACCAAAGAGCTTCATTAGAAGCAGCTACAAAAGGGATTGAGCAAGGAAGGCCCCCAAAATTGAGAAACTCATTGTGTGCACAGATAAATCACTTACTGCTAAAGGTATGAATGAATGAATTAACAAATGGAAAGAAAATAGCTGGAAAGTTAGTCAGAATAAGGCTTCTGTCCACAAAAACCAATTCACTGAGCTGCATAATATGACCAGAACATGGATATTGATGGGAAGCATGTTTCCACTTGTTCAAAAGTTGAAGGCAATGCTGAAACTTAAAGATTAGCCAGAGAAGCAATGAGAAGTACATGAGAAGAACCAATCAATATTTGTATGTCAAATTTAGCTTCAAGTGTCACTCTATTTAACCCTGCAAGAGAATATCTCCATCATTTTCTCCTTACCATTTTCACCCTTGTCTCGGAGTGGTATTCAATGCTATTTTTTGGCCTTTTTTTGCATTTAATTTCTCTGTTTTTCTATGTGCTATTTTGAATTTCCTTGAAAATAAAACAAAAAATAAATACATACTTTCAACAACTGTAGAAATGGTTCATATGTACTAATAAGAAAAGAAAGCCCAGCCTCAGCCACTTCCCAGCTGTGTGACCCTGGGCAAGTCACTTGACCCCCATTGCCCACCCTTACCAATCTTCCACCTATGAGACAATACACCGAAGTACAAGGGTTTAAAAAAAAAAGAAAGAAAGGCAGATACTTCATTTCTGTCAGGTTCAATTGAACTCTGGCTTGTTTAGCTCTTGGTCCATTCCATCGAGAGCCAATACAGACTGCCTGATTGCTCACATTACTTGGTTTAATAGGAGTTACAAACTTTTCCCCTTTGCCCCTCAACATCATTAATTTTGTGACAATTAAAATGTGTAAATATTTTATATAAGCATTTTATTATAAACAATGTAGGCAAACAGTAAAAAATCTTATAAATTTCTCTATTCATAATTCAGAAAGATGTGCATATCTAAAAGGTCAAAACATATTCTATATTAAATAATGTGATACATTTTTATGCTTTCCTGCCAACTACAATGCCTTCTTCTTAGAGTTCAGTATTCTTATACTTCTGATGCTATTATCTGTCTTTTCATTGTAGGATTTAAGGACATCTTGGGCAACTGCAATGTTGATACAAATGCATATACAGTAACAAAAATGAAAATAGTCCTGACTCTTAATAAACTTACATTCTACTAGTATCTTCAACCAGCCTGGCATTGCAGGCACTAAGTATAGAAATACAAATGCTAGATAGTCCTTGACCCCAAGGGGCTTATATTTTAATAAAAGGAAATAACAGGCAGGAACATTAGTAAGAAAATGAAAAAATAGAAGCAAAATATTGGGAGAAGGAAAGAATAGCACTAATAATGGGGAGGATCAAGAAATGTCTTTTGTAAGAGGTGACACAAACTAGACCTCCTTGACTTTTCAGTAAGACTCTTCACAGCACAGTAAAAAGGTTAGAGAGAATTTATATCAGAACTTTTTAACCTGGGCTCAGTAGATCTCTAAGAGTTCTGTGAATAAATTTCAGTTGACTTGTGAAGCTAGATGGGAAATGTTATACTTTTATTTCAGTATATATTCAACATGCTATTACTATTTCAATATAATTGGTTTCCTGTGGTAGTGATTTAGGGGAATGCCTACCCCAAGCATATGAAGAAAGTGAGCAGATAAAAAACAATTTATTCCAACAATCATTAGTGCACGTGAAAGATTTTCTGTGGAACCCTTTGAGCTTGGTCAGACATTGAAAATGTCAAGTTATCCACTGCATTCCAGGCCATTTGGGTCTTTGATGACTGTTGAGGAAGTGAGGCTGAAGACTTTAAGCAACTCTGCCTCACTTAAATCAGTTCACACACAAATCAAGCCACCATCCTCTTGTTGTCATTGATCCTCTTTGAAAAACGAAGGATGAATAACAGCAACAATCCTATGTGTTTTATTTTATCCATTTAAAAAAACATTATTCTGAGAACTTTCCACAGGCTACCTACTGTCCATCTAACAATTCCATGTATAACATCCTCCAAAGTGGGGACTATATTTTCATTTCCTGAAAATCCTCCTTTATGACAGTTGGCTGCTCCATGAAAATAGAAAGGGATATAGAAGAGTTTTGGATGACCCTGGATAAGACTTCACATGAAGGAAAAGAAATTCCTTTGGTTGGTGGAGGAATGGGAATTGGAATTCTGACCAGTATGTCTTATGATAAAAGAATCTTCTCTGTGAAAAGTGGACAAAGTGAAGGTTGGGATAATATCTTCATTCTGATTCCATGGGGCTTTGTTGTAGCTGGACCAGCAGAGGATACAAAAAGTCACCAGTATAATAGCAAATAAAGTCAGGATCACCCCCATCACCATGATTTCCATGGTCTCTCAAGCCAATGATTGTTTAGGATCAATGTGATCTCAAAATCCCTCTTGTCATTCTCCAGTCCATGGTACTATTTAATAGGAATGCTAATTCTTTTCTCCTTCCTCACTGTGTCTTCCCTTACTGGCCAGTAGTTCTTCTGCTTCTAAGACCCCATAGCTCACTGTTGATCTCTCTGTCTAAAAATTCCAGAAGATCTTCCTGAAAACTGAGACCAGCCTCCTGTGGCAAGATAAAAGAAACATCTCAAAGAAGTCATCAGAATAATCACAGAATATTCAAATTTGGAAAAGCAATAGACTAAGGATAAAGCACAATTTGGTGTTTTATTATGTTTTATTGACAGCATGTTGAAGTGTTTTATTTGGTCTCATGGCTCAGGTTACTTGGGTGTAGGACTTTGAGAAAATTGGTACTCAGGAAAAAGATATAATAAAAAGTTTTATTGTTATGCAATCCAAAAAGCAGGCAAAACATAAGCATAAAAACCCACAGTCAGTACAAATTAACAGAAGTTCAACCCCATATGAAAAAGACTTACCTCATCCAGAGAGTGAGGGAGACATATTGGAGAAGAGGTAAAGTTAGGATTCAAGGGGCAAGATTATATACCCTAAAAATGAACTTGATTAAGGTAAGTAAAGGGTGCCATATGAAGGAGGCAGTATTACTAATCAGTGTCAGATGACTACTTTCCCTATTAAGAAGCCTGAGTCCTTGAGAAATTATGATTAGCCAGGATGGCTAAAGGAATTTCTAAAACAGGAAGGGAGAGAAAACTCTTGACAGACTGTTATATCCCTAAAAGTCAGTCTTAGGGGTTTTAGTAATCCTAAATGGGATCATAATGTGTTAATAATGACTGAAAAGCAAAAAAAAATTAAAGAGTTCAATTTAAATCAATATTTGACATGGAAATTAAAAGAGATGATGTAACATTAATTAATGAGAATATAGTATCCAACATAAGAGAAGTGATGACCCCACTGGTCCATGTGTGACATACCATGGCTAGAGTATTGTGCTCCTCTCTGGACACTGTATTTTAAGAAAGATAACATGCCTGCCACTTTGTAAGTACTTATGTTTCTTGACTCCATACTCAAAATCTGGAAGATGCTTAGAGAGTGGAATCAAGAGGCTTAGAACTTGTCATCCTTCACTATCCTGACTTCCTGTCTCTAAATTTATGAGGAATTTAAAAAATATCCCTACTCAAATATCACCTATTGACACTTTCTTCACTTTACTAGGTAAGCTAGGCATCTTGGTGGTGGCTAGGTCGCACAATAGATAGAGTCTTGGAATCAGAATCAAGAAGACAAATTCAAATCAGACCTCAGGGTACTTTTGTGACCCTGTCAAACTACTTGTTAGATTTCCTTCTCTGTAAACTCAGGGTAATAATAGCACCTGCTTTTCAGGGTTGTGAGGATAAAGTGAAATCATACACTCAAACATTAAAGAAACATTAAAGTGCTATATAAATGGTAATTGTTATTAGTTTATTATTGCTATTATCAACTATTTGCCTTCCAACGAGGGTACCTAGAATCTAACACTAGATGGGCATTTTGATCTCTTAATATATTCAGTAATAAATATTTCTGACTTACCTCTCCTTTTGCTGGTATGCTCATGACTATAAGTTCCATAAAGGTAATGGCCATCTACTTATATTTTTAATCATATTTCCCAGCATTTGCCATAGTACTCTGTACAAAGAAGATACCTAGTAAATATTCATTGAATATTTTGCATCCATACTCCATGATAGGACAAATCTGTTGGGAAAGTATATTTCTCATCTTAATGCTTCAATTTTGAGGATGATCAGAGAATCCATTCATATTTGTGGTTGTTCCTAGTTAGGAATTTTCTATAATATTGACACACACAGGAGATTCTTTTTTGAAAAACCTTTAACATTTGTTCTCTATCAAGTTCAAATGTTTTTATAATTAACAATTAATAATGTCATATCTTGTATTCTATACTACTTTCAGCTAATGAGGAGAAGGGAAGTGAAGAGAAGATATTTCTTGCACCGAAGTGCAAACAACAATGAAAAGCTCTCAACTTCCTCTGAGGATTGACTGACAAATCTATGGACAGCTCAGATAGGAAATCTCTGATCAGTTGAGTCATTTTTCTTTTTTTTTTTTAAATCCTTAACTTCCATCTTCAAATCAATACTTCATATTGGTTCTAGGGCAGAACAGTGGTAAGGGCTAGGCAATGAGGGTTAAACAACTTGCCAGGATCATTCAGCCAGCAACTGTCTGAGACCAGAATTGAAGCCAAGTCCTCCCATCTCCAGGCCTGGTGCTCTATCCACTGAGCCCCCTACCTCCCCCCGCCAGTCATCTTTCAATGTTCTTGCTGAAAATCCTGCTTAAATATCCTCTCCCTCTTCTAGCTATATAAATCTGATGTTATAAACTGTTTAATGATCTACCAGTGTCTCATTTTACTGCAATATTGGCCATAAACTACTAAAATACTGGCATGAGTCAGAGCAAGCCCAGAACAATATTCTTGTAGTATTACAATAGCCTCTCTAGAACTATTCCCTCAAAACTAAGAGCTGAAAAATTTTAATGACCAAATTCTGGCCCAAAGAAGAGGTATGAAAAAGCCTCTCCCTCCATTTCTTCAAATAAGTATGTGTGGAACAATGTATAATGTTAGACTTCTCAATGCATGAGTTAGTTTTGCTGAACAATTTTTTCCCTCCTTTTATTCTTTGTTATTAGAGATTGTTCTCTGAGTGGAAGAACACATTGGGAAATATAGGTCATGTCAAAACAAAAGATATCAATAAAATATTGTGTTTCTGTCTTCCCATTTTAACTCTTTGTCCTTCCAAAGAATCTTTCACATAACTATCAAAGTAATATCCCTTCCATAGAGATCAAGTCCTATCACACACCTACTTTAACCTTTCAGAAGCTTCCAAATTGCTTACCATTGCAGAGTTCTTTGCTTGGCATTCATCATCTTCCCCAACCTTTTATTACTCTCCTCTATTCACTCTATGCTCCAATCATATTGGAATATCCAGCACTAAAAACATGTATGTTGGTCTTATACTTCCATGCCTATACTCAGCCTAGGGAACAGTCTGACAGTTGGCACTTAATAAATGTTGTCATTGCATGTTTTTCAGTTCTCACAATACATACTTTTCAACTTCCCAGTTCTCTGTAGTCATTGGCGTATAGTATTAGGATATGGAAGGGTAATTTTCTACTTATGCTTTCCTGGATTCTGCTTTTGAGAGATTTACTGGTTTACCCAGAATGGTAATGAAGTGGATAGTCACTTTCTGGTGTACATATGCAGCCTAATAATAGTCATATTCCTAGCCTGTTGTAAATGTATGCTGGCACCTTTCCAGTTCTTGAAACAGGATATCCTTAAAAGTTATTTTAGTATTTTAACCTCCTGTCCTGAAACAAAAGCAATGCCATCCTCTTTCTGAAAAAGATTTGTTCAGCAATCTGGGAAAAGGTCTTGATGTAGGTTATAAGCTGTTCTTTGTTTCTAGTGGTCATCATTTCCTTTGTATGAATTATTTGTATATCCATATATATTGCTGGTTTCAAAAATTTTTTCCTGATACTTGTTCTTATCAGAGTAGATTTTGTAAGATTTGGCATATGCATGTTCAGGAGTAATAATGGAAGTCTGATAAAAACAAAGGGCTGGGGTTGAGTGTTGTATTGAATTTGATTAGTTGTTAGTTATCTAACATAATTAGAAACAGAAATAAATAACAGAGAAAGGATTGTTTCCTTGTCCCTTTTAAGGCACAGCCAGGGAAAAATCATGGTGGTCACTTTAAGGAAGATTTGCACGACTGGAAGACTGTTAGAGAACTCTGGGACTCTTGCCTTGAGGAAGTGATTGGAGATTTTTCTCTGGAGACTATCTGTTAGTAATTTCTTTTAAAAGTAACTTTGAGAAGTTGGAAGAACATCTGTGAAGTTGGAAAGAGTTTGTTTTGCTGTGTGAGAGCTGTTGTCCTGAAGGGAGAAGCAACTGCCAGTGGAGGGCTGTTTGGCTCTCACTGGACCAGAGTGAGAATTGGACTCCCTGCTGGGAGAGTCAGAGAGAGGTTATTGATTTCTAACTGTCACATCTAAACTGTTAGAGGAAGTGACCTATGAATTTTGATAAATAATTTAAGGAGGTTAATAATGTTTGAAGTTCATATATTAGAATAAGTTTAGGTAGACAGAACTGAGTCTTATATAGATAGTTGAGAATAGTTTTTAAGGAGGTTCATCCTTGGTGAACAAGAAGCAAATCCGTGAGGATTTAGAAGGGGAGTTTTTATCTAGATTATTAGTATTAGAATAATATTTTTCCTGCTTTATCTCTACCTTCTTTATCCTGTCCCTGCCTCTCCTGATAGTTAATAATAAAAAAGCGTTGGATTAAGCTGTGTCCAGCAATTAATCCACCATCTACAACCAGATGAGATGACCCTAACAGCTCAAGCCAATTTATACCAATTGATAAAGATCAATCAGCTATCTATATCCAATTCCCAAATAAGGTCAAATATACCTATAACAATTGTATAGTTTTGTTTGTTATTAGTGTTTTGACTATCTTAAAAATGAGAAAGAAAAGAAAGGCGGAAAGGAATATATTGTTGTAGCACTGAGGAAGGGAAAGAAAGGTGGTGGAAATTATCTTACATAATTTGGGTATTCAAACAGAAAGGCAGCTTATTTGGGGCAGCTAAGTGGCACAGTGAACAGAAATCCAGCGTTGAGTCAGGCTCATCTTTGTGAGTTCAAATCTGGCTTCAGACACTTACTAGTTGTATAGTCCTGGGACAGTCACTTAATTCTGCTGACCTAACTTTTCTCATCTGTAAAATGAGCTAGAGAAGAAATAGCAAATAACTCCAATATTTTTACCAAGAGAACCCTAAATGGAGTCATGAAGGCTTAGAGATGTCCAAAGCAACTCAACAACAAACAGAAGACTCTATAAAGAAGGAGTTAGGATGGAGGGGAAGAGAAAATACTTTAACCTCACTTTCATCTGAACTACTCAAAGGACACACACACACACACACACACACAC
Organism: Gracilinanus agilis; assembly: GCF_016433145.1. NCBI lineage: Eukaryota > Metazoa > Chordata > Mammalia > Didelphimorphia > Didelphidae > Gracilinanus > Gracilinanus agilis. The sequence goes on from NC_058130.1 coordinate 149,791,478, forward strand.
ACACACACACACACACACACTATGGGGTACAGAAATACATTTCACTCAACAAGGAAATAAGAAGGAAAGAGGAGAAGGAAGAGAGTGTAATTAAAGAGAGGTATATTAAAGGAGGAATTGGTGCTAAGCAAAACAAACTCTAACCACAAAGGTTATAACTCAAAGAGGAGTTTTAAAAGAGAAAAAGAAAAGATAAGACCCTGAGATTGGTCTCTGAACAAGGGAGAGAGTAGCTGGGACACGGTAGTGGAAATAGGTTGCATCAAACCTAGAGCACCAATGCCACACTCTTCTCTCACTACCTCCTTTATAAAGAGGGTTATGGAAACTAAGGAATGACTACAATGATACTGGAAGCCTTGGGATGGAACATGCTTCCCACCTCCTGACAGATAGTATTGCATTTAGGGCAAATCCTGAGACATATTATTTTGGATGTGGACGATGTGGCAATTCACTTGGTTTGACTATGCATAGGGTTTTGTTGTTCTTGATTCTTCAGTGGTTTGGAGGAAAGGAGTTGGAAGAGTGAGAACGTGAATTTTTGTCAAATGAAATAAGGGAAATGACGTTCTTTTTTGTTTGTTTTGTTTTGTTTTAAAGGATATTTCAATAATATAGGGGAGAGGTGGCCAGGACCTGAAATGAGGTGATAATTGTTTGAGTAGAGAGAAGGATTCAAATTTGAGAGTTGCTGTGAAGGCAGAAACAACAAGGTTTGGCAGAAAAAAAAGGCAGAGTTTTTTTTTCCCCCTGTTGGGAACTACGAATATATCTCTCTTTGTACTTAATTTTTCCATATCTACCGGTAGTGGGAGGTAAGAATACTAAAAGACCTGTAAACATGTGAGAAAAAACTTCTTTTATTCAATATCATTACAAACAATATGGACAAAGGTTTGTTGTTCTTTTAAAAGTTATGTGAAACTGGCAACAGAATTGTAGGCTATTTTCATGTCCTCTAGAAGTCAATGACAAAAACCAGACTTCAGACTGTTCACAGGCTTTCAGTTTGAAAGGTCCCCTGGGCAAGGACTTGCTCATAAGACCTATTTTCATCAACTAAGAATGCCTATGATTCTTTTTACATAGTGGCATTAACCCTATAAAGATAAAGCACTTTTTGGCTTCGTCTACAGTAGAATGAATATTTCTTAAATCTTTAAGCATTTTCTTTATCATTGATGGAGATATTTTAAAAATAACATACTGATGGAATATTGACACACTTTGGGTTTAATACAATTTCAGATGTGTGAAGCCTCTCTACAGTTTGGAAGTTGTACGAGTAACTTCCAAACCAAGCCTGGGATGTTGGAGCCTTTAATGGAAGAAGAGAGATGGGCAAAGCAGGGGACAAACCGAGCACATAGCCATGAATGAGCAACAGTCACAGATCTGATAACGAGGGATTTTCCTCAGTGGAGTATGTTTGTATATACAGGCAAGAGACAACATGATGGGAACCATGCCCACTGATTAGTGATTTTCATATGATCATCCTTATAGATACATTTATGGTTGCAACTTGGAATTCCATTTTCAGTAAGATTCTTCCATATTTAAAAGCATGTGCTCTAATAATCTGATCATGACTCCATTGCTTAGCTCATTTCTTTTCTCAGGCCTGTGGAAAGGATAGCCTCTTGGGCTCTCATGGAGACAGTTCTAGATATTAAAAAACTCCTGCATGCCATACATAGAACTTTATATGTTCTTACCAGAACTTCTCTATAAATATGTTCTTACCTGCATGCCATACATAGAACTTTATATGTTCTTACCAGAACTTCTCTATAAATGGGGCAAGATTTATAGGCTGACTGTATAGTTACCTTTGTGGTATTTAGACAGATGGAGACTCAGTATTTTGAGATAAAAGCATTATAGTTTTCTTTTCTCAAACTTAAGCCTATATTATTGTCTTATACCATTTCCTTGCTCTATCCTCATGTTTCCCTGGCCCAGCAATCCACCCCCCCCCCAAACCCCACTGCACTTACATTTGGCTTCATGGATTACAGCCTATTCCATTTTGCAATCCTGTCTGTGCCAAAGGGACTGCTGGATGGGATGACTTGGTTTGTGTTTGCCTGTTCCCAGTGTTCAGGCATAGTTTCCTGACTGAGCTTCCAGGATGTCCAGCTAGTATTTCTTTTATGACTTGACCCCACCCATATTTGAACAGCAGACTGCAAAAAGTGTGACCAGTTGACAGGACATTCCTTGAAGCCTTTCCTCTCATTGTAAAAGGAATAGCTTTCTTAGGGAGGGTTCTGATTCTGATTTTTCCTTATGTAAATGCTTTACTCTGACATCATACATTTATCATCATTGCCAGCATGGTGCAGCAGTTCATTGAACTTTGAAACTAAAGATCTGGGTTGGAATTCTAACTCCATTTGCCAGTCGCTTGATTTTGGGTAGATCATGGAATATCACTGATCCTCAATTTCCTATCTGTGAAATGAGGTATTGTAAGAGGTATTATAAGTTATTATGAAGTCATTTTATAAATGCATGACTCTTCCTATATAACATTTTCACGGGTCTCTACTTCTTAAAAGTGATTCAGGATTCTATGATTTCATTGCTGTGGATGCTCTCTTGATTCTCACAAAGCTCAACCCTTTAATTGATGTAATCAGTCAGAAGTTGCTGTGACTCAAACTAAGAAATAATCTCAGAATTATTTCATATTTATCAAATCAGAAGACTTGGTAAAAAGTCACTGTTGGAAGAAGAAGATAAAAAGTCTAAGTTATAGATGATCAGTTACAAATTGATCTGAGCAATCCAGAAAATAAATTATAATTAAACAAGAAAAGTTAGTAAATTGTTCATGTTATTGGATACAGCAAGCTCACTACTGGTTTTATACCCAGAAATACTAAAATAATCATAGCAATATAATTTATAAAATTGAAATGCTGGAGAAAAATCTTGGACCAAATGATTAGCAAATGGCTAAACAGATTATGGTAATGGACTATTGTTGTACAGTAAAGAACAATGAACATAAAGAATTCAGAGAAATAGGGAAGACTTGTATGAACTGATAAAGACCAAAGAAAACAGAATAATAGATACAATGAGGCTCTGTAATCTCATCAATATGGATATTCCTACCAATGATATGTAATTAATTAATCAAATAGCAAGGATTTGCTAAATACTTGCTATGTTCCAGGCACTAAGTGGCAGGATATTATCCACTGTGGGCTCTATATGTACATGTAAGTCATGTACACATAACTCATATAGAAGCATGATAGGTATCTCTGGTATCTGCTACTTCCTTAACCAAGGGAAAATGGTTGAGTGCTTATTCCTCATCTCACTTTTATCTAAAAGGGCTATCAGAATAGAATCATATCTCTCTATCTCCCTGATAAACTGATAGTTTAGACCAGTGATGGGCAAACTTTTTAAAGAGGGGGCTAAAGGAAAGGAAATGCTCATCTGTCAGTCTGTTTCTAAGGCAACTCTTTAGAAGTTTCATTGTATTGTGTCCTATTCATTGTATTCCTCTGATTAGGAATAATGTCCCGTGGCTGGATAGAACATTTCAGGGGGCCACATCTGGCCTGCAGGCCGTAGTTTGCCCATCACTGGTTTAGAACATAAAATTTTAATAATTTTTAAGCCCCAAAAGCTGTTTCCCTGGTCACTAAGCCTTAACTTATACTTACTAGCTTGATTCCTTCCCATTAACACTATTTACACAAAAGACTCTCTGAATAATGAATAAATATACCTATCCAAGCAAATAGTAAATGAAAAGCAAATAAACAGAAATGAGAGGATTTATACATCTTAAACTATTCAAAAAAATTAAAGAATGGGAGAAAGATTTCATTGCTCAACCCAAGAGAGATACGCTGGAAGGGTTGTTAGAATAAACTCCTCCCCTTAGAGGATAGAGGGAAGAAGACACAGAAAGAGCCAGAATTCAAAAAACTAACCAAAACAAAAACTAATTCTGATAATAAACACAGTGTTATACATATCTATAGTCTTCCATTTCTACAAAGGAGTACCTTTTCAATTCTTTTCTTTGGTGCTAAGTTTGAAAATATTTTCCATAAATTTTCCTTAGTTTTAATCATTCATTTCAGTTTTTCCCAAAAGATAAGAATATTGTTTCTCAAAAGCTAATGTTATAAAAGGTATGTATTATCTGGCACATGTAGCAATGCTTTCAACAATTCAGCTAAGACTGACCCAGAAGAATGAAGAGATGCAATTAGTGATGCTCTTCCAGTTCAAAGAGAGGGAAGATGGAGCCATCCAATTGAATTTCACACCTTGCCTGAAATTATGGGATAATAGTAACTCCAGGCTTATGACCTTTCTTCGCAATGAAGATCTTCTTCTTTAGACTTTACCCCTTATTTAGCCTAACCTTTTCCTGAGCAAAATTTGCTGCTTCATGGTCTAGTTCAGAGGTGTCAAACCCTTGTGACCCACAACAGTACTGAGAGCAGTGAAGTCAGGAGACTAAAATGTCATTGGTAAATGCTTAACAAATCAACTAAAAATATACTAAAGCACAAACAATGTTAATTTGTGGTTTTATAAAAGCTGGATGCCTAGAGATAGTCTTAAGTATGGTTTAATGTCCCCATTTCTATTTGATTTTGACCCCACTGGTCCACTCATTGGACAAACTATACTTAAGAGACAAGCATCTCCTCTTCCCCTTCACAAAGAGAAAAGTCAGATTATTCTCCTTGCTTGTAAAATGAGGGGTAGAGGGAAGAGGTTCTATGAAATGAATAGTTCCTTAGGGCATTGAAGAAAAATTCCACCTAGTACATGATTTTGTCCAAGCCCAAACATTTCTGTAGTATTTAAGTTTGTAACAGTGTCTATGGGGTGTTTCTTACAATAATTTACAGAAGCAACATGGCCTAGTAGATAGAGAAGTGGCTTTGAGTTTAGGAAAGCTTAGGTTCAAGTCCCACCTCTGACACATATTGGCTGTGTGACTCTAGCCAAGTCACTTTAACTCTATGCTAGGTAGCTCTCTAAGAATAATTGTAGAAAAGGCACCAGTTGGTATCCTATAATAATTTTTAAATACTCACCTTGGGTCTTAGTATCAGTTCTAAGTTAGGAGAGAAGTAAGGTTTAGGCAATTGGGGCTAAGTGACTTGCCCAGGGTCACATAGCAATGAAGGATCTGGGGCTTTATTTGAACCCAGGTTCTCCTGACTCCAGGCCTAGCACTCTAACTACTATGCTACTAGCTTCCCCCTTTTTATGATAATTTAATAATTACTACATTGTTCCTCTTCATTCCCTCTATAGGACATTGAAACTAGCCTTTTGGAGTTCTTAAAGGATCTTAAAGAATCACATTGCCATTTCCATCTTCACAATTTTGTATAACCTATCCCCCATGCCTGGAATGTGCTCCCTCCTTACCTTGGACTCTTAGGATGATTTGTCTTTAGAGCTCAGGTCAAATGCTCCGTCTTACATAAGGCCTTTCCTGATTTCTTTCTTATAGGTACATGTTGTTTCTCCTGATAGAATGCAAGGCCCATAAGGGCAAAGTCTTTCTCATTTTTATTCTTGTATTCCAGTGCCTGCTCTTGTATAGTTGACCTGTGGCAGAGATATACAGTAGAACTTCTCTAGAGCAACTAGGACTAGAACTCATTACTTAAAAAGAAGACAAGAGGTATAGCAGCTAGGTGTGGTGGATAGAGTATCAGTCCTGGAGTCAGGAATATTCCTCTTTATGAGTTCAAACTGAGCTTTAGACACTTGTTTGGATGTGTGATCTGGGTCAAATTACTTAACCCCATTTGCCTCAATTTTCTCATCTATAAAATGAGCCAGAGAAGGAAATGGTGAACCACTCCAGTTCTACTCCCAAAATGAGATCAGGAAGAGTCAGATATGACTGAAATAACTTAACAGCAACAGCAAGGCAAGAGGCACAAATAGAGAACATTGGTGGACCAGCCAGTCCTCTAAGCTGCTTTGTACTGATGCCTAAGGGTGCATCCTCAAAAAAGTGGTGTAAACACTCTGTTGATATAGAAACAAATAAAGAAATGGATAAAGCACTGGATTACACTTTAATGTTCCTTCTTCCTCCCTCAAAGCAAATGTAGGATGAAAATTGATCTGTGTCTTATAGAAAGAGAGACAGTCAGAGACAGAGACAGAGGGATAGAGAGAGACACAGAGAGAGAGAGAGAGACAGAGAGAGAAGAGAAAGAGAGAGAGACAGAGAGAGACAGAGAGAGACAGAGAGAGACAGAGATGGA
>NC_058130.1:149798109-149887836 GCF_016433145.1 Gracilinanus agilis
AACGAAGGAAGGAGGAAAGAAGGAAGGAAGGAAGGAACGAAGGAAGGAAGGACAGAGGGAGGGAGGGAAGGAAGGAAGGAAGGAGGGAAGAAAGAAAGAAAGAAAAGGTAGGAAGAAAGGAAGAAGAAAGAGAAACAAAGAAACTGGAAAAAATAGATAAAAACTATTCTTATGAGTCATTGCAGCATGACTTTTTTTCATTTCTTATTCTACCCTCCTACTAACCACCCTCTGTACCACAGATTGTGCTTTCCTACAAATCAACACATCTGGAATAACAGTAAAAATGATTCAGCTAATGGTCTAAGATAGAGTAAGAATTTCCTTCCTTTCAGCTAGAATCATGAAAAATGAACAATGACTTTATTCTAGTAGGGAAAAAAACAAATCAACAATAGCTCTTTTAGAGAAATTTATGAAGATTTTTACTATTGAAACTAGAGCTGCAATTGACTTCAAAAGATCATCTGTTCCAGCCTACTGATTGACAAGGTTTTGTAATCCTCTCTTTTTAGTTTTAGAAAGGAAGGCAGAAAGATTTATCTAAACTAATCATATCATAATCATATGATTAGCTATATCATAATCATATGATTAGCTATATCATAGCTAATAAAAGATAGAGGAAGAGTTAAAATGGAGTGCTCCTGCCTCTTGGTGCTCTTTCTCCTACATTCCACCCTGCTTTAGTCTGACAGGTCTCCTCCAAAGAAAGACTGGAGTAGAGTAGATTGGACTCATGAGGCTTATAACTGGGCTCAAGTTCTCAATGTAAAGGAGAGGAAGTTCTGGAGACTTTCTGTTGAAACAATGACATTCATGAAAGAAAGAGAATAAGAAACATTATCTTGGAGTAAGAAATCTTTACTAACCAGGCCAGGGAATGGGGAGGAACATGGACCTTTGAGCTAAATTATTTCCTCTTCCTCTTATATAAACCAAGAATCCTATGATAAGAAATAAAAGAATCGTAATTTTAGAACCCAAAGGGACTTTAAAATCCCTTAGTACAACCTCATCATTTTATAAATGAAAAACCTGAGGCTTAGAGAGCCAAAATCACACATGAAGAGTAGCAGAGCTGGGATTTGAACCCACGTCCTCACACATCAAGTGTTCTGTCTACTATCACATTGTCTCCCAAAGAATAAAAGTAAATATTTTTCTAGTAAATAAAAAAACAAATGTACATAGCCCCCCATACTATATTCACATCATCGAATATTATTATCTATTTTACCAGTTTTTTAGTTTTGGTCCTGTTACAACAAGCTACAAAATTATAAAAATTGGTGATAACCTGATCTGCAATACTTCAGTTACTTGAGAGAATGAGAATAAATTGCACCACAAGCCAGCTTTTGTGTTGTTATAAAAGCTCTTTCCTCTATTTTTTCTTAATAAATATGATGTAGAAAAACAAAAGGTGGTGCTACCTATGCTTTTCCCCATGTAGATTACAAGGAGTGGGAGAAGACAATTATTTCCCCAGTGGTGATCATCTGCCCACAGATGGAAAGGAGAAAGATCTATCTCCCTGATAGATTAAGCCTAGGATAAAAAAAAATAGGTGAGAACTGGGTCTACTGGAGAGATGCTACTCTTCCAGATAGATGTCAAATAGGCAGAGGAACAGCACAGGACCTGGGAAATAGGGAACAAGCACAAAGCAAGAAAGTATCTCTTCAACTATAATCCAGATACAGAGAGGACATCTTTTGTGTCTTTAGGACATCCAGGAACAGATTTGGGATTGTTAGAGGAAGGAGATTTACCTTTTTACATTCCTAGATAAGACTCTTTTACTATATGCAACCTAGGGAGAAAGGATTCCATAGTTCCTGAATAGCCTATAAGGAACCTTCAAGTCAGGAACTAGTTATCTATGATAACTTCTTTCCACAAACAGGGACAGTCTAGGACTCTGGGTCTGCAAAGAATAAGGACAGTGTTGGGCAGGGGATTACTTTTCTATGCTTTATTTAACCCACAGAAGTGTGGCACAGCTAGATGGCAGCCTAGGATCAAGTGATAGTGTGGGAAGTAGTCCCTGGATCCATGAACCAGCCTTCTCAACTGAATTTGCCCCAGGTGGTAAAATTCCCAACTTAAGAACTGAAAGAAACTATCAAGATCATCTGTATGGAGAGTTCTTAATATGGCAACTGTAAAATTGTTTATTTTTAATATAAATTGATAATCGCATTTCAATATAGTTTACTTTATAATCCATTTAAAAGTATCATTCAGTGAAGGGGCCCATGGGCTTCCCCAGATTGCCAAAGGGGCCCATGACAGAAGAAAGATTAAGATCTCTAGCTCTCACCCAACCTCTTCATTTGATTGAGGAAAAAATTAAATTCAGTGATGCAGTTCTCTCACGTGAGAATCTAGTCTAGAAGCCAGATCCTTTGGGCAATTCACTAGAGTTTTACTCCACTGTTCCATTCACTATTCCACACTGTTTCCCTTTATCTGATTTTTGGGCAGTTGATTATTGATGTGATTATATGCATATAGGAGAGGACAAAAGCAATGGAAATTAACCAGTCTAAAGCCTAGCAGTGTAGATCATAAAATTTTAAAGCTGAAAGAGCCCAACCTCTTCATTAGGGATAAAGAAATGCTGTTCCCTAGAGATGAAATTACTTGTCCAAGATATAGAGCAGGGGTTGGCAACCTTTTTGGCCGTGAGAGCCATAAACGCCACATTTTTCAAAATGTAATTTCATGAGAGCCATACAGTGCTCATAGTACGCTCCTGTAACAGCGCCTGAAAAAAATTGACTTTATGGCTCCTGCAGAAAGAGTCGCATCTGGACGTCAAAAGAGCCAGATACGGCTCGAAAGCCATACATTGCCCACCCCTGATATAGAGAGTTAGTGGCGAAACTGTAACTGCCAGCTGTTTCCTTTTTCTCCCTCCACTAATATAAATAATGTATAGATAATTCTTATATTTCAAGAGTCCAAAAAATTGAACCAAAGACATAACTAACATGGACTGAGTAAAGCTTTCCTCCAGAGTGCCCAGAAGCAAGGGCTTTCTAACTCATTCACAGTCTTTATGCTTGCCTCAACATCCTCTATTGACCCTTTTCACTATTCAGAACAATTGCCCTTGGATGACAAATCCCCCAACCTTCAGATACCAACCCCCTTCTCCAACTCTCAGTAATCATGTCTTCTAACAAATGCATCCTCAATCAAGTCTTGTTCTGTGGCAGATAATTCGCCCCACCCTTAATGCAATTAACTGTTTTTTTCCCCAAAAAATGACAATTCCTAGTTAAAACTATTTAACCCAAATGAAAAGTCCTAGGAAAAGGTCCTTTTTGAAAAATGAATGTACCTCTAAACTTTCAATAAATTTCATGACACTTACCTAACAATATTTGAACAGACCAGTCATAGCTTATCAAACTGAGTATTAAAAGTTTCCCAATAGCATATATGTTGACTCGAAGATTATACCATTTCACTTTTTACATACATATTCATCATTTTCTTACAGGATTACAAAAACCTTTTCCACCCACTTCTTCATTTCAGTTGACCAGTTCTTAAATGTCATCACCAAAAAGACTTCCTATTTCAACACGAAAAGTGCAGGGCAAAGTTTAGTCATCTCAGAAATTAAAAGTCTTTATGAAAGCCCCCAAAGTAATCAGAAAGACAAATCTTCACCACATTACTTACAATCCCCCATCTTTGTTGTTGTTGTTGTTTGAAATTTTACTGCAGCTAAAGATTGTGACCTTTTTTTTCTGCCAAAATCTAAGCAATACTATATTAGTATCATCATTTCTGAATATACCACATCATTTATTCAGAGAACAAAAAGAAAAACAGATTATAGGGAAAGTGTATTTTGTGTATATATGTATATATATATATATGCATATATATATACTAGAATAAATTTCAGAACAAAATGTTAGAATTGGAAAGAACCATAATATAGAGAATATTAGGATTAGAAGAGACTTAAAACACAAAAGCATAAGGTCAGGGATGGAAAGAATTAGTATTATATCTTAGTATTATAGTTGTTATTATATTCTATTTATAATATTAGTATTATATACTTAGTATATATCTTGATAAAAAAGATAGATAAGATAGCTAGATTGAAATGAAGAGAATAGAAGAAAAGAAAAGAGGCAGAGTCAGAGACATAAAGATGCAGAGAGATGCACAATATAACTATACAACCTATATAATACACTATTTAAAGATAACTCTTTAAAATCAACATTTTAAAATATCCCTTTCTTATGAGTCATAATCCATGTGTCTTGAGGTTCATGAAGAAAATAAAACTGTCTCTCAGAAATGTCTCATTTTCAGAGGAAGGCAGGTTTCTTTAAATTGGGAACTGAATGGAGACCGATGCTTTTCTTGATCCAAGTTGTCAGCGGTGAGCCCGATGAGCATGGTGATGACGATGAGGATGGTGATGATGGTGAAGGTGATGGTGACCTGCTTGTAGCGGATGGAGACCATGGAGGTTATGCCGGTTATGGTGAATACGCCCAAGGGGACCACCAGCATGTAATGGCCAAGGATGTGCCCACCTGACACGATTTCTACCCACAGCCCTGTAGTGCCTCTCTATATCAGGCTCATGTGCACGAGTTCCACTGTGATGAATGCACATAGCTACCAGAAGCAGAAAAAGAACCACCAAGGCAACTCCCATGAGTAAGAATAATGGACTGATGTCACCTAGGAAATTAAGCATTTTTGAAATGGAAGAGGCTTCAATACTTGTTTCCACTGATAACTCTGCAAATGAAGATGAGTTGATAATCTGCTTCCCACAGCAGCAGAACAGCCAGCTGCATGCCTCTCCTTCTCTGGTTTCTTTAAAGCCTGTTAGTTTTTGTCCCTTTGCTTGCTGTGGCTCTTCCAAGCTTACACATTTTGTTCTCTCAGCTCCTACATTTTGGAAATAATCCAGAGAATTTGAGAACTGCCTCTTTTGGCTTGGAGTCTAGGAAAATAGAAACAAGCAGCAAACTACTAACTCTGAGATTGTTACCAGACATATGTCTCAAGGCCAGAATTACAAAATTTCAGGATTAGAAGGGAACTCAGTGGCCATTGAGTCTAGCCTATAGTTGAAAAAGAATTTGTTTTACAACATATCTGTCAAATGGTCAGTTAGATTCTGCATGATAACCTCTCATATGGGAAAGTGGGGCTATGTCTTAAGGCAGCCCATTCTTCTTTTGAATAAAAGAAATATCAGCTCAAACAGCAAGTGGACTAAGGGCTCTTGGGCCCATTAAGTTCAGGAGGGCCTTGGAGAAGTTTATGGCCCATTTGTTGATCTAAGTATAATGATTTTTAAAACTAGAGCAACAGGGCTTATCTTCAATCAAACATAGGTATTTTCAGACAGAGGAGAGGATGAAAGAAAAGAGAAAAAGAAGAAGAAGATGGAGAAAGAAGGAGAGTATGGATTTATTTTCTCTTCAGACTGTACTAAGCACTGGGAATACAAATACAAACAAATGACAGTTCCCAGGGAGCTTACATTCTAATGGAGCAAGAAAAACATATAAAGAAGTGCTAAAAGTAAGGAGAAGGGTATCCACTGTCTCAACATTTCTGTGTTGAAAGGGTAGAGAAGTCTGAAATTGGAGTTAAAATTGCAAAGAGAATGACTGGGCTCTTCATGAAAGAGTGGACTGGACTAGAGATTTATCTATCAAGAAAATGCCTGAGGGTGAAGGATATATCCAGCATGAAAAGGTTGTTATTGAGGAAGTAGAAAGAAGTTCATAGCAGTACTGGGGTTTAGCCACTTCCATCTAGACAGAATTCAGAATGAACAGACTCAAACAGAGATGCTTCTTACTCTCCAAAATATAGTTTGCCAATATACCCAAAGAGGTGGAAGGCACTAGTTTTACAATGAAGTAGTTCTTTTCTGCTTTCCCTATATGATCTAGTTACACTAATACAGGTAGGCAGGGACCAACCTTACACGAACACTTTACCCATGGCCTGCAACTCCTCCATCTGAATGAGAGTTTAACTGAAAGGAAGACAGGATTTTCTGGGGGAAACTGAGGGAATTGATAAGTCAGCTAGGGATCTAGATATTTAGATTAATGAGTTAATGAATGGACTTAGAGTCAAATTTGAGTTCAAATCCTGCTTTGGACATTTACAAGATGTGTGATCTTGGCATAGTCATTTATCTGCTTAGTAACTCAGTTTATTCATCTGAAAAATTAGGATAATAATAGCCCTACTTCTCAGAGTTCTTGTGAGAAACAAATGAGACAACATATGTAAAGTGCTTTGCAAAAGTTAGAGCAATATAGGTGGTAATTATCATTAGTTTTAGTGTTATCAATAAGATGCCTGGCTTAGAGCTTCTTGGAAAAAGGTAAAAGTTCATTAAAAGGAGAAACCATTGGAAATCACCTTAATGCTTCTTCTCAATCACTGGCTTCTTTGGAGGCCTATTCATCACGACAGAGCTGAGACTTCCTGACCAAGAAGTGTCCCAGAGAAATTTTATAGACCTCTACCTCATTCATTGAAAGGGGTCCCAAATTCCCTCTGGTCCAAGACCACTGAGAGCAGTAACAATAGGCAGGTACCTTCTGAGGTTAAATCAAAGGATACATGAGACCCTCCCAGGACTTTTGGGGCTAGATCAGCACAAACAATGATGATTCTGGATTTCATGAGTTCCCTCTTATTTCCAATGGTGCCTGGTGTATAATAATGGGTAGGCTTTGCAGAAACTATGTGCCGCCTGGAAGCACCAAGAGGCTTATGTTTGGGTCCAAGAACTCTATCACCAATACTTCTGCTGACTCTTTCCAAAAAGTCATCATGTAGCATGTCCCTTGTTATCCTCATATTCCAAGTCCATACCAAAATTTTGGGGAATGAACAAAGGTTTTGCTGATCTATTTTGCCTGTAGAAAACCTACTCACAAATCCTTTCCTGAATGTTGAGTGTACTGCTAACAGTCTTGGAAATGTCAGTACAAATATAGATCATAAGATCATCGATTTTTAAAAAAAGGAGCATTAGAAACCATCAAGTTCAACTTCCTTATATTTTTCACAGGATTATATAATCAGTAAGTGTTTGAAGATGATTTTAAATCATATCTTCTTAACTCTGAGGTCAGTTTCCAACCTACTATAGGAGTTGATATCCAAATTATTAACATGATAATAGGATTGTAGATGCAAATCTGGAAGGAAAATGGCAATTCCTTTAGTTTACATCCCCTTCATCTTATAGATGAGAAAACTGAGACTCAAGTAGGTCAAGTGATTTGCTCCAGGTAACACAGTCAGCAAGTGTCAGAAGCAGATTTGAGGGGGCAGCTGGGTAGAGTCAGGCCTAGAGATGGGAGGTCCTAGGTTCAAATTCAGCCTCAGCCACTTCCCAGCTGTGTGACCCTGGGCAAGTCATTTGATCCCCATTGCCCACCCTTACCACTCTTCCATCTAGGAGCCAATACATAGAAGTTAAGGGTTTAAAAATGTTTAAAAAAAAAGAAGTAGATTTGAACTCAGGTACTCACATTCCTACTGAATCAAACTACCTTCAAGAGAGTATGTTGGAGAAATAATTATTTTTCAGGAATGAGTTGAACTATATCATCTCTGAAATTCTGGGGGAGACTCTTTGAGACTTCCTCAGGACTAACAATATACAGTTCAATTTAGCATTGCAACTATCTGCCTCTATCATTAGTTAAGAAAGAAAAGCAGGGAACTCTGCTTGCATGGTTATTATCAGGCATTAGAACAGTTACTATCAAGGACTGGTAACTCTTCTCTTATTCTCAAACCACTTATGGCAATCCATAAAACTCAGTAAACTGAATTTAAACAAGGAAATTTGCTACCTGGTTCACATCTTCAAAGGAGATGAATGCAATGTTTTTTAATGGCCTTGAACCATACAACAAGCCTGTCATCTTTTCAGAGATTTACAAATTGTATATTTTCCATCATGCTTGACCAGAGTACTGAGATAGAGGCACAGTGCATTGGACTTTGAGTCAAGATCTTAGTTCGAGTTCAAACAGATACATACTAGTTTAGTGACCCTGAGCAAGTCCCTTAACCTCTCTCTGCCTTTGTTCTCTTATCTATAAAATATCTGTAAAGTGTTTACAAATCTCAAAGCACTACATAAAAAATTTATCTATATGGCATCCTCATCTATTCAGTCAACCCCAGACTGCACATAATTCTTCTGGGATACAAAATTCAGTCTCCTTCAGGAATACTAGCTATACACCAAGCTTGGAAAATGTCTGTTTATTTAGGCAACATTGGAGTTCCTGGCTCACACTGCACGAAACCTGGGAGGGAGAGGTTATTAGGATAGAATGCAATGTTCCCTTTCCTCTCCCATTCTTTCACTGAACATGGTCTCACTCAAGGTAAACAGTGACCTGATAAAGACCTTGAATGTTTCCTGATTTTTTCAGAGTATTATTTGAGTAAACCTGGAAGAGTTATCTTCACTGACACATATTGTCAAAGACCTTTAAAATTTTTGAAGTAAATGTCATATTGCCTTTTAGCTTTTCAGGATTTGCTCTTGGACTACCTACATTGCCCCTGGTAAAAAAAAATCTAAAATGGTAAAATTGAATGTTTGCAATGTGTATCCATTTATCCTTAGGTTATAATAATAATTATTAATAATAATGACATACATTTCTTTAAGGTTTGCACATGCTTTATATGTAGTCTTATTTGATCCTTACAACTCTCTAAGATGCAGTTGTATTTCAATTTTATAGATAAGGAAACTGTGAATATGAAATACCCTACCCTCCATAATTATATCTTTAGTATATATGTGTTTATACATATATATTTTTTAACCCTTATCTTCCATCTTGGAATCAATACCATATAGTGTTCCAAGGCAGAAGAGTGATAAGGGCTAAGAATGGGGGCTAAGTGACTTGTCCAGGATTATACAACTAGGAAGTGTCTGAGGTCAGATTTGAACCCAGGACCTTCGGTCTCTGGGGAAAAAATCCCTATTGTTGTAATTGTTGCAATTCAGTCATCTTGTAATGTTAATGGGTAAGTATTCAATTATTTCTGCAAAATAACTATCAAGGTTTTTACTAAATAAATTTTGCATTAAAGGACTACAAAGCATGCATAATACAAGTGTAAAAACTATGTACTACACACTATTTATGATGATTTCACTTCTTTTGTTAGCCCATTGGGTAAGAATTAAGTGTGTGTGTGTATATTTACATATATATGTACATACATATATATATGAAAATTATTATATCTCTAGCACAAGTTTCGGTTATATAAGAGGGCCACTCTCAAGGCTCAAGGTCTTCATTTCCTAAACTGGAGTTTGGCTTTTTGTGAGACTGGCTCTTTCTCAATCAATCTATTTCTTTTTGGCTTGGAGACTTTGTATTATTTTTGATGTCATGGCTAATAAATTTTTGCCACAAAACTGAGACCAAAATGGTAACTGATTTTTCCAGAGTCATACAGCTACTAAGGGTCTGTTATTAAGATCTGATTCTAAGTCAAGCATTCTATTCAATTCTCCACCTATCTCTGTCCATTCAAAGATCTGACAAATCTTCATCTTTGTTCCACCACATCTCCCAGTATTCTCCCACAAACTTTTGCCAGTATGGTTTCACCAGATAGTCTTGGACAAAGATTATCAGAATGATATTAGAGACTTGGCACCAGTACTTTGAAACAGAATCAGCATGGAATAGTGGAAAGAGAGTTGAGATTTGGAATAAGGAAGATCTTGTATAAACCAGTGGAACTGCTTGTCAGTTCCAGGGGGTGGGGAGAAGAGAAGGGAGAGAATATAAATCATGTAACCACAGAAAAATATTCCCCCCAAAATAAATTAAATAATGTGGAATAAGGAAGATCTTGGTTCTAATTGTAAAGACATTTGCTGGAAGCCATGTTGGCCAAGCATGAGTGCCAGTTACTTGGATGGAACACAGAATGCAGTGAAGGCATTTTGAGCTGGCATGAGACCAAAAGTCAGTTGGGATTTGACTATAAAAGCAGAAAAGATCAGTGCATCATCCTCTTAATCTATAAAGACTGGTGGGGAGGACAGGTCATCTCAGGATTGTCTCATAGCTAAGATTAAGTGCCTAAGCGGCTGATAGGGAATATACCAGCATCCAACACCATTATTGAACAACATCTATAAAATCAACACCAAAATATCAGCAATAAATACCAGCCAGAAGATCAACAAAAGCTAACTCTTAGTGGACTGAGAAATCCTTCAAGCTTTGGCCTAGCCAGACAATTGACCAAGCAAGCTTTAAGATACCAGCTGATTTATATCAACAACATATTTAGATAAAGGTTTAGGATCTTCCTTTAATCCTTTCCTCCTTCACAATTTCCCCAAACCTTTCCTTTACCTTATCAGTTACCATTAAATAGTTTTTATAAGAAAGCCATCAGAGACCTGAATATTCTAAGAGTTCCAGCAAGTTGTCATTTAGAGATCCACCTGGCAACTGGTGAAGATGACTTCACAATTATTTATCTTCTGAGTGAATTCATCAAATCGCAATCAGAAATAGAAATCAAGGGTTATCATCCTTGAAGTTATTATTCAATTGGATTACTAATTGAGGGAATTAATCACTTCCTTGTTAGTTAATGACAATAGGTGGGAACCAGTGAAACCAGTGAACTGCTTATGCATGTTAACAGATTCTACACAATTTCAGGCAGCAGCAAGATTACTGAAGCTGCTTCTAAATAAACCTATCTTGGCATCCAGATAGGACGTTTCATCAAAATCTCTCATCCTTTCCCACCTCCATCTGTAGTATTCCTGGGGGCTCTATAATAACCATCTACAAATTCTCCCAGGATCTTTACACCATTCTAGGACAAGTGACTTAAGTCTCAATTTCTCCATCTATTAAATGAGAGGGTTGGAGTCGATGGCTTTTAAGGTTCCTCTTATCTTTAAACCTATGATCGTATAAGTATTACATCCTGTCATTATAAGATTTGACAACCAGAACATAGTTTACTTCTAAACACATCTTGAAAACTAAATCAGCCATAAGTCCACTGCTCTGTTTTGCATGGTTTGATTATCCCTTCTATAAGTAGAAGTAATTGAAGGGCAACTCTTCCATTTGGGCTCCATTGCTCAGGACAACTATCTACCTCATAGTGAGGTAAATCACCATTGGGAAAAAGCAAACCTATGCCATAACAATTCTTCCTAGTTGTTGGTGCTGCTATAGAAATTCCAAATGAATTACCGGCAGCTCAGAATATTGACTTTAGAAGTTCAGGAGTAATAAACAATAGCTAACATTGATATAGCTGTGACCCAAGTATGCAATAGTGGGTGATAAATCAGAATCAACTGATTGCCCCCTGGGCAGTCCTAAGCAAAATTTTAGCTATAATTGGTCCACGTAAAATAGAAAGAAGGCACAGAAAGTGACAAAAGGAATGGTCTTTAAAAGTGGCAAGAACTTCCTGTTATGAGCTCTTTCGCCTTCAAACTTGACCTTGAAGGAGCTCTGGCTTGGGACCTTGGACCTTCCAACTTCCTTTAGGACTACCACATGGGTGAGTGAAAAAGACTGACTTTCCTGGATCCTGAAGGAACTAGCATTCTGAGAGACCCCTCCCCCATCTTGGAGGAGGAGGCCACATGGTTGAAGCCCTTGTTTAATTGAACCCTAGGCCCTCTGGCTAGGGCTGCTGGAGCCCTGCCAGAATAAAGTCAGGACCAGAGCAAATAGTCTAGCTCCTTAAGCTAGATTTCTTACTCTACCCTCTTTCTCATTTCTCTACTCTCACTCTTTCCCTTTATTTTATAAATAAATTGCTATAAAGTCATTTTGACTTGAGTAATAATTTCAGCGACCACATTTCTCATAAATTTAGTCCAACCTTTAATATTGTATCTCTTAAAGCTATAAGTTTAAAAAGTATATACATATGTATGTATATATATATATATATATTCACATATACATACATGCTTGTGTATATATGTAAAATCTCATTTGATTCTCATAGTGACTCTGAAAGGTAGATACAATTTATTATTACCAACATTTTAAAGATGAGGAAACTCAGGCTGAGCCAAATTATATGACTTATCTAGATTCACACAGCTCATTAGAAAGTTCTTGAGGCAGGAATTAAGCTTAGATTCTACTGGTTGCCAGTTCAGCGCTTTATCTACTATGATGCCTAGATGTCGACATATTGGCCAATCACTATATTCCACCTTGAGCTGAACCTGCATTTCCAATCACTACCATGATTTTGCTGCTGCATTCAATGTCCAGTGACTGTGAACCCAGTAGTGAGCCTGGAACTGTGCCATTAAAATGGTTCCATATTTTACAATCTTAATAATATGTGTACTTTCCCCAAATAGTCTAGAAACTCAGTGCTTTAAAGAATTCCTGGCCAATAATCTCTGAGGAAAATTCATTCAGGCATCCACATTCCTGACAGAGGCAACAGAACTATTCATGAAGGGAAGAAAAGCTTCAATCGCTACTAATCCATTAAATAAATTAACATTCTATGTCCCACTACACTCTGATCCTACTTCCAAATTTCCTAAACCAATAACAGTTTGCTTCTATTTTTACCAAGTTGAACTTGATATGATATGTAACCTAATTACTATATATATGACCTTGGGTAAGTCACTTGACCAATCTGGGTTTGCTTCCTCATCTATAAAATGTATAGGTTGAAATAGGTAATCCCTGAGGCTCCTTTCAGCTCCACACCTTTGATCCTATGATCCTATTACATGTTTATCCTAGACATGAATGCAAAATAACTATTTCAACCATGACTCTAATGGTCTGTGTAATGTTACTTGGGCTCTAGACCATATTTCCACATTTGCTACCTTTCACATTTATGAAAATGATTTTTAAGACCTTCTACAATTGGAAGGATTTGTATAATTTGAAAAGTGACCATTATAGGGAGTTTTAAGGCTTGCAAGGCACTTTAAATGCATTACCTCATTTTTGCCAAACAACCACATAGGTATTATCATTAACCCCATTTTGTGAATGAGAAGTTTAAATGATTTGCACAAATTACAGCAAATAAGCTTCTAAGCTGTGGTTCAAACCTAGATCTTTCTGCATACTAACCTAGAACTCTAAGCACTATACTTCCCAGTACCTTAAGGACATTCCAGTCTCCTCCAAGAGTCATACACAACACATCCAGTATGCAACACAACTCTATCATGACTTTACACACAATTAATTGCCCAGTTGGGAAAAATTACCACTTAGCTAGGAAAAATTATAGACAAAATAATACATAAACCATTTTAAGGAACATAAGGTCAAGAATGTCATGGGAAATCATGAAAACAAATAAAAATAGAGGAAGCCTAGCGATACTAGACCTCCATCTATACAACAAAACAGTGATCAACAAGATAATTTAATTCACTCACTTCAGACATTTACCAGCCATGTGACTCAGGGAAAATCACTTAACTTCTCTCGGCCTTAGTTTCCTAATCTATAAAATGAAGATAATAATAATACCCACCTTATAGGGTGATTGATGAGGATACAATTAGATAATATATGTGTAGCACATTGCAAATCTTATAATACTATATAAATGCTCATTTTAATGATCATTATTGTTATTATTTTTGCTTAAAAATATAGAAAAGTAAATGAGTGGAAGAGACTAGTAAGGAAGGCCTTAGAGGAGAAGAGACTAAAAGCAAGTAAACAAAGTACTAAAACTAAAAGGGAAATAATTTTTATTTGACAAAAATATTCGTTAGAAAATTAGAGTGCAGTTTGATTAACATCTTATGAATTGGTTGTTTAATTAATTGATTAATACCATTTGTTAGACCTCTAATTATTGGCACTATGGAGCAAAGCTCCACATCTTCTTATTCTAATTGTTGCAGTAATGTAGCAAGACAGATACATAATAAAATTCTAGTAGAACTGTAAATTGAGATAAAACTGTTCTGAAGATGTTTGGAATTATGTAAGATAAGGTGCTAGGCAGAACACATATTTTGACCGAGTTATTCCCCTTCAGGGAATATTAAATCAAAAAATCAAAAATAGAAAGAAAGGAAAGGAAGAGAGGAAGAAAAAGAAAGAAAGAAAGAAAGAAAGAAAGAAAGAAAGAAAGAAAGAAAGAAAGAAAGAAAGAAAGAAAGATGGAAGGAAGGAAGAAAGGAAGAAAGGAAGAAGCAAGGATAGAGAAAAAAAGAAAGATGATAGATAGATATAGATTGATATGTATGGATAGATGGATTTGGATATATTCAAATATTTTTGCAATAACAAAAATCTAGCAACAAATAGGTGCCTAACAATTAGGAAGTGGCTAAACAAATTGTATTTTCATGTAAAGGAAGTATTTTACCGTAGGTAACAAAGCACATAAGGAATTTTAAGGAAACGGGACCTGTGCAAAGTGAGTTTATGCAGAACCAAGAGAACACTATATACAATGTCTACAAAAATGCCATGGAATACAACATTAAAGGATAAGAAAACAATCAAAGAGAAATCAAAAGCTATCATCAGTATTGGTTCCAGATGGGTGATGTGGGAGCACATCTCTTTTCTTTTGGCAGAGGTGGTGGACTACAGGTATGGAAAGTTATACAAGTTTGTTGGACACCATTGTTATACTGAATGGTTTTATTTATATGTTCCTGTTGCTGTTGCTAAAGGTTAAGGTTATGTGTGATAGATAAGTAGCAATTATAGTTTAAAACCTCTAACTTTATTCATAAAATATTAAAATAAAATTTTCTAAATATTTTAACTTTTTTTTAAATGGATATTTGGACTAGATGACATATCACTTTCCTTCCAGTCTATTATTTTTATTTTATATTTTTATATTTATATTATTTATTATTTTATAAACTACCTTTGATCTTACATACTGTGAGTTTATGAGAATCTTCAAGTTGTAGAGATGTATGAACAAAAATTTCTGAAACTGAGGGGACAATGACAGCTCCTATTGCCCTTCCCTAGGACACAAATGATTCAAAGGAATTTTGGTATTTTCCAGTAGGAAAATGGAAAATGTTCTAGTACTTTGGAAATTGGACTTCAACAAAATCATTATGTGAATTATTAAGGTATGATGATGATCATCTTCCTATTTAGAAAATCAAGACTGCATTAAGGAAAGGAATGTACTGGCCCTACCAAGGAGATGGAAATCCCCAAACACCGACAGATGCCCCTTGAGGCCTAATTTAATACTCACTCCTGTATTTGAACTAGGTAAAAGGGCACTTAAATACCCGATAGGATCAGTGTGATAGTAGAAAGCAACAAAATAATGTTTTATTATCTGATAAACATTTGGCAGAACTATAGCAACAGTATCGTCTATTTTCCTATTTCTTCTCTGCTTCAAGGAAATGATACTATTTTGCAATTTACTGCTTAAAACTAAATAATCAAAACCCTTTAAGTCTCAAGACTTGCTAGGAATTGGACCTAATACTGGAACGATCTGCCTTATCACATAATGTGTTCTCCCTTACTAGAAGTAATGAAACAAAGCTTTTGTAGCCACTTTTCTGGTATGTTTTAGGATCAACAAGCATTTTTAAGCACCTACTATTTACCAGGCACCCTAATAAAGTGGTAGGGATACAAAGAAAAATCTCTCATCTCAATGTAATGGTGGAAGAACATACAAACTCCATACATATAAGATAGGAAAAATTGAAGACATTCTTAGAGAGAGGGCATTATTAGCATTAGATTGTGCTCTGCCCTGCCTTCTGCCCCCAAGGTTTATCTAGGAACAACAGAATTTTACTCATGTCTCTCTAGGGACTCTTAGCTCCCTTGCAAGAAGCCAAGCTAGCTTTAAGACAGTGGATTTAAGACAGCTTTTATTTAACACAAATTAAGCTCCTGTCTGAGTCTCTTGAAAGTTAGGAAAACTCTCCTTCAGTTTGTGAAAAACATCAAGCAGCCTTCCCTAGTAGTGGGTTCCATCTTCCCTCTGAACCAATACATTTCACACAACTCATGGTCCCAGAGATGAGACAGATCCAGGTTGTTCTTCAGTAGATCTTTGCTGGGCCAATCCTTGTTCCCACTGGTATAATGTTAAGAGTGTGATCTATAAGCCTCCCTCTAGATATGAGCAATGTTAGCCATTTCCATCTTATCTCCTATCTTTTCTCACTGAGGCTTTGAATTCCTTTTTCCTCTCTCAATTCTGCATCAATTTTTGGTGACAGCTCCAAAGGGCCCTATAGAGGCTTCATAAATAAACAGGCTTCTCCTCAGCCCTGCATGCAACCCAGCATTTTGGACCTGTTCATGTCTCTTTTCTCAATCCTTACCCTCCTGATAACCTCTCTAGCATTTTGGGTGTTATCCCTCTTAGATGGACTTCACCTCTCTTCCATAATGATCTCCTCCCTCCCCTTTGGCTTTCATGTGTCTTTATCCAACACCTGTCCCTATGTGAATTATCACCTCTTTTTAAGAACTAAGTCTAAGGGCCAACCTAAGTGTGAGAACTCTATCATCAATGTGGTACTAACCTGGTGATCCTCACTTTTGTGGCATCTAAGAAATTGAATTTGAATCAGTGAACTCCAACCAAAGTCTTAACAAGTGGAACAATTATCTATATTTGTAGAATGATCTCCAAACAGAATTCATAGTTTTTGCATGGAATTTATTTCTATGGATACAGCATTCAGCTAAAGGCTACAAAATATTAGAACTGAGAACTGCTATTCATTAGCGTGAATCCCAGAATTCAGATATAAATTTGGCCTGCCCAAAATGGCACATAAAGTCTCAGTCCAGAAACCTCCAACTTATGAAGAGATCCCATTACAAAAGTCCCTTTCACAAGACAATTTTTGGAATCTTGTAAGGCATTTTCACATAGAATCTTTTGTATTAATTCACTTATTTAATTAATTAATTTAGAATATTTTTCCATGGTTACATGATTCATATTCTTTCCTTCCCCTCCTCCCATCCCCCTCCCATAGCCAATGAGCAATTCCACTGGATTTTACATGTTTCATTGATCAAATTTCCACATTATTAATATTTCCATATTATTAATATTTGCACTGGGGTTATCCTTTAGAGTCAACATCCCCAATCATATCCCCATTGAACCATGTGATCAAGCAGTTGTTTTCTTCTGTGTTTCTCCTCCTATAGTCCTTTCTCTGGATGTGGATAGTGTTCTTCCTTATAAGTCCCTTAGAATTGTCCTGGATTCTTGTATTGCTGCTAGTAGAGAAGTCCATTATGTTCAATTGTACCACAGTGTATCATTCTCTGTGTACAATGTTCTACTGGTTCTACTCCTTTCACTCTGCATCAATTCCTGGAGGTCATTCCAGTTCACGTGGAATTCCTCCAGTTTATTATTCCTTTGAGCGCAATAGTGTTCCATCACCAACATATACCACAATTTGTTCAGCCATTCCCCAAAAGAAGGGCATCCCCATATTTTCCAATTTTTTGACACCACAAAGAGCGCAGCTATAAATATTTTTTGTACAAGTCTTTTTACTTATGAACTCTTTGGGGTATAAAGCCATCAGTGGTACAGCTGGATCAAAGGGCAGGCAGTCTTTTAAAGCTCTTTGGGCATAGTTCCAAATTGGCATTCAGAATGGTTGGATCAATTCACAACTCCACCAACAATGCAATTTTGCTACAGCCCTCCAACATTTATTACTTTCCTTTGCTGTCATATTAGCCAATCTGCTAAGTGTGATGTGATACCTCAGAGTTGTTTTGACTTGCATTTTTCTAATTGTAAGAGATTTAGAACACTTTTTCATGTGCTTGATGATAGTTTTGATTTCTTTACCTGAACATTGCCTATCTTTTTCAATTGGGGAATGACTTGATTTTTTGTACAATTGTTTAGCTCTCTATAAATCCGAGTAATTATACTTTTGTCAGAGGTTTTTGTTATAAAGATTTTTCCAAATTTGTTGCTTTCCTTCTAATTTTGGTTGCATTGGTTTTGTTTGTACAAAACCTTTTTAATTTAATGTAATCAAAATTATTCATTTTATATTTCATAATAATCTCTATCTCTTGCTTGGTCTTAAAATCTTTCCTTTCCCATAGATCTTACAGGCATACTATTCTATGTTCACCTGATTTACTTATAGATTTCTTCTTTATATTTAAATCATTCACCCATTCTAAATTTATCTTGGTGTAGGGTGTGATATGTTGATCTAAACCTAATCTGCCCCAAACTGTTTTCCAATTTCCCCAGTAGTTTTTGTCAAACAGTTGGATTTTGTCCCAAAAGCTAGGATCTTTGGGTTTATCAAACACTGTCTTGCTGAGGTTATTTACCCCAAGTCTATTCCACTGATATTGTCTTGATGACCACTGCTTTATAGTATAGTTTAAGATCTGCTGCTGCTAGGCCCCCATCCATCACATTTTCTTTCAATATATCCCTTGATATTATTGATCTTTTGTTCTTTCATATGAGCTTTGCTATAATTTTTTCTAATTCAGCAAAAAAGTTTCTTGGTAGTTTGATAGGTATGGCACTGCATAAGTAAATTAATTTGGGTAAGATTGTCATTTTTATTATGTTAGCTTGTTCTATCCATGAGCAATTAATGTTTTTCCAATTGTTTAAATCTAGTTTTAATTGTGTAGAAAGTGTTTTGTAGTTGTGTTCATATAATTCCTATGTTTGTTGTTGCAAATAGATTATTAAATATTTTATATTGTCTAGGGTGATTTTAAATGGAATTTCTCTTTCTAACTCTTGCTGCTGAGAGGTGTTGGAAATATGTAGACATGTTGATGATTTAGGTGGGTTTATTTTGTATCCTTCAACTTTGCTAAAGTTGTTGATAATTTCCACTAGCTTTTTAGTTGATTCTAGGATTCTATAAGTAGACGATCATATCATCTGCAAAAAGTGATAGTTTAGTCTCCTTATTGCCTTTTTTAATAACTTCAATTTCTTTTTCTTCTCTGATTACTATTGCTAGTGTTTCTAGTACAATGTTAAATAATAGAGGTGATAATGGGCATCCTTGTTTCATTTCAAATCTCACATAGAATCTTATAAATGGGAGGAAGCTAAGTGGCTCAGTGGATTGAGAGCCAGGCCTAGAGAAGGGAGGTCCTAGGTTCAAATCTGGCCTCAGACACTTCCCAACAGTTGTAATAATTAGATTAAGTCTATACTGCCCATCTTTAGATTTAATTACCAAAGGTGAGAACACCTCTAATTCTGGAAGGTAATCAACTGACCCGCCCCCTAGGCAGTCTATGAGAATTATCTATTGTGATTGGACATTCAAGTTAGGAGGGAGGAACAGGAAGTGATGCATAAGTGACCCCTTTAAAAGGAGAAGGTCCTCAGTCAACTGGGTCTTCAGTGGAAGAGAGCATCTGGTGAGGACCTCTTCTGGTTCATGGAGGAGTGTTGGAATGCTGAGACTCTGGTGGGACCTCTGACTGCTTCCCTTTGAATTGTCATATGGGTAAGTTAGGCTGACTCTCTCTTCTTCCCTTGGCATTTCTAGAGGCTCTACTCTCAGGGAGGCCTCTCTTGCCTCTCTAATTGTAAAAGGCCTTGTGGCTAGAAGCCTTGTTTAATTAACCTCTGTGCTCCTCTGCTGGGCCTCTAAATTCTTTTTTTTTTTTTAAAAACCCTTGTACTTCGGTGTATTGTCTCATAGGTGGAAGATTGGTAAGGATGGGGCAATGGGGGTCAAGTGACTTGCCCAGGGTCACACAGCTGGGAAGTGGCTGAGGCTGGGTTTGAACCTAGGACCTCCTGTCTCTAGGCCTGACTCTCACTCCACTGAGCTACCCAGCTGCCCTGGGCCTCTAAATTCTTACCTGGTTCTGGGCCTCTGGTCTGGGCCAGAGTTTCTCTCTCTTAATTTCTGAACCTTCAACCTTCCTAATTGTAAATAAATCACCATAAAAGTCCATTTTGACTTGGGATCATTCTTAATTGAGGATTGATAATAGTTCAATCCTCTGGCAACCACCTTTTAATATAGTGAACCTATAAAACCCCTTTTTCCCCCTTACACTGTGTGACCCTGGGCAAGTCACTTGACCCTCATTGCCTAGCCCTTACCACTCTTTAGCTTTGGAGCCAATACACAGTATGGACTCCAAAATGGAAGGTAAGGGTTTAAAAAAAAAAAGATCTTATAAATGGTCATTAATCTTTCTGGTTAGCACCTAAAACAATGAGCCACAAGGGATGTCTTATAATTGCTTTCTGTATGACTCTAGGCAAAGCACATCATCTCTCTGACCCTCAATTTCTTCATGAATAAAATGGGAGTAATAGCAATTGTAGTAGGGCAGCAAGGTTGCTATTACCATTAAACCACCCCAGATTCAAATGTGTCAAAGGAATCTTGGTATTTTCCAATAGAAATAATAGAGCACCAGGCCTGGAATCAGGAAGATCTGAGTTCAAATTTGGCCTCAGACACTTAATAGCTTTGTGAGCCACTTAACCTTTTTTTGCCTCAGTTTCCTCATCTGTAAAATTGGCTGAAGAAGAAAATGGCAGACCACTCTGATATCTTTGTCAAGAAAACCCCAAATGGGATCACAAATAGTCATACATTACTAAAACATCTGAAAAACAAAAAGAATTATACTATTGTGCTCACAAGAATGGGTGTGAGGAAAGCACTATATAAATGTGAGCTTCTTTTCCTTCTTTGTATTTTATTTGTCCATCTTAAACAACCATGTGGCATATAGGTTGAGTATTTAGCTTGGAGTCAGAAAAACCTGAGTTCAAATTGAGGCTTAGACACTTACTAGCTGTGTAACCCAAGTCAGGTTACTTAACCTTAGTTTCCTCAAATGAAAAATGGTGATAATAGCATCTACCTCCCAGGGTTCTTGTGAAGATAAAACAAGATAATATTTGGAATAGTTCATTGCAAGATGTAAAGTGCTATATAAATGTTAGCTGTTATTATCTATAGCCTTTCTGTAAATACCTCTTAAGGCAAGAACCCAAGACTTGCAAACAATTGACATCCAGTCCATTTATTTAGTCAAGTAATTTCTGTCATGCAACCACCCTCCCATGGTGACAATGTTTAAAATCATTTCACTTGTGAAGCTCAGGCTGTCTTAAACTGATTTGTGTAAGTAGTTCCATTCTACAGCTGACTCCTCAATGAAGCTGATTCTTCCAATCCCCCACTCAAAATTTTCAAGACACATATTCACTCTATGAATTAATTCAATTCATTAGGCATCTATAAAGTGCCAGTTCTTCAGTAGCAATGTTAGTACTGGAGTTTTGAGCACAACACAGAGTTTGAATATGAGACAGTCTCTGCCTTCAGGGAGCTTACAGTTTAATAGGGGAGATCACACTTATAGCAATAATTACATTGTCAAGTAGAGCGATAATTGCTTTTATAATGAATGTAGTGCTGTGTAAAGTCCTGAAGCAAACATTAGGAGGTTGAACTTCAAGGAAGAGGTTTAATTTGAGTGAGACTTTAAAGAAAGAATTTTTAGTCATGACTTCTTTGGTAGTCTGGACCTATGGATCTATCAGAATTGTGTTTTTAAGTGTTTAAAATAAAATATATAGGATTAAAAAGGAAATCGATTCTGATGAAATACATTTGTGATTCTGCCACTGAGGTTTATAGATACCTTGAAATCTAACTATACACAACTTTGGAGTCCATGGACCAACGTTAAGAGTTCTTGTTTTAGAGGATGGGTAGGTTATAACAGACTGGAGAAAGGATCTTTTAGGCTTTGGAAATGGCAAAGACATGGGTGGTTTGGGGCACAGAAATTTTCTACTCAATTGAAGGAAGCCCATCTATCAACACTAACACTCCCCTTCCTCAAGTCTATTCATAGGCAGGACTGTCTCTGTGCCTGTGTGTATCTCTGACTCTGTCTTTATCTGTCTCCCTGTCTCTATCTCTGTCTCTCTATCTCTCTCTTTCTCTATGTATGTGTCTCTGTCTCTCCCTCTATCTCTATTTCTGTCTCTTCCTTTTCTTCTCACTGTTACTCACAAGTTCAGTTCCATCCCTTACAGCTTGAGTGGAAAAGAACTGAAATAAACATAAAAAGCTGCTCCACCCAAATCTCTTTTCCAAGGGAAAGTAATCATTTCCTGCAGAGACTGAGTGTACAGACATAATTGTAAATAGCTATGAAAGAAATGGAGAGGAAAGTCTTGGCTGTGCTAAAGAATTATTGAGAATTTGAGGAATGCTTCCATGTAAGGAAGGAGAGCATAATTCTCAGGCGAATGTTTCAGAAGTCTTTTTTATTTCAACACTGTCTATTACTGCTTGATGTTAGGGTGGGGTGGGATCTAAAGGGAAAGTATGGGTAGTGTTGTATAATGGAACAGATATTAGACAAAAAACCAGAATATCTGACTACAACATACAACTCTGCTCTGAATGAACTCAGTCACTTAACCATTTTGGACCAAACCTGTTCTTAAATCTGGGTCACCTATGTGACTTTGTGTAAGGTATTTTAAATTCTCTGGGCCTCAGTTTCCTCAAATATAAAATAAAGGTATTGGACTAAATGACCTCAAAGATCCCTTCTAGCTTTAAATCTATGTGTGGTTCTATGATCTGTTTTCTTATCTGTAAAATGTGTAGTTTGGTTTAAATAATCTCTAAGATCTCTACCAAGTCTATATTTCTTGAATGTCAGTAGTTGAAAATAATAGTACATTCTTGAAGGCTCCTGTAGAAACTTTTTTTTAAGTCCATGACTAAGTTATCTTGGGCTTCAGCCTCTAGGCACTAAGGACAATTAACTGCATGCTTCTAAAAAGATTCTAAGCTTTCCCAGATCCCAAGTCCCAGAACAACTAGGATACCATGGAGGCCTTTGTTTCCAGGTACTCAAAGTTTGGAAACTGAGCACTCATAAATGACAACTCCTGTCTGTCTCTTCTACCATCTTGTTATAATGAGTGGCTAAGCTTACTCTTCCTCAGCCACCAGATCTCACAATTATAAGACATCTTGGCTTTCTGGAAACTCAAACCAGGGACTTTGTGCTTAATAACTACAGGACCTGAGAGTATGAATGCTCCTACACGTGGTCATTCCCTCATCCTAAGGCAGGCAAAAGCATAGTTACTTCCTCATTTCTCCCCATGTCATTTGACAGTAAAAATAATCAATGCCTCCCCCCCCCCCCCGCAAAGCCTTACTTTCTATGTTAGTAGTAACTCTAAGACAAGGACAAGGGCTAGGCAAATGGGGTTGTGACCTTCCCAGTGTCACACAGCTAGGAAGTAAGTCAGTGTCTTTCGACATAAAAAATACCTTACCCCTCCTTTTTCTCATATTTTTCTCATCTCTGGCTAATTTGTTCTAACCCTGTATAATTCATATCCATCTTTCTCCCTACTCCATTCCATTATTCCCTCTGGAATTCTTTCTCTTTGTTAACAAACTTCTTTTTATTTTATATCCCTTCACTTTACCCCTTTTTTTTTCATTTTCTTAGGCTCTGAGAAATCTTGTTCTTTCCAGAAGAAACTGTCCCTGAAGCATGCTCTTTCTCTAATGCCCCCAGAAGCACTAAGCCAAGACGAATAGTATGTATATGTTCCCCTCACTTAAGAATTTTCCATTAGTCACAATATTCAGCAATATCTCTTCTTTTGAGTTTCACTGCTTCCATCTTCTTCAATTAGTTCAACTCCATGTTATAATAATTTATCAACATCTCTTCCATTTGCCCACTTTTCTCAAATAACTCAATACCTATCTGTCTTTTCCTTTACATCCAATCCATTCTCTTCTACATGGAAACCACAGCATGCCTGGTGACATCCCCTTGAACATCTTGGTCTCAGAGTTTATCGTTCTCCTAAATTCTCATGATCTCCAACTTTAATATACCTCTTCTACAAACAGCATTGGTCACTCTTCACTCATAACTCTTCCACCTCCATTTTCCAGATGTCTGAAATTATTTTTTACCTTCTAAGTTTCCATTTCAAGGTGTATATCACTTCTCCTAAGCCCATTCCTCATTCCTACTTCTTACCTCCTATCCCTATCTTCCTTCTCCGCCCTCCATATCCACCACCTCTGCTCTCCTCTCTTTTCTCTCCCAGCACAGTCTTGATCAGGGGTCAGCAACGTCTGGCTCTCGAGCCATATCTGGCTCTTTTGAGGGCCAGATATGGTTCTTTCTGCAGGAGCCAAAAAGTCAATTTTTTTTTCAGGCTCTGTTACAGGAGCGCACTGTGAGCACTGTATGGCTCTCACGAAATTACATTTTAAAAAATGTGGCATTTATGGCTCTCACAGCCAAAAAGGTTGCTGACCCCTGGTCTTGATCCTAGGGTTGACCAATTTAATCATATTCTATCAGTTTCCTTAGAAACTCTTCCACCTGATGCTATCATTAGTCATGTCATGCTAACTTTGACATTGTGTGTTAATATGCAAATGATTAATATTAATTGAATTCACTTCCTATTTCTTATCTCCAACAGTCCTTCATTACTGCATGACAGTCCTTTTATATTTTTTCCTATCATACTCTTCATAGTGGCCATTTTTCTCTAGTCTCCTCAGACCATTTCTTTTTGTCTTTCAGCAGAGGTCTTGGCTTCCTACTTCACTAAAAAAAAAGGCCATCTGTACAGTAAGAAGAATGGAAAGAAGAACTTCTACAACATCATAAAGACAAATAACTTTGAAGGATTTAAGCTCTTGTCAATGCAATAATCAACCAAGTTTCCAATGGATAGATGATGATGATTACTATCCACCTCTTGAAACTGAGATGACAAACTTAGGTAATGTAATAAGTCTATATTTTTGATCATGGATAACATAGAGATTTGTTTTGCTTGATGAACAGAGAGAGAGACAGGGACAGAGACAGAGAAAGAGATTTTACAGGATTTTGCTTTTTTCTTTTTTTAATGGAAGTGGGAAGGATGTAAATATTAATTAAAAATCAAGTCAAAATGTTTTGCAAATCCTAAAGCATTATAGAAATGTTAACTCATTACTTGAGAGTTTCAGGGAACCTTTCTTTGAGGTTCTATGAACCTTAAAGGTAGATATACTGATTTATCTTAATGTCTATAGTGCTAGATAGCTTTGGAGATAGGGGTACTGAGATCATAGTAGTCATTTAGATAAATCTTTCATTGCCTCTCAGGAGAAGAGCTTTTCAGTGCCACTTTTCAAAGAGATTAATGCAGGAAGTAGTAGTAAAAGGAGTGATGGAAATAAAGTGCTGGCCCCACCCATTAGGAGGACCACAAATGACAAACTATTATTGTGATTGTTATGGCTGCCTGAATAATGGGATCGGCCCATTATCCACTGGCACCTGATTGAATCAATCAGGGATGAAGAGTTAAGGTAAGTGGGTTTTTACAAAGGAGTGAGTCACCATGAAGATCAACCTTGCAGGTGTCTGACAAATCCACATAAGTATGGGTAACCAAGAGCAAAACAAACCAGACAAGAACAGAAAGGTCTCACTAAAGTTTGTATAAGGACTACACAGCCTTTTGAACTATTTTTCAATTTCCCTCTTTTGCTTGATGATCTCATAAACTCCTATTAATTCAATTATCATCTCTATGGAGGACATTCTCAGATCTACTTAACCAATATTAACTTTTATCCTGACCTCCAGTTTCTTATCACCAATTGCTTGTTGGGCATCTTGAAATAGATTTCCCCACAGACCTCCCAAAGTCAATATGTCCCAAAAGGAAATAAATTGCTTTCCCCACCAATACCACAAAATCCTCCCTTTTTCCAACTTCACTATTATATTCAAGATATGTGAATTTTTAATATAAAATATACTCCCTTATTCATTTGATAGCCTGTCCCTTTGACTAACCACACATACGTGCTATGACTTTCTAGAAGAGATGGGCTCAAATGCAAATGTGCCTATGTGGCATCCTAGCAGGATGTCCCTGAAGGAATGGTGATGTGTCTGGAAATCAGGGGTCCTGTTCTGTCCAATCAGAAAGCACTAGTACAAGTGATGTCATTAGCCTTATAAGAAAGGGGACAGAGCAGTAGTGTGCTTTTTCCCTCAGGACTCTCTCTCTCTCTCTCTCTCTCTCTCTCTCTCTCTCTCTCTCCTCTCTCTCAACTTTGCTAATAAATAATTACAAATTAATATATAGTATCCAAGTAATTTTATTCATTATAAAGAATACCATCATATTCACCCAGTCAACCATGCAAAAATCCTTGATATTTCATCCTTGACTCTTCATTCCCACTCATCCCACACATTCAATTTGCTAAACTCTTATTGCTTCTACTTGCACAATATCTTTCTTATATATCTTCTCTCATTCACATAACCACCACCTTGGTGCAAATCTTCATCACTTCATGCCTAGACTATTGAAAATGCCTTCAGATTGGCCTCCCCTACCTCAATATCTACCCACTCCAGTTCATTCTTCAATTAGCTATCAAAGCGCTCTTTCTAAAACATTGGTCTGACCATTTTACCCTCCTTTCAATAATCTCCAGTGGCTCCCTATTACATTCAAGATCAAAATCTTCTGTTTTCCCTTTAAAGCCCTAGATTACCTGGTCTCTTCCTATCTTTTCAATGTTATATCTTACTCCCCTCCAGGAACTCTGTAATCCAGTAATTCTGGCCTCCTTGCTGTTCCTCCCACATGGCACTTTGTCTCTAGATTTCTTTACAAGAGTCATCCCTCATGCCTGGAATGATCTCTTTCCTCAACTACACTTGTTGGCTTTCACAGCTTCCTTCAAGTCTCAGTTAAAATCTCAGCTTCTTCAATTATCTTTTTCCAGTTCCACTTAAAGCTAATACCTTCACTCTTTTATTAGCTCTGATTTATCATATACATATGTATGCGTGTGTACAAATACTGGACATAATTACTTGCATGTTGCCTCTGTCTTTACAATATGAGCTGCTTAAAAGAAAGAGCTATGTTTTTGTCTTTCTTTATATTCCCAGTGCTTAACAGAATATCTGGCACATTTTATTGCACTCATTCAGTCATGTCCAACTCTTTGTGGCCACATTTGTAGAATTTTCTCAGCAACGATACTAGAGTGGTTTGCCATTTCCTTTTCCAGTGTATCCTTTTGCCAGGCAATCAGAGGTTAAATGATTTGCTCTGGGTCACACAGCTGGGATTGAGTTTATCTTCCTCACCCAAGATGCAATACCCTAAACATTGAGCCACAGTTGCTCACAATAAGCCCTTAGTAATGCTTGTTGATTGATTGGTAGATTGAAGATAGAGAAAGCTCAGGTCTCAGGATCAAGAAAGCTAGTTTCACTAAAAGAACATATACAAAGGCATTTTGCCACATTTATGGACAAGGAGACAACATCATGCAGTGGTAAGAATGTTACATTTGGAGTCAGAGGAATTGAATTTAAAGCCCTTTTTTATCACTTTGGGCAAATGTCTTTACCTCTCTGTTTTCTCACTTATAAAATAAGTGGGTTATAATGTATTACTTTTATGATCCTCTCCAGCCTTAAGACTATTATTCTGTGATCTCCATTGGGTGTATGCATTTGGGAATTAATGAAAGGAGATTCAGTTGTCATTTTTTCAGAAACTAAAGTAAATAGCATTGATGTCAGGAAATGGCAGTGGGGCCAGTACTTGAGATGACACTAAAATCATGGAAAATCCACCTCTGTCTCTTTAGTCCAATAGCCCTCCTTTCATCCATTCTACTACTACTCATAAAACTGTATAAATTTCTCTAGTGTGCTTCATAGTCAATCATAGTTGACAATCATGTTTAAGTCAATGTGAATCTAAAATGGTCATTTTCCACTGGAAATTAAACCTGTATCAGAGGAGAAGATCAGGGTCCAGATTCCATATATCTCCAAAGAAAATGGTATCTGATTCTTAGGCTTCTTTAGATCCTTGGAGCTCCCATGTCACCTCTTTCAGGTCATATGATTGTCTGAAATCTGACTTTTCTTATTCTCTTGAATAAGATCAGCTGTAAGTGGGTGAGTTGGCCTTGGATTGCCAAGTATCAAGAAAGAGTTATCCATTTAACAGAGAAATGGGAAATCCCAACTAAAATTGGGACAACTAAAGGAGAACAGACTAGACTCATGACTAGCACCTAACTGAGAAATCAACTAAAAGAAACCTTCCACCAACCTATGTCTAAAAGACCAAATAGAAAAAAAGAGTAGATGGCAGAATCAGCAACGTCAGCCAAATTGTTAAAAAGAATCTGTAGTCTTTCAATGAAAGTTCAGTGCCTATTTAAAAAACAAGATGAGAGTGATAGATTATCAACCAATAGAAAGTAGCTAAGATATTAAGTAATTTATAAGTTTATAGTTCAGTGCCAGTGAACACTGATACCCTACTAATGCAAAATCATTGTAATCATTTTTGTCTTTTATATAGTTTGTTGGAATCTATGATGAAACAAAAGATAATGATAGGAGAGTTGAGGAATCATGCCCCAGAGAGCCTCTTCTAAGCCAAATGTAGCTGGACAGTTGGCACAAAGAATATTGTCCATCTAAGTATGATTTAGGTCAAGGCCCAGATTAAAAGGAAACTGAGTTTAACTTGTCACATGGGATAATTTGGTAGTTTTTAGGATAGTCTCACTTAAGAAAATCCAGTGTTTGGTATCTATTACTTCAATGCTGGAGGTTCCAAGGTAGCTTTGAATTATGGAGCCTAACTTTTAAATGGTAAGAGATACCTACATTTGCCATCAGTTAGCCTTGGGCTGAAAAATGAGATTACTGACCACTTTGTCTAAGGACAATCTTCCCCTATAGCGAATTGGGAAGAATAAGAGAAAAATTTGTCACTAGTAGCAGCAAATCACAGCAAAGCTGTGACTCCCTTTTCTTTCTGAATTTTATTTTTAAAAAATTATTTGCAATGGTTCTGTGGTAGGAGAAGGGGAAGGGCACCTGTGTAAATCCAAGCATTATATAAACAAGAGATACACATAAAATTTGCTTTAAAAAATGTTTCTTAAAATAAAAGTAATGGAGATTCACTCTTTTTTTTTTAAAAAAAAAACAAAAAACAAAATAATCCTCCCAGTCTAGCCAGTTCAAACAAGGTATATGAGTTAGTTACCCTCAAGAGAGTGTGAATACTATCCTGCTAGAGGACACCAGGACTGCAGAGCTGAGTAGATGGATGGTAGGCACTCCCTGCTGGAGAAAAGTGAAACTACAGAGTAATCAAATGGAATTAAGTTGTAGAAACCATAAACTCCAGAAGATGGAGATGGCATGAGCACCATCTCCTGGTGGAAGTGAAGAAAAATTATAGGAATCAAACAAAATGGCACAAATGGAATAATGAATGAAGGCAGTTGAAAGCAAGAGAATCAAGCCTAATTGTCTCTAAAAAAGAACCCTAACAAGGTCAATGACATAAGTCATGAGGATTGTACAGGTTTCTTAATAGCGTGGTTGGAAAATTTGCTCTCGTTAAGATGCATGGTTATTTTATGGGGACAAATGAGAATCTTGTCTTTTAACTATTAGCTTATAAATAAAAGTGTTCATTTTTCAAATCTCACAAGGCTATATGCTTTAAGAGGAGTTAACAAGTCTTGGGGAGTGCCAGAGACTGATGTCCCCAAATCTTCTTGGTATATGAAATGAATCGGAAAAGTGAGATGTACCCTAAAATGAACCTGGGTACTTTTTACTAGGAAAGATTCTCTGATTCTTCTATAATACATGAAAGTCTGAGTGTAGCTGAATATTCTTCAAGCAATTTTAGAAAGAGGGAATTTTCCTTTTAAAATTTGAAAATTTTAACTTTCATTTTTTTACACTTTTTAGTTCCAAATTCTCCCTTACCCTCCTCATTGAAAAGGCAAGCAATTTGATAATGGTTATATATGTGAAATCATGGAAAGTATATTTTCACATTAGTCACATTGTGAAAGAAAAGAGACAAAAAACAAGAAAAATAAAGTTTAAAATACTATTATGCTTCAATCTATATGCATATTCCATCAGTTCTTTTTCTGGAGGTGCGTAGTAGTTTCATCATAGGTCCTTCAGAATTTATTTGGATCTTTTTATTGCTGAGAATAGCTAAAAAAGGGGAATATTACTAAATCAAAACAGCCACAAGTATTTTTTCTAAATACTTACAGTTGTGGCTTGGAAGATTCCATATTCTTTTATTTCTTGACACAAGGTATATTCCTGGACTAATTGTCATAGTGATGACAATGCTAAATTGGAAAGCTGGATATATAACTTTAGATTTGTAATTTTTTTAATCCTAATTTGTGATATCTACCATCTTGGTGGTAGATAGTCTTCTACTGAAGTCCCAAACTGGTATGGGCATCATGGAATAGAGGTAACCCCAGTTTCTTAAAAGTGAATAAGCCCTACTAAGTCACAGAGAAGTTAACATCTTTGTCATTAGAGAGAATGAACTAGTTAATTTACAGATTATGAGGTTTAAAACCAGTCTATTTTACTGAAAGTAGTATTCAATTCTGAATCAGAAATACTACTATGAATGAGGGACCTAATGAAATAAAGAATATGGAAGTATAATGTTAATGACTACAACAATGGATTGCAACGTGGTCTAAAAGGTGAAAAGATTAAGAATGCTTATGAAGCAAATTAATATTTTTTGGAAAAGTTTGGTACAAATATTACTTAAGTTCAGAGAGTGAATAAGGTATAGGATAAATAAGATTTTGAGGAGATGGAAGAAAAAAGAGAGAAAAGGCAAATGGGAAAGAGGAGGAGAGAGGAGAGGAAAAGAAATTTGGAGAGAAGTAGGGAAGAAAGTCTGTGGGAGATTATTAAATTAGTACAAGCAACACAAATGGCAAAGATTTAGAGGTAGAAGGGCCATTAGAAGCCATCCAGTCTAATTTTTTTATTTCCCTAGTGAGGAAAATGTGTGAAGTTGTCTGGCCCAAGGTCACACAGCTAGAAGAATTAGAAGCAGGACTGAAAAAAAAATAAGTGAGACACAAATCCAGGATCTCTGACTCCAGAGCCATTGTTCTTTCTATTGTACTATGTAGACAAATTGTACATGAAAAGAGGAAGGAAAAAAAGCAGGATAGAAGAAATTAGTACAGAAGAATTCAATGGAAAATAACATATTTCATAATTATAAATTTGTGTGAATTTACTAACCTTCACAATAATACAATAGATCAGAAAATATAAGAAAACAAACTCTACCATATTCTGCATTCAGTAAATATTCTTAAAATAAAAAGTGAAAATGCATGATTGGAACATAATTTATTATTTTTCAGATATTTCAAAAGAGACAGTACTTAAGGATTTCATATAAAGAAACAATAAAAATTCACAGCGTCTAGAGAAATAAACATAGAAATTAAAATCTATTTAAAGGGAGATAGACAATGAAAAAATACCATTCTTAAATAGATAAGAATTAAATGGCATGGTATCTAACTTCTCAAAGCACAAACTAGTAACATTATTTTAAAAATTAAGAAATATAGAGATACTAGTACTCTAATTACAAGGTATGTAAATTTCCCCTTTTTAGAGCTGGATAGGAATTACAGAAAGATAAATGGAAAGAAAAAATAGAGCTGAGTACATGCTGAATTAACTAGATCTGATAGAAACTTCTAAATTAAAATATTAAAGAATATACATATTCTCACTATCAAGAGTACCATAAAACTGATCATGTGATATAGCACAAAGAAATAACAAATTAAAATGTAAAAATACAGAAACATGAAACATTTCTCATTCATACCATAATACAATGAAGACTAGTTTTAAATATAAGAAATATAAACAAAAATACTTACTTAAGAAATATAAAATAATGACACCATAAATAATAAATGAATCCAATATCAAAATATAGAAATAATGCCTAGGCTAAAGAGAATTAAAACAAAACAATGATAATAAAATTCATGAGATACAGCTAAAATTATTCGGTGAGGAAAAGTTATCTTCCTAAAAACATTTATAAAATATAAAAAGAAAGGGGTAATATACCCCTTTCATTGTAATCTAGAAAATAAACAAATTAATACCCTGAAAACAAACACAAAAGGAAAAATATTGAAAATTAGAATAGTAATAGAAAAAATGAAGATTAAAAGATTATTTAAAAGATGAAATTAGTAGGCTAATGAAACAGGTAAACCATGGGCAAGCATGAACTTGGTGCTAAATATGCTGGTGAATTCAACCCACACATTGCCTATCTAGGAAAAAATCACTGAATTTCTATAAAGAAAGAAAAATCAAATTACCAAACTCCAATGTGATTAAGATGAAATTCATAATAAAATGTAAGGAAATAAAGAAAATTGTCAGAAATAATTACTTTATAAAACCTGGCAAAATGAGAAGTTTAAATGAAATGGTTGATAATCTATCAAATTCTTAAATTAACATTAAAAAGGAAATAAAGATCAAAGAGAACATGAGAACTCAAACTTAGTAAAAAAGAAATTGAACAAGCTCTAAATGAACTAAATAAAGAAAATCTCATCCAAGTGGATTTACATGTGAATTCTATTAATGTTTAAAGAGTAATTAAAAGAAGAGATCCTATCAAATGTCTTTTATGAGACAAATAGTGTCGTGATACCTAAACCAGAGAGAGCAATTAGAGAAAGGAAATAGTAGATTAATTTCATTAATTATTTTTAATTAAAAATGTTTTAAATAAAATCTTAGAGACTATTGCATTGTATATATGTTCATATATATATATGTATATTTAAATTAAATTTATACCAAGTTGATAAGGTTGGTTCATCTTTAGAAAAATAGGGAGCATAACTAATATTCTGGACCCAATTCTAACAAGGAAGAACTAAGTGACAAATTAGAAATGACAAATTTTGGGAAGAAATGATCATAGGTTCCAGGATGGAAAAGAAAAGGAAATCCAGGAACAATATGATGTGTACTCTTGATTTGAGGAAAACATATTTCAAAGGGTTCAGAGAAAATTAGAATTCAGGGTATAATATCCTGCAAAAGTCAGTCCAAGGGAGTTGGAAAACTCTGAAGAGTGAAATTCTGAAGATGAAAACATCGGTTATTTCAAAGAATGTGAAAAAGGGCAGAGATGAGACTGCACAGGGGATGTCTGTATCAGTTAGCTTAACTTTTTATTTTTTTTTATTTATTTTTTTAAACCCTTACCTCTCATCTTGGAATCAATAGTGGTTCCAAGGCAGAAGAAGGGTGGTAAGGGCTAGACAATGGGGGTTAAGTGACTTGCCCAGGGTCATATAGCTAGGAAGTATCTGAGGCTAGATTTGAACTCAGGACCTCCTGTCTCTGGGCCTGGCTCTTAATCCACAGAACCACCTAGCTGCCCCCAGATTAACTTTTTAAAAAGACATATGAAAGATATTAGAATATATTAACAAACAATAAAAATGAATAAAATTATCTTGTAAAAATATATCGCAAGTAGCACTAAATCCTAAAATGATCTGAGGCTGACTATGAATTCAATGATCAAGTAGTTTGGTGAGCTATTTTTTTGTTGCTTCTGCATGCTTACTTAATCTATTAGGGGAGATGAACTTCATCTGATTAAGTATACACAGAAAAGGAAGCCCATCCTAGACATGACACTCATTTAGGGACATTGAGGGAATGATTTTTAAGTAAAATACAAAAAGATTGAAAAGAATCATGGATATTTTTTCTATTGCAAAAAATAAAAAAACACAAAAGGACAATTAAGAAAACATCAATGGGGAGCAGCCATGTGACAGACTGGAGCAATCACCAGGCCTGGAGTTAAGAGGACCTGGGTTCCAATATGACCTCAGAAACTTTCTAACTGTGTGACCCAAGGAAAGTCACTTAATCCTGTTTTCCCAGCCCTTGACTTTCTGTCTTAAGAGCTGTAATAAGACAGAAAATAAGGGTTTAAAAAATATAAGTGGCTACAGACCTATTGCCTTCTTTCTCATATTTATAAAATCATTGTAAGAATAATTTCCACATATATTGGAGACTTTCTTTGTGGAAATATTAGAAGGGAACACATTAGGTTTCCCAAATGACAGTTTTACTCGAGCATATTTAATGACAGTACAATTGAGTAAAGAATACAATCTTCTGTTATTTTCTTTTTATCTTTTTTATATATTTTAT
Organism: Gracilinanus agilis; assembly: GCF_016433145.1. NCBI lineage: Eukaryota > Metazoa > Chordata > Mammalia > Didelphimorphia > Didelphidae > Gracilinanus > Gracilinanus agilis. Next base: position 149,832,372 of record NC_058130.1, read on the forward strand.
TTTCCCTCTAATTACATGTGAAAACCATTTTTAACATTCATTTATTTTTAATTTTGAGTTCCAAATTTTCTCCCTCCCTTTCTTTCTTCGTTCTCTCCACCTCACTGAAATGGTAAGCAATTTGATATCGATTTTACTCGTGCAATCATGTAAAATGTTTTTCTATGTTATCCATCTTGTGGAAGAGAACAAGAATAACAAAAGTTTAAAAAAATGCCAAAAAATGAAGAAAAAAGTGAAATGTAGTATGTTTCAGTCTGCATTCAGACTGTATAAATTCTTTCTCTGGAGGCAGATGGCATTTTTCATCATGAGTTCTTAGGGCTTGTCTTGGATGGATGTATTGTTAAGAATAGCTATATCAGTCACAGTTGTTCATCATACAATATTGCTCTTATTATGTACAAACTTTTTTGTTTTTTTTTAACCATAAAAGAGAATGGAGGGAAAATGAAACCACGAAGTCTCTCTTCCAACAAGATGTCTATGTGTATATGTTAAGCTCATTGAAGATTCTTTCACAGATATAACAAAAATAATAGATCTGATCCAAAAATTCTCTGATTATTACTATTAAATGTTGTATAAAAAGGCAAATATATATTAGCTGAAGGTGCTCACCATAGACACGAAAGATATCCAGTGTCTTCCTCCCTCCGATGTGTCTCATGTTCAATCTAGCCTTCATGGAGCTACTAAGATAATCTTTTTTTAATGTACAGTTCTGTGCATAGCCAGTGTTCTATTTATAAATCTTTGGTGGCTTGCTATTTCCTGTCAGTCAATTAATGAGCATTATTAATCACTTCCTCTGTGTTAGGCACTGGGGATTCAAAGATAAAATGTGGAATAATTCATATTCTTGAGGATCTTGCAAATGAGACAATATGTACATGACTAAGCAATATACAGAACAAGAAAAAAACAAATGCAATTGGGTATGAGGTGCTAGCTATTGGGGGAACAGGAAAAACTATGTATAGAATGTATTGATAGGTTTTGAAGGAAATGAGGAATTCTATGAGAAATTCACGTTAGGCACGGTGGATTGCCTGGGCAAAGGCATGGAGAAAGGAGCTGGCATATGTTCTTCATAAATATCAAAGATTCATTTTCAGTTCTTTGGTAATTATCATGATTTCCTTTGTTTTGTACTCTCCCAAAGCCATCTACTGACAATGGGGAAATTATCAATTGGGTTTTTGTTACATTGACTTCCACATAGTAAGTGTTTAAGAAATGGCTGAACTTGGGAAAGTAACTAGTTCTTAGAGCCTCACTTTGCTTAAATGTGAAATGAAAATAATAATATTTTAGCATTTTACCTAGAAGGTTGTGAGGGAAATTTTTTTTCTCAAATAAAAGCAAATGATTATATTGCTAGAAATAATATTACTATTAATTTTACAAATCAGAAAACTAAGATCTAAGGAATAATATGACTTTTTCTCAATTCGTTGCATAGAATTCATTAATAGCAAAACCAAAACAAGAACACAAGTCTCCTTACTTCTACCTAAGTGTTATTTATATGAAATTAATTTCTTTTTTACAAAAGAATATGAGTCCCAGAAAAGTTTTCAGATTAATTTTCCTCTTCTGATCTCATAATTTATACATATATGTATACTAGTTACTATTTTATCATATTCATTTATATAGTTGGCTTATTTCCTCCTATTTTATTACAAAGTCCTTGAGGAGAACCCTGTCTTATTTACCTGTCAAACCTCCGGTGTTTACCATTGATTTACAAATAGCAGAGAAAATACTGGAGTACCAGGGCAGAAGGTCATAACCTCCTTCCCATTTTCTCACCATTTCTAAAAGCTGGAATATTTTGTGTTGCTTGAGTGAAGTTGACGCAAAGATAGTTTTACACTAATTTTTCTCCAAGTAAAGCATGATTTTCTAAAGAAACCAGGAATAGTGACTCAAAGCCCTCAAGGGACCTGTGTGAGAACAGATCTGCCCTGCTCTGGGATGGGATGGGAGGAAGATGGTGAAGCTCTGCCCCAGCTCCATATTCTCTAGTAACATTTCTCTCCTTTTGGGCACCAATTAAGTTTCCAAAGTTGAATCTCTGTAATTGGGTCTTTGAGACATTATCCCTGAAGCACCCCAAAGTTTCTATATGTTGCACATTTTAACTTCCAATTTTAAATTGCCTCTGGGACTGGCAAAGTCCCCTTAGAACAACAAGAGATTTGAAAGGCTTTCCTGACTAAGACCAGTCTGGAAACTGAAGACTGTGAGGAATCTGAAAGAGAACCACTAGCTAATTTCCCAGAGCTGAAATGCTTTAACTACTCATATAGAATATTTTTCCTTTAGCAATAAGTCTCCTGCTTTATCATGAAGCTCACAGAGCTTCTTCTAGTCAACTCATGAGGTGCCCTCCTTAATATTTTAAAATATCAGGATCACCCCAAAACAAGCCTCTTGTTCCTGCTACCACAGCTGTCTTCAGGTTGGTGGACTAGTAGTGGGATTACCTCACCTGTACCTTCTTCCCTTAGCTGCTTCTCACAACAGATCTAGCCAGAAGCTCTCTATAGCCAATCAGAGAAACTTTTAAGAGCAGAAGTCCTTAAACTTCAATGTCAATAACTTTTGTGGGGTTCAGGAGAAACCTGTGGACCCCTTCTCAAAACTGAGGTTTTTTTTTTTAATAATTAAAGGATATACTAAATTTTCAGTTAGAATACAAATTCTTTACCTTTTTTTAGCATTATGGACCCTTGACAGTCTGAAGAAACCTATGTGATAACCTCCTCTTCTCAGGATAATGATTTTAAATGTATGAAATAAGGAATTGCAAAGGTTAGTAGTGCAAGTTAGTTTTGATGAAGTGTTATTTGAATGTAAGTTGAAAACTTGAATACATGTTCACAGACCCTTACCCTGAAATTTATCAGTCAACTCCTTGGGAAGTATATTGGCCCCAAGTTAAGAATCCCTCTTTAAAGAGTATTTATATTAGGAGGTGTAGCAGTACCAGATTTTAAAATGTAGTATAAGACAGTTGTTATCAAAACTACCTGGCAGTGGCTAAGTAGTAGGTGGATAGATAGAGTAGGTATATAATATGCAGCAGTAAATTACTATAGTAACATTATGTTTAATAATTATAAAAATCTAGGTTTTGAGGATAAGAATTCATTACCTGGTAAAAATGCTGGGAAAACTGGAAAGACTGGTAAGAATTAGATATAAACCAATATTTTATACTATTTACTAATAAAGTCAAAATGGATACACAACCTAGATACAAAAGGAGACATAAGCAACTTATAGGAACACAGAATATATTACCTTTCAGATTTATGGATAAGAGAAGAATTTATGAAGAAACAAGATGTAGAGAGCATCATAAGATATAAAATTGATCATTTTGATTACATTAAATATTAAAGGTTTTGTACAATTAAAACCAATGTAGTCAAGACTAAAAGGAAAACAGAAAATTGGGGAGAAATTTTTATAGCCAATTTCTCAGATAAAGCCCTCACATTTCGAATATATAGATAACTGAGTAAAAATTGTCAGAAAAAGAATCATTCCCCAATTGATGAATGGTCAAAGAATATAAGCAGGCAGAAAAAGAAATCAAAGATAAATATAGCCATATGGAAAAATGTTCTACATTATTATTTATTAGATAAATTCAAACTAAGCCAACTCTGATGTACCACCCCACCTATTAGATTGGCTAAAATGATAGGAAAGGGAAATTATAAATACTAGAAGGGGTATGGAAAAACTGAGACACTAATACAATAGTTGTGGAATTGTGAACTAATCCAGCCATTTTGGAGAACAATTTGGAATTATGCCCAAAGAGTTATAAAACTGTATTTACCCTTTAACCCAGCAATGCCACTATTAGATCTATTTATCAAGGTGATCAGGAAAAAAGGAAAAGAGTTTATATCTTCCAAAATATTTATGGTAGCTCTCTTTGTGGTAGAAAAGAAGTGGAAATTGAGGGAATGCCCATTAATTGAAAAATGACTAAATAAGCTCTAGTATGTGATTGTAATGGAATACAACTGGGGTAGAAGAAATTTAGGGTAGGCTGTTTTTTAGGAAAAACATGGTAAGGCTTGCATTAATATAGAATGAAATTAACAGAACAAAAAGAATGTTCTATACAGTAACAACAATATTGCTCAAAGAGTGACTGTGAATGAGAAAGCTATTCTGAATAATAAGATTATTCAAATCAACTCTAAAGGACTTATGCAGGAAAAATCTATCCACTTCCAAAAAAAGAACTGATATTTGGAACTATATATTGTATGGTTCCACATAAATATATCTACATCACATCTTTGCCTTCTGTAATAAAGAGTTGGGAAGGAAGAAGAGAGACAATTCAGAACTCAAAATGTTATTTAAAAATAAATTAATAATTAGAGTTAAAATAAATAAGAACATTTCTACTTCTGCCTGATGCTTGAATCATCAAGGAAGCTTTGGCAAGTGGTTGAAAACCAAATTCTTGAGCTAAATAAGGAAGAGAGAGAAGGGAAGAAGTATGATATTTATGGAAAATGCAGCTGATGGTACAAAGGATAAAGTTCTGGGCCCAAAGTTAGAAAGACCTGAGTTTCAATATAACTTAAAATACTTACTCTCTGTGTGACCCTGAACAAATCATTTAACCTAAATTGGCTTCAGTTTCTTTAATTGTAAAAGGGAATTATAATCACACCTATTTCATATAGTTGTGAAGATCAAGTGAGATAATATTTGTAAAAAGTTTTATGTAGATAATCTGTTATATGTTTTATATATGTATATGTCTGTATATGTGTCTGTATATATGTCTGTGTGTATATATACACACCTACAATATTTTTCTTATTTCCAATTCTCCTTCCTCATTAATTAAGTATAAATCTAATGCTAGAATACAGAGGTAGCACAGTGCAAGAAAGACCACAAGTCTGTGAGTTGAGGTATTTAGTTCTAGTGACAACTCTGTCATTAGATTGCTTTAGAATTTTGAGCAAATTGTAATTGTTCTGGGCCTCAGTTTTTTTATTTGAGAAATAAAGTTGGCTTAAATGACTTCAAAGACCTCTTCTAACTAAACACATTCTATTATCTAACTAATTGTTCTTGCTTTGAATGTTTAAATTTTTTTTTTTTATCCTGGGACTCCATTCTAGGAGCATAGGGCCACAACCAGTAGGCAATGGGTCGCTCAGGGTCACCCAGCTGGGAAGTGTCTGAGCCCAGATTTGAACCTAGGACCTTTTGTCTCTAGGCCTGGCTCTCAATCCACTGAGCTAGCCCAGCTGCCCCTACTTTAGGTTGCAGTTTCTTTAGCAGATGTAGTTTTTACAGGGTGGGGTTGCTAGCCCCACGCCCAACCCTCCTCCTTTTTCATCCGGGCTAGGGACCTTCCTTAGCCCAGGAGTGGTAAGGGTGGGTGATAGGGGTCAAATGACTTGCCCAAGGTCACACAGCTGGAAGTGTCCGAGGCCGGACTTGAACCTAGGACCTCCAGTCTCTAGGCCTGGCTCTCAATCCACTGAGCCACCCAGCTGCCTAAAAAAAAATAATAAAAATAATATTCAACATAGTTAAGAAAAAATGTATTGATTGGTTTAATAGCTCATATTTCTTATCTTTTATAGCTTACAAAAGTACTTTGCTCATAATTACTTTGTGAAGTAAATGCAAGTATTATTAGCCCATCTTACATATAAGAAAAGTATTGTTTAGAGAGTTAAAGCAATTGGCCAAAGTCAAATTATACATTTCAATAGTTTAAAGGTTATCATAAGGATCAAATCAGATAATTAGTTTTAGAGAGCTTTGTTAGCACCAAACACAATAAGAATTCCAATTAAGCCTTGCTATTTATAACATCAGCATGTTTAGAATTGTCTTTAAATTATTTCTGTTGTAAACACTGGCAGATAAAATGTGCAAATATTAGAAACTTTGGTGATCTTTGAGATGTCTATTTTTTTGAGATGATTACACAAACTCTTTTGTAGTATTAATTGGCATCTCAAAGCAGAGAAATATTCCTAGAAAATGTGGAACCTGGGCAAAACTCTTATCGTATCCTTGGGTACATGAATATATACATTCTTGTGTAAATAAACTACAACTATGGGGTCCTCTGCCCTTATCAAAAATAGACAGCAATACTTAAAAAACCTAGTATGTCATCAACATGAGTATTCCCTCTAATTGTATAGAATATGGTCTATCCATGCCAACCCATCTTGTCATTCTTGTCATGTTCTCCCTCAAATCTTCAGGGGGTGAGACATAACTCAAAGACCTTGCATGTCTTTAGGACATTTACTATCCATCTATTGACCCTTCCTCTCCCCACATTTGTAGACCACTTCCTTTCCCAGTCATATTACTTTGATACTCGTGTTACCATTTTCTGCGTGCAAGATATCAGTAGCATTGTGCTAGCCTATGTACTCCCACCACACATCTCTCCATTGCCCTGTGGGCAAGCAAAAGTTTTAATCCTTCAAGAAAGAAGCAGTTATTTATTTGAATAAGTAGCTTAGGGCCTTTGACAATGCAATCTAATATCACAAATGTTATCCATTGAACTTCTTTCTTCTCAGGTTTGCATCCAATGCTGATTGCCCAACAGTGAGGTCTTTTTTAAAATATAGAATGGTTCATGAATTTTCAAGTCATCTTTGTGCTGAGGCCATGCTAATTTTCTCAGTATTATTCCAATTTTAGTATATGTGCTGCTGAAGCAAATGCCAGTGAAGTTTTTCTAGGATGTATAATGAAGATCAAGTCTAATTAGGGATGAGTTGGAAATGGCTATAAAAGAGCCCATTGTTCATTTATAACTCAGAAACCAGCAATCACTACAAATTGAGACTTGATTTATTTGTTTGTTGATGGTCTAGACAAGAAAATGGCAATGCATATTAGGCTTCAAAGAGTAAATGTGTGTGGTACAAGTACTTTTTTTGTAGAGAGCCTCTTCTTGAACATTTAGCAGCACATTCCTTTATTGTTCAATAAACATTGTTTGAAGCTCAGTTAGGAGTTCCTGTAGAAGAGGAAATTAATGAAACCATTGTCAGACAGAAGGCAGTAATGATAATCATAATCTTGGATATATATATTATTTTCAGATATTGCAAAGTGCTTTATTTTCGCTATCTTATTTGGGCCTCACAACACCCCTGAGTTCATTATTGTGCATATTATATGTGTGAGATATCTGTAGTGACTTCTCCTCTAGCTGTTATGCATTAGTGTGTAGAGAAAGAAAGGGAGAAGAGGAAGAGAAACAGAAAAAAAGATAAAGGGAAGAAAACAGAAGGGGAAGGGAAGAGAAAGAGAGATGAAAAAAAGGGGAAAAGAAAGGAGAGTAGTTATTCTCTCCATCCAGTCATCTATCAATTAAGTCAGTTATTTTAAAATGGAAAATTGCCACATCACCATAAACAGAACAAAATATCTGGTGGTATGCCTACCAAAATAAAAATTAGGAATTACATTAACATAATTATAAAATATTTTTATACAAACATCAACAGATTTAAATAACTGGAATAACATTCATCGTTCATGGGTGGGCAGACCCATATAATTAAAATGACAACACTACTTAAACTAATCTACTTATTAAATGCCACTCCATTAAATTACCAATAAAATTATTTTGTTGAGCAAGCAAAAAATAACAGAATTAATTTGGAAGAACAAAAGAACAAGAATATCAAAGTAATTAATGAAAAATGTAAAGAAGTTCTAGCAGTATCAGATTTTAAACTATATTATAAAGCATTAATTATCAAAACTATCTGATACTAAGAAATAGAAAGGTAAATTAGTGGAACAGAAGAGACATAAAACAAAAGCAGTAAAAGATTATAGTAATCTTGTATATGACAAAAGCATAGATCCAAGTTTTGTGGACAAGAACTCACTATTTGGTGAAAATTGCTGAGAGTCAGAAAGTAGTTTTACAGAAACTAGGTATAGACCAACATCTTATACTATTCACTAAAATATGATCATAATGGATACACGACTAGACATAAAAAGAGATATAAGCAAATTGAAACAAGAAACATATTACCTATCATATTTATAGATAGGTGAGTAAATGAGAGATGGAGAGAATTGTGAGTTGTAAAATGAATGATTTTTATTGCACGAAACAATAAGGCTTTTGTAGCCTACAAGGCTTTGTAGAAATAAAAATAGCTTAGCCAAAATTAGAAGGAAAGCAGAAAATTGGGGAGAAAATGTATAGAGTTTTTTGGATAAAGGTTTCATATCTAAATTATTTAGAGAACTTTGCCAAATTTATAAGAATAAGAATTATCCTCTAATTGATAATTGGTCAAAAGATATGAATAGTTTGGGGATGAAGAAATCAAAGCCATGTATATGTATACATATATATGGAAATGTATATAATTATGGAAAAATGCTCTAAATCACTACTGATTAGAGAAATGCAAACCAAAACCATTTTGAGATATCATCTCCCTTCTATCAGATTGGTGAACGTGACAAATGTTGGAGGGAATGTGGAAAATGGGGACACTAATACACTGTTGGTGAAACATTGTGATATATGATTATGATGGGATACTACTCTACAACAAGAAATTATGAGCAGGTTAATTTTTTAAAAAACTTGAAAATATCTACATGAAATAATGAAGAGGGGAGTATAACCAAGGGGACATTATTTAAAGCTACAGAATGAATATTTGAAGAATGACTTGTGAATAAACAGAAACACAAAAGACAAAAGTTATATATCTATATCTTTTTGTTGGGTGATGCCTTCTATGATACAAGGAGGGGAGGAAAGGGCTGAGATACCTGCAAATAATTTCTATTTAAAAAATTGGCAAGTATGAATCAATAGTCATTTTCAGTTTGTCATCACCATGTATTATGAGTTATAGGTCTGAAGTTCACTTTGCCTTCAATCTTTCTCCCAGTTTCACAATTAACCTTCTTTTCCCAGAGCCTGTCATATAGAAATTACTTAAAAATGTCCTTTGACTCATTGATGATGAAAAATAAAATTGTTTCCCTCATCTTCTGTGACACACAAAGAGTCATTAAAACATTCATAAAACATTCACATAAATTATTTAAACATTTTGAAATCTGCTATTTATTTTTTTAGTAAGCTAGCAAATGTTTTTAGAAAAAGTAAAGTGTAAAAGTGGGAATACATTGGGAGTATCTAAACACAGACCTATATGTTTAGGCAGAAGAGAGACAGATGTACAAGATGAGCAGAACTGCACCACTCTTTGTGTGTGTGTGTGTGTGTGTGTGTGTGTGTGTGTGTGTGTGTGTGTGTGTTTACTTGTTTGAGAATGCAGACTAAGAATCTGAGGGAAGGAAGAGCAGGGTCAACTTTATGTGCTATTGGATATCCAACTGGTAATATCATGATGACCTCTTTTTCTCATTCTCTCTTCAGGGAAGTCAAGAGAAAAAAGTTCTGGAGCAAGAGAGTGAGTTTCTACAAGAGAACAAAGGAATGCAAATGTGTGAGAATAGAGGATGGAGAGATGCCAGGAGTGGAATGAGACATTTCTTGTGGACTAGGAAAGAAAAATGAAGCTTAAAAACATCACATTAACATAGTACTTTAAGGTGTGCAGAGAACTTTACGTGCATTGTCTCATTTGACCTGTTTAATAGCCCTGTGAGGCTAGTATTATTATTACCTTCATTTTATAGATGAGGAACAGACTGAAAAAGATTGTTGCTTGCCCAAAGTCAAATAGCTTTTAAGATTTCAGGGAAATTTTGAAACCAGTTCTTGCTATATCCAAGTCTAAGACTCTACCCACTGTGCCATGCTGTCCCTCAAATTATGGTTATTCATTTGAAATCAGTATAAGAAAAACATTCTTTGTACTCATTAGCCAACTTTTATCACTAAACCCCATTACTTGCCATTAATCTTTTGTCTTTTTACACGTCTCCATTTGTTTCCAAGTTCCATATATTTTATGCCATCTGTACCCTAATCCTGGAGGTAGGTATCAGTTGGTTAAGTGTAAAAGTAGGTAAAAAGAAGTTTTCCTTTATAATTTCTCATTAACATTTAATAAAAATCCAGTTAATTATTTGTGGCAAGAGGAATTCAGTTATAACAAAGGCCAACAGTTTTGGTTATCAATAGTTACTATTATCAAAGGATGTTGATTTAATTACAAGAAGAGTAGGAATAATAATAACAATTCCTGTACATATTGATACAGAGAGTAAAAAAAATATTATTCCCATTTTATCAATGAAGAAACTATGGCTTATGAGATTTTATCACAATTTCATGGTCACAGATCATAGTCAGTAATATAACCCAGGTTTCCTAAATTCCATTTCTTTCCACTCTACCCCCATACTTTACCACACTACCTCTAAAATGTATTCACTGAAGAAATCTCACCTCTTTCTTTTTTATTTCCCCTTGCTAAAATCAATCAAAGGTGTTTTTTTTTCTATTGATGCTTAGGATCTGTGTTTTCTTTCAATAATCTGAAAGTTTAAGGTACCAATAGAGTTCTATGTATATGTTCCTTCTTTAGGCAAATAACTGTGGATTTCCCAAGAACTGATTGTATATTGGTGGTCTTTGCTCCAGCAATGCAGGTGCTGTGTGTGTGAGCAGTGCCACTTTGAGTTTTGACCTCATCAAGTTAGTGTATCTTCCAAATGACCTCAAAGGTATGTATAACAATGTCCTCTTGAACCTAAAGAGGTCTCATGTCTACTTTCTTCACCATTTTCATTTTCCAACCTTTCACTCCCTTCTCAAAGTCAATTATAAAAAGCTTACTTTTTTAAAAAATTATTTAGATATAGAGCCATAAGGATTCCTGGTACCCTCAGAAAATGTGTAAATGAGAGTAGAAGTAAAAAAAATAAGAAAACTTGCCACCTATGGTTAGCCAAAGACTACCTGGGCAAAAGCTTCTTTCCTCTGTCATCACCTATCCCCCCTCAGCTCTTTTACCAACATCTAACTCAGCCACTGTACTCTTATCCTACCCACCCTGTGTTTTAACAAATTTTCCTTTGCTTCAGACATCTTTTAATGTTTACTTTATCTTATCATCTTTTTGCATTAATGGAAAACCTATTCATAGAAATCTGACTTCCTCTAGAATAAGGGTGACAATTAAACCAAAGTCTTCTTATACCCATATATCTCTTCTTTCTCAGAGTTCTGTGCTTAGATCACAATATTCCTCTCCACTCTTACTCTTTTCCTCATATCTGAAGACACTGGCAGACTAGATGATGTCCTCTTCTATGTGTGGCCTTCTACTGAAGTGGTTCCTCTCTGTTCACTAGATTTTTCCCAATTTATACTTCTAAACCTATCTTAATCATGTTTTGGTTCATGTCAGAAGTCCTTAATCTGGTTGGTAGATTGGTAGAAAAATAAATAGCAATACAAACATAAATACATTAATATAGATATATATGTATGTGTATATTTATTACATATGCATGAATGTACATGTTCATATTTTAATGTATCTATCAGGGAGTATGAACATATGTATATTTATAAATTTACATACATATAGCTATATTTCCATTTAATTATATTTTATCATAATCCTATTTATGTTATTTTAAACTTTAATTGTTTTTTTGAGAAGAGGTCAACAAGATTCACCACATGCCAAAGAGGCACATGACACAAAAAAAGGTTAAGAAAATCAAAAAGTTTGAGAACTAGAGTGGAGAGGATAGTAGATTTGGAATCAGAGCATCAGGTTTCAGATCCTTCTATAAGATTTGCTACCTTTTTGTACCTAGACAGATCATTTAATTCTCTTGGATTCAATTTGCTCATCTATAAAATGAGGTAGTGATTATAGATTACCACTAATTTCCAATACTAATACTAGTAATTTCCAATACTAAACATATGACACTAAGATTTGCTGGTTTCCCACAGAGGAGAGGGAAAAGAATCCATAGGTAGACATGACCATAGATTTTCTTCCCTTAATCCTAACTTCCCTAGGTCCATATTCTTCTTCAAGGTAAAATGTACTTTAAGGAATGCTTTGAAAGTTCTCCATTCCAAGACTTTTTATCAAAGATATAGAGGAAATATATCTTCAGGGGACCATTGTTCAATTGTGCTGGTCAAAAGAAGTGAACATGTTATTTTTCAGAATCACTGGAAGTGCGCTCCATCCTCAGCCTTTATAATTAACCTCTACTCATTCTTCTCAAGGGCTCTTTTCCTCCAATCCCCTGCAAAGACCCAGAACAATGCAAGAGCAGACAGCCCTTCTCTTCTCCCACCTATAATCCCCTCTCTAATTTTCCATGTAGAGATTCCAGATTTGCAACATTAAGGATTTGTAAAAATATATACATCACACTTGAGGAAACATAACAGTTTTAGGCTAGAGACGCTAGGAAAATTTCAGTAGTTCCCCCAGTATTTCCTATCATATAAACATATTAGTTTATATCTTTCTCCAAATCTCTGCAGGTAAGAGAAGGAAAATGAGATGGAAATAGTCAATGACACCATTATCATTGAATTCTTTCTGAAAGGATTTTCCAGCTACCCCAGGCTGGAGAGCCTCCTGTTCGTGCTGTGCCTGGTGATGTACCTGGTCACCCTGGTGGGTAACGGAATCATCATTGCCATCAGTGTGTTGGATTCTCATCTCCACACCCCCATGTACTTCTTTCTTAGTAACCTCTCTTTCCTGGACATCTGCTACACATCAACCTTTATACCTTTAATGCTGGTCAACTTCCTATCTAAAAGAAAAACCATTTCTTTCATTGGGTGTGCGGTACAGATGTGCCTCTCCCTTTCCACAGGATCAACAGAATGTATTCTCCTGGCCATGATGGCATATGACCGCTATGTTGCGATATGCCACCCTTTGAGGTATCCCATCATCATGAATCAGAGAGTATGCTTAGGGATGGCTGTTTTCTCTTGGATCTTTTCTTTTATGAAATCCATCATGGAGACAGTCATTGCAATGCAGATGCCTTTCTGTGGACACAATGTGGTCAGCCATTTCACATGTGAAATCTTGGCCATCTTGAAGCTCATATGTGTTGATACCTCCCTCAATGAGATCATCATGCTGGTGGGCAGTATAATTCTTTTGCCAATTCCAGTGATGTTGATTTTTGTATCTTATATTTTCATTCTATCTACCATTTTGAGGATGAATTCTGCAGAAGGGAGACATAAAGCCATTTCTACCTGCTCAGCCCACCTAACTGTGGTGATTATATTCTATGGGACCATTATTTTCATGTACATGAAACCCAAGAGCAAAGAAGCTCAGATTTCAGATGAATTATTCACTGTTTTGTATGCTGTAGTGACCCCCATGCTGAATCCCATCATCTATAGTTTGAGGAACAAAGAAGTGAAGGAAGCAGTCAAGAAAATATTGATGAAAAGGTACTTCATGTGAATTTCCTTTTGGACACTCTGTTAACTCAATGATTGCTCAATAAAAATTAAGGATCGCTGCATAAAAGAGTCTTAGGGTATGAACTGGACCTGCTGTTTCACTGATATAGGAAATTTCCAAATAAGGGAACTCCCTCTATCATTGCCAGTCAGTTCCTTCTCTAAAACTTATCGAGTCCTAGAGAGTTGCCTTGAAAGCTAAAAAGTTAAGTGACTTAACCAAGGTCACACAGTCAGTATGTGTCAAGTCTAGCTCTCTTTGAGGCCAATTCCTATCCCACTATTCCATACCACTTCTTATATATAAATAACCAACTTTAATAGTTTATATAAGCTAGAAATGTTTCCAAAAAACAGACCAGATTGACATTGTAGATTTACACAGTTGGTAATAATGATGATTTCATGAGAGAATTCACCATTTCATGTGAAAAGTCTGGGTTATGCTGAAGCTCTTGTGTATTGCTGCCTAGGATCATAGTGTTTAGAGCTGAAGGGAAGCTTAGAGGTCAGATGATTCAACACCCTCATTTCAGAGAGGCTGAAAAATGAGGGTAAGAGTTGAAGTGATCTGGCTAACATCACATGAGTGGTAAACTGCAGAGCTTGGCACTGAGTACAGGTCCTGAAACCACAAGGTCAAGGTTTTTTCCCCACTGTGCCACTAAATGGAAAGCCACATTAACTATTGGTATAGGTTTGTATATTGATTATCTGGGGTGGGGTGGGGAAATAATCTTTATGGAAGGAGAGTTCTAACTGTGCTATAAATAAGAAATCACAAGATTTCTTCTAACATTTTTCTCCAAAAAGTTTGCAAATGCACATGATTTCTTCACAATCCTTGAATAATATTTTTAAGCATGTGGACAACACTATTCTCTATAGCGCTATAGTTCTAGGTGGGACCATATTAGTCATCTGGCTTGAATGTCTCATTTTACAGTGAGGAAACTGAGGCCAAGAGAGGTTAAATGGCTTTCCTTAGGTGACAGAAATCTGTATTTAGCTCTAACATAAATCATTTACAAATATTAAACAATTATCTGGGTACATTTTTGGTCTAGGCACTTTGATATAAATTAACAGATATGCATATAATTCTATGGAAAATTAAAACCTAAAGCAGATCCCAATGACCTTAAACAGAATAAAGAATATACTAATTGTTAATAAATTGTATAAACCAATAAATGTCTTAATATTCTGTTTAAACACAAAGATAATTTTAATTTAATGGGGGAGAAGCAACAATTTTGACCAAAAAAACTTAAATCAAGATAAAGAGCTATATGTGTGGATTAAAAGTGAATTTCAGACTAACAAAAAAAGAAGATAGACATACGACAGTGATGTCCACCTTCCAATACTGTCTCCTTCCCTTCCTCCTTCTCTCCTAATTATCAATCCTTACATAACAAGGCTGGTACCACTTGGACAAAACTACTTCACCATGGAGGCAACTGCTAAAATAGTAAGATAAAAAGAGTCACACAGGCACTCAATGGGATGTTAGGAAGCTGGAATGGGTCATTCTTCAGTTGATACTTTGATTTTTAATGATGATAGGGTATTAGTAAAGTCCAATATAAGGCAAACTCTAAGGATGGTCTGAGTACTTGTCTCTGAAAAGAGACAGAAGATTGTTATTGAAATAAACATGGTATACTACATGATAATAGGATATTAATAACTAGAAATCACATAACTCCCCTTCTTACTTTGTAGACAAGAGACAAGGCCTAGAGAGGTTATGACTTGCCTAAGGCCTCAAGATTTGAGTCCAGATCTTCTAACTACAAAACTAGCATTTTTTGCACTGAACCACATGCATCAGGTACTTGGTAATTAGGAAGTTCCTTGCAGAACTTAGATATAGCTTTCAAGCTAAGGAAATTTTCTTACATCAAGGCAAAATCTACTTCTCTGTAATTTCCATTTTTTATCCCTAATTCTGTCCTCTGAGACCAGTCAGGTGGAAGCCTAATATATCTTCCACATGATAGCCTTTCAAACACTTAAGAGACAGATCTAATACCTCACTCTATCCCCTAAACCATCTTTTCTCCTATAATAAATCATTCCCAGTTCCTCAAACCAATTTTCATGGCACAATCTCAAATACTTTTACCTTCCTCTAAATATTCTTCAATCAACATCTTGCGCAAATATACTTCCTAAAGGCTCAGAAAAATACTCTGGATATAGTGTTTTATAGCAGAGTACAGAAAATTTTTCTGAGTTATGATCACTTTACTTCTATTAATAGAGCCTAAGCAAGTATTAACTCCTTTCATCTACTATGTTTCACTTTGGGCATCATTTTTACCAAAAACTTCTAATCATTTTCTGAAGAATTGCCACTCAGCCACACCTGACCTATTTTGTACTTATGAGATTTCTTTGTTTACCTCAAATGCATAAATTTACACTTATCTCTATTAAATTGCATCTTATGTCTGACTTAATGTTTTATCCTTTCAAGTTATTTCCACAAATTGGAAGAGACTTCAGAGTCCAGATAATTCAACCACTTCATTTTATGGATGAGCAAAAGCAACCTATAGAGATTAAGTAATTTGCTCAAGGTCACACAGGTAGCAAAGAGCAAAGATGGGGTTCAATCTCTGGTCTGGTGATACTAAGTTCAACACCACAAGTTTAGAACTCTTTCCATTTCATTGTATTCCTCTTTGATTGCTTTCAGCATCCTAAAAAAACTGATAAATACAGTAAGTTCTGACTCTTGATAACCCATATCCAAATGAACAGTTACTTGTACTTGGGGTAATATATTACTCAACTGCAATCCAGTAACCCAAAACATAGGACCATCAACATAGGAGATGCTTAAAAAGTATAAGAATGAATGAATGAACCAATGAATTGTCTGGCTAACTCTGCAAAGTGATATACAGAAGATTGATATCAAAGTAAATATTTACTGACTTGCCTTTGAATAATTTGGTATCATTCCCTTTTCTCCATCCTTTAAAGAGCAGCTCAAAACAAGCCATTATGCTATGTCCCTTTTTATCTCCACCTCTTGAAAATAACTGATCAAACTGAAATAGTGAAACTAGGGTGCCCAGTTATTAATATCTGTATTCTGTGAAAAAGTTATCTCCTTTCATCCCAATTCTTTACCTAATAAATCATCATTTGCAGATAAGCCCACAACAGGGCTCCCAGTTATATCACATCAAGACTCTCACTGGATCCCCCCACCCCAGTTATCTCTGGTCTCTTACTTAACATACCTATTCTACTCTAATCCTCTCCATTCCCCCCCAAAGGAATCACCTTGAAATTTAGAGAATTTTCACTGCTACACTCTTGTTTTCCCTAGTTTCTTGTGTAGCCTCTAAGGTGGATGGATTCAGTCCAATCTGAGGAAAAACAACCAAAAAACTGTCACTTTGCTGTGCTTAATAAAAGAGAAATTAAGATGATGAGCCCTCATTGAAACCCATCCTATAACTAATTTGATGATTTAGGGTAGGACCGTAGGATTTCTAGCCAGAAGAGATTGCAGAGATCTTCTATTCCAACATATGCATGTGGAGGTGCTTGGGTTGGTTCCCTGCTCTACCACTTTGCTGCGCTAGGCTGAGTGGCTTGCTCTGGGTTTGATTCCCTTCCCTACCACTTCGTTGCCTGGGACTATTTGGAAGCACATTGAGATAGACCTCCACTCTGCTGCTACAGTTGACCTGAGTAGTATTGCTTGTCCTGTGTTGGTACCCAGTGACGCTGGCTCCTTGCCTCTGGCCCTAAAGCAGTGCATTAGCTTTGTTAGAGTCCAGTCAGTTCCCTGGAACTGATGATTGCCACACTCCCTGGGCTACTCTCCCATTTTATCCCAGTTAAATATGTCCCCTCTTATTTCTTTTGTTTTGAGGCAATTTGTGTGTGTGTGTGTGTGTGTGTGTATGTGTGTGTGTGTGTGTGTGTGTGTGTGTGTGTGTGTGTGTGTGTATCTATGTGGAGACTTTAGGTGAATAGAGCATCTCTTACTCTACTATTTTAAGCATACAACTTCCCTGATTTTTTTTTAATTTTTTGCTTTTTTTGCTATTTTCTTCTCTAGTGTATTTTAATTACTTATTTTTTCTGTTTCATGTAGAAATGATTTTTGACAATATTTCTCTGAATTTTAGGATTCAGACTGTCCCCTTTCCTCCTCCTTCTCCTTCTCTGAGGTGATAAATACTCTGATATAGATCATACCAGTACTTTCATGCAATGCATAGTTCCATATTACTCATGTCATGATAAAAGACATACATCACATATACAATAAAAAATAAAGGAAATAAAGTGGAAGAGACCATGCTTTGATCTTCAACATACTCCAACAATTCCTTCTTTGGCCATGCATGGCAATTTTCACCATGTTTCCCTTATGTTACCTTGAGAACTTGTTTTGCTGAAATTGTTTATTCCTTCTCAGCTGATCATTGTATAATATTTCTGTTACTGTATACCTTTTTCTCCTAGTCCTGCTCACTTTGTATTAGTTATATAAGACTTCCCATGTTTTTGTGAATATCCTGTTTGTTATTTCTTATGGTTCTAGAATATTCCATTACAACCATTTACCACAACTTTTTCAGCCATTCTCTAAATGGGGGACAACCTCTCAGTTTCCAATTCTTTACCAAAACTAAAGGAACTGCTAAAAATATTTTGGTACAGGTAGTCCTTTACCCTTATCTCTCATCTCTTTAGGATACAGACCTAAGAGGTATTGCAGGGTCAAAGGGTATGCATAGTTTTCTGGCCCTTTGACCCTGTTTCCATATTGCTCTTTAGAATGGTTGTATCAGTTCAGAGTTCCACCAACATCGTATGAAGGTCACAATTTTCCCACATTCCCTCCAACATTTATCATTTTCCTTTTTGGTCATGTTAACCAATCTGATAGGTGTGAAGTGGTATCTCAGAGCAGTTTTAATTTGCATTTCTCTAAACAGTGATTTGGAGCATTTTTCATATGACTATAGAAAGTTTTAATTTGTTCCTCTGAGAAGTGCCTCTTCATATTCTTTGACTATTTTTAAATTGGACGATGCTTTGTGCTATTCTTACCCCCATTTTATAGCTAAGTAAGCAGTCACTAGTAAACCCTTTTGCCTTCCCTCAATCTTTTCTCTTTCTACATGTTTCCACTTGTCTCCAAGTTTTCATATGGTGTAAGCCATCTGGACCCTGATCCCTTCACTGGCATGTTAGAGTGGGGAAAAGGATGGAAATGAGTTTTCCCTGATACTTTCTCATTAATCTTTAATAGAAATTCAGTAATTTATTGGTGATATTATGATAGGAGCAATTCAATTACAATAAACAAAAACATCAACAGTTACTATTATTCAAAAACTGATTTCATTTAAAGAGGAGTAGAAATAATTATACTTCCTGTTCATAATACTTCAGGGTTTGTGTAGAATTTTTCTAACACAATTTTATGATATAGGTAGTATAATTATTATTCCCATTTTACTGCTGAAAAAAACTGAACCTTATGAGGCTATGCCATTATCCTATGGTCACAAATGGAATCAGTTAGGACTATAACCTAGGACTCCTAAATCTACTTCTTTATACTTTACACCTGTTCCATACCATAGTACTTATAACATATATTCTCTAATAAAATATCTCATCTCTTTCTTTCTCTTCCTCCTTGCTAAAATCAAAGGCTTTTCCCTTTAATGATTTCTTAGTCTCTGTACTTTCCTTCAATTATCAGAATTTTTAACCCACCTCTATATCTTCCTTCTTTTGGAAAATAACCTTGGATTGTCCAACAACTAATTTAACTATACATAGGTGATCTTTCTTCCAGAGGGAAGAAATTGTACATGTGGGCAATGTCACTGTCAATATTTACTTGATTGATCTTGAAAACATGCCACAGAGACATATGTAATAATGCCCTTTTGAACCCAAAGTCAAGAAGGAAAGCTAGATCATTTCATCTCTATTTTCTTCAGATTTCTAAGGGAAGAAACATTTTTAAACTTTTCATTCCCTTTTCAAAACCAAATATAAAAAGCTGAAATTACTTAGATATAGAGCCAAAGCTAGGAATTCTGACACCTAAGGTAAGTTCAGATGAATGTAACAGAAGGGAAGAGATATCTCGTAGTGGTGGCAAAAATAAGAAAACCTACTATCCTGTGGCTAGCCAGTTATTTTCTTCTCTTCTTCAACTCCCTATGATTCAGAGGAAAAGATTGCCTAGGCAAAAACTCCCTTCCCCTGCTACTGTTCCCACTCTTAGCTCTTTAACCAATTTCCAACTCAGCTTTAAGTCTATTTCATTCAGTTCACTGCCTTGATTGTACCTTCCAGGAAACCCATTACATCATTAATACATTTTCCTTTGTCTTAATCCTCTACTTATAATGTTCATTTTTTTTCCTTCAATGTTTTTTGTACTTGAAAACCTTGCCTCCCCTAGAAGAATGATACCCTCTGTCATACCTATTAATGCTATTGAAGGAGAAAATACATTCCTTACATCTTGTTGGCATTTCCAGACTTTTCCTCAAACACCACTTAGCAAATATGTCACCCTATCCAGGTTATCTGGATAGTTGCCATTTAGATGTTGTCCAAGATCGTTGAATTATTTCACTAAATTGACACAACACCCCAGGAAACTAAATTTAATAAGCTTATTATACACATTTTCCAGATGAGGAAACTGAGACTGAAAGGTTAAGATATGTTCCCCTAGTCATGTTGCTCAATCTTGACTAAGGTGGAATTTGAGCCAAATTCTTCTTGTCTACAAGTTTCTTCCCTTTCTCAAAGAGTTCAGTGCTTGGATCATAGTCTTCATTTCTAACCTACTCCTTTCCTCATACTTGGAGATTTCAGGAGAGTGACTGATGCCTCCCTAAAATCTGTGGTCTTCCACTAAAATGCCCTTTCCTTGTTCACTAGACTTCTCTCCATCCACAATTTCAACCTGTCCTCCTACACAAATTTTGGTCCACATCAGAGGTTCTTAACCTGGGGATTATGAACTTATTTTATACATACATTCATACATATAAATGCACATACATATAAATATGTATATTTATTAATTACATTATCAAAGGAAATAATATTAATAAACTAAGGACAAAAGGGTTATATCATCACCACTATTTAACTATGTTGATAAGGAATAATTATTGAAATATTGTGGTACTGGTTAAATAATAGAAAAATGAACCAATGGAACATACTGGACAAGCAAGACCCAGAAGTAAATGATTAATAATGTAGTATTTATACTAAACCCAGTAATACAAACTACTTGGGGGATAGATGTCATATTTAACATGAATTGCTAAGGTATGTGGAGAGAAGTTTGGAAAAATACCATTTTACATCTTTCAGTTTATAAAGCAAGAACTTCCAAATGGATAATCAAACTGCATTTAAAAGATCACATCATTAAAAAAATGGAAAATGGAAAGAGATACATTTCACAGCCATGGTTACATGGAAAATTTATAACCACATAATGGATAGAAGAAATAACAAAAAACAAAGCTGACAGTTTTGCTGATATAAATTTAAAGGGCTTTTGAATATAAAGAGCCAAAGAAGCTAACATAAGAGAATCTGTCTCAAAAATATGGCCTCAGGCATTTTTCATAAAAGCTGTTATTGAGACTTTTTGGTCATGACCAAAATTAGACACTTATCAAACCACTTCAGCACTCCAATCCTCCATCAAAAAGAGATTATGCATCAGATGTAGAATAACTACAGCAAAATCAAATAGGAGAGAGAAGAGAGAACTCTGACCATGTAAAATCCTAATTTATTAAGATAAGAGAATTCTAATCTCTTCTCTAACAGTCTCTATATACAGAGGCACAAACCCTTAGTCTCATGACTGGGGTCCATTTTGTAATCTCTCTCTTCTTATCTCTGATGTTGCAGAGATTCCACTGAAATGAGCCATGCTTATCATTAAGGAACAGCAGATGCTGACTGCCCAACCATATGTAACAGAAGAAAGGATAGGGCTAAAAATGGGTTGCCTTTTTATCTGGCTCCGGATTAGAAGCCACAAGTCTGAAGAGATTCTGCTCAGAACAATCACTTATTCTCCTCCCAACTGCCTGCCCCTAAGCAGATGATTCAATCAAGAAAGAAAGGGGAAAATTAGAAAGAGGATCCAATACCTGGGAAAGGGCAGTTGTGCTGATCTCAAATAAAAAATGACTGACACTCAGTTGGGGCAAATTCTATTACCTTAGAAACTACTCTGGACAGGGAGCCATGCCTTCAAACTTTTAATTAACTGACTCAAAGAGTTTGAGGCAGTCTACAATCTAGTTTCAAGAATATAATTATTAAAGCAAAAGAGTGATATCTACAAAGCAAATGATGGGAATCATAAAAAATGGACAAAAAACAATTATTTCAATGGGAAATTCTTCATTAAAGTAAAAAACCAATCGATAAATTAACAAAAAGGATTCTCGAAATGAAAATGAGTGGTAATTAGTAGTAAGTACTCAAAGAGAATATAAAGCTCATTATGAGATTTTAAAAAATGTGAACAAATGCCTGATCAAATATGGAATTCAGTAGACTCCTAAGAAATCCTGGAAAAATGACAATAATGGTTCAAAGGAGAAATGAAATTGATTTTTTAGAATTTAGGTATGAATATAGGTCAGAAATTAAGGATTCAATGCCCAATTAAAAATTATATTAGGAGGTTAGAAAAATTAATACATGTAGACAACCTCTTTAAAGAAATGAAAGATTTGGAATATTAAAGCAGAAAAAAATATGACAAAAGATGAGCAAAAAGCAATAACATTAAAAGAATACACTAAGAGGCAGTGAGGTGACTCCGTAGGCAAAGAGCCAGGACTAGAGGCAAGTCATGGCTTCAAATTTGGCCTCAGACATTTTGTGGCTCTAGGACCCTGAATCTAGGACCACTTAACGCTCATTGCCTAATCCTACCATCCTTCTGCCTTAGAATCAATAGGGTTTTCAAAAATGCATTAATTTTATATAAGCTGAAAAGATTGATCTTGAAGTAAAGATACACAAAGATAGCATAAGGATTATGTCTCAAAGAAAATTATTAAAAAATTTGAAAACTCTAAATTCTATATTGCATAAAATGATACAAAAACAAATTCCCAGAACTTCTGAACACAGTTTCAGTTACTATGTATATTGTTCTCTTGATTCTCCTTATTTCAGTCTGCATCAATTCATGTACGTCTTTCCAGTTCTTTCTGAAATCATCCCGTTCATAATTCCTTATAGCACAATAGTATTCCATCATATACAACAATTTGTTCATCCATTCACCAATTGAGAAACATCCTCTCACTTTCCAATTTTTTGCTACCATGAAAAGTGCAGCTATAAAAACTTTTGTACAAAATGGTCAATTCCAATTTTTTTAATCTCTTTTGGATAGAGACATAATAGTTGTATTGCTGGATCAAAAGGTATATATTCTTTTAAAGCCCTTTGGATATAATTCTAAATTGCCCTCCGGAATGGTTGGATAATTTCCCAACTTCACAAGCCATGCATTAGTGTCCCTATTTTGCCACATTCCCTCAAAAACTTATTATTTTCCTTTACTTATATTGGTCAATCTGCTAAGTGTAAGGTGGTACCTCAGAGGTATTTTTATTTGCATTTTTCTACTCAAGAGGGATTTAGAACATTTTTTCATATGATGATTTATAGGTTTGATTTCTTCATCTGAAAACTGCCTATTCATATCTCTTGACCATTTGCCAATTGGAGAGTGACTTGGTTTCTTATAAATTTGACTTGGTCTTTTATATATTTGAGAAATTAGATCTTTATCAGGGAAATTTGTTTCCAGTTTCTTGCTTCCCTACTAATTTTGTTTATATTGGTTTTATTTGTATAATTTTTTTTATTTAATATAATCAAAATTATTCATTAGTAGAGTAATGTTCTCTATCTCTTGTTTGGTCTTAAATTCTTCCCTTCTCCATAGATCTGACAGGTAAACTGTTCTATGTTCACCTAATTTGCTTATAATATCACTCTTTATATTTAAGTCACATACCCATTTTGAACTTATCTTGGTATATAGGGTGTGAAATATTGATCTAAACCTAATTTTTACCATACTGTTTTTCAATTTTCCCAGCAGTTTTTTCCAAGTAGTGAGTTCTTGTCTCAAAAGCTGGGATCTTTGGGTTTATCAAACACTAGATTGCTGTGGTAATATAACTTTTTTAAAAGAAAAGGAGATAAACTTTCCCTTTGTGTCCTTGAATTAATTTAACAAAATACCTGCTACGTTGACAACATACTACCTAACAGTAGTAATTTCCTATCAAAAAAGTAACATAGGTACTAAAATTAAAAAGAAAAAAAACAAATAAAAATTGACTATAATTGGGTACCTGAGACATTGTCTCTGAGGCTTCAAAAAACTACTTTCTACAACTTTAGAACAAACACTAACTTTAAATTGTTCAGGGATTGAAAAAATCCCTGAGTGCATGAGAAGTTATAAATAATAAATAATTTTTGAGTAAACCATAGCTGTTTATTTGAAGGTGATGAAGGTAAGTTAATTATAATCAGAACTATTTTCAAAGATCATTTATTTCATATTAGTGTTCAAATTTTATTTTTATGGAAAGAGTCTATTCACATGGACTTTTGGATATTTAAATACTTTCTTGAGACTAATCTTGGCAGATGGGGAAAAATATATCATCCCAGAACTGTTACTGACCAACTAATGTTGTATTTTTATAGAATCACTATGATGCTATAGGCTTTATTTTCAACTTTTCCTAAATTTTCCTTCTCTGGAGGTTGATTATTTCTATACTTAATCTTATTTCTCAGATGGAAAGAATCGTTCTCCTACTTTGTTTTTTCTTCTTTGGATGCTATGATTTCACACCTGGAAGTTACCTTAGAGATCACCTTGTTCCAGACCTTTATTTTACAAATAAGGAAACTGAGTCTGAGAAAAGTGAAGTGATTTACTCAACATCACTCAGCTCATTAGCATCCCCACTGCCCAAGACTCTTACAGCTTTTCTGACTCCTGGTCCTATGCCCTTTCCACTATACCACATTGCCTCATGACTTTTATTAGACCCTGAGTTCTATGAAGACAAGGGCCATGGCTTATTCATCTTTGTATTTCCCACATTTCTTAATGCTAATTTCTTGTATTCCAGTAGTCACTGGATAAAAGTTTATGAATGAATATACTAATGCATGAATAACCACAAAGGAATCCTCTTTAAGTACAGGGTCTTTAAATCCTTACTAAACACCTGGACATATGACTTTTCTCTGGAACTATATAAATGTGAGCTATGTTAATGAGTTATAAATTGGCTCAATCCACTAATGTATAATAGGTTTTAAGACCAATACTGGGGTTTTGAGTCTCACAAGGTTCAGCCTAGAGAAATTAGGACAGAGAAAAATCTTTCTGTTCCATGGTCACAGACTGTAGCCTCAACTCTGGCCTGCCATTTTGAGAATATTCACCAGTGATCTTGAGGGATATAAGGTTTAAAGGAACCATGTTTTTCACTTCATAGACAATGTTAAATAGTCAATAAACATTTATTTAAGTGACTACTATAACCTGGGTGCTAAAAACAAGAGATAAAAAGAAGGCAAAAATCTCTGCTGTTAAGAAACTCATAGTCTAATGAAGGAGATAACATGAAGCAACTATTTAAAAACAAGATATATACATTCTATATTGGAAATAATCAATAGAAGGGATAATCACAAAAGTCTTTCATTGGGGTTAAATTTTTAGCTGAGACTTGAAGGAAGTCAAGGAAACCAAAAGGTAGAGATGAAGTGGTAGAACATTTCAGGCATGAGTGACAGCAGTGAAAATGCCCATTTTGGGGAGTCAGAATATCTTTTTTTTTTTTGGAGTGGGTGTGGTGCATATTGGGTTTTTTTAATTTATTTTTATTATCATGCAAAACACATTTCAATGCTGGTCATTGTTGCAAAAGCACATTCATAGGACATTAAAACCCCACAATAAAACCATAAATACAGGGAGGTGAAAGATAGTATACTTTGATCTGCATCCATGCAACTCCAACAGTTCTGTCTCTGAAGATAGATAGCATTTCTCATCATTAGTCTTTTAAGATCTTTCCAATGCATCTCTGAGATAAGTTTTCATAGTTGATCATCATAAAATATTACTATTACTGTGTACAATGTTTTCCCAATTCTGCCTATTTCACTCTGCATCAGTTCATGCAGGTTTTTCCAGCTTTTTCCAAAATCATCTTGCTTTTCATTTCTTATAACCCAATGGTATTCCATCACTACCATGTACCACAATTTGATCATCTATTCTGCAATTGATGGACATCCCTTCAATTTCCAATTCTTTGCCACTACAAAAGGAACTGCTATAAATATTTTTGTACAAGTTTGTCCTTTCTCCTTTTTTTATTATTTCTCTGGGATACAGACCCAGTGGTGGTATTACAGGATCAAAGGGTATGCACAATTTTAAAGCCCTCTAGACATAATTCCAAATTGTCCTCCAGAATATTTGGATCAATTCACAATTCCACCAACAATGCATTAGTGTCCAATTTTGCCACCCAACATTTACAACTTTCCTTTACTGCCATTTTGGCCCATCTGATATGTGTGAGGTGGTACTTCAGCATTGTTTTAATTTGCATTTCTCTAATCAAGAGTGATTTAGAAATTTTTTTCATTTTTTATTTCATTTTTGATGGTTTTGATTTCTTCATCTGAAACCTGCTTGTTCAATCCTTTGACCATTTGTCATTTGGGGAATGGTTTTTATTCTTATAAATTTAACTTGGTTCTCTATAAATTTAAGAAATTGGGCCTTTATCAGAGAAATTTGTTTAAAATTTTTCCCCAATTTGTTGTTTCCCTTATTTAGTAGTTTATCTTAATTTTGTTTTTACAAAGGATTTTAAGTTTAATATAATCAAAATTATTTATTTTATATCTTATAATGCTCTCTGTCTCTTTTTTGTTTATAAATTCTTCCCTTCTTCAAAGATCTGCCAGGTAAAGTTTTCTATGTTCCCTTTCAGAATGTCTTAATCAAGGAAATAATGATACCAATGTCACTGGATTGCAAAATATGTTAGAGGGGTAAATAATGTGTAAGAAGACAGGAAAATATATATTTGGGGAGAAGGGAAAAAAGAGATTATGAAGGGTTTTAAATGCCAAATAGAACATTTTATATTTGATCCTAAAGGTGGCAGAGAGACAAATACCTTTATTACTTTCTTTAACAGGCTATGTGCTGTATTGGAAAGTAAACTGTTCTTGGAAGGCAGAGGTCTCCAGTTCAAATTATGACACTTTTATTTACTACTGGTGTGACCCTGGAAAAATCATCTAATTTTCCAGCACCTGAATTTACTCATCGGTAAGGTAGGGATTGTATTTGCACAAGGTCGTGAGGAAAATATTATATCAATTGCTTACCTTCTCGGGACCTCAGTTTCCTCATCTATAAAAAGATAATACTACTTATTTCAAAGAGTTCTTGTAAGGAATATACTTGGTAAAGGGCTCTATAAATGAGTAATTTTTATTTTAATTTTATTTTGAATATTTTCCCATAGTTACATATTTCATATTCTTTCCCTCTCCCCCAAAGCCCCCACTCCTCTGTAGCCAGTGCACAATTCCACTGGGTTTTACATGTTTCACTGATTAAGACCTAATTCAATATTATTGATTGTTGGACTTGAGTTATCATTTAGTGTCTTCCTCCCCAATAATATCCCCATCAACCCATGTGTTCAAGCAGTTGTTTTTCTTCTGTGTTTTTACTCCCACAGTTCTTCCTCTGAATGTGGCTAGTTTTCTTTCTCATAAGTCCCTCAGCCTTACTCTGGATTCCTTCATTGCTGTTAGTAGAGAAGTCCCTTGTGCTTGATTGTACCACAGTGTATCAGTCTCTGTGTACAATGTTCTCCTGGATCTGCTCCTTTCACTCTGCATTGATTCCTGGAGGTCATTCCAGTTCACAGGGAATTCCTCCAGTTCATTATTCCTTTGAGCATAATAGTATTCCATCACCAACAGATACCACAATTTGTTCAGCCATTCCCCAATTGAAGGGCATTCCTTCATTTTCCAATTTTTTTGCCACCACAAAGAGCACGGCTATAAATATTTTTGTACAAGTCTTTTCCCTTATTATCTCTTGGGGGTATAAACTAAGCAGTGATATGGCTGGATCAAAAGGCAGATGGTCTTTTAAAGCCCTTTGGGCATAGTTCCAAATTACCATCCAGAATGGTTGGATCAATTCACAACTCCAACAGCAGTGCATTATTGTCCCAATTTTCCTCCAACATTCATTCCCCACTTTCCTTTGATGTCATATTAGCTAATCTGCTAGGTGTGAGGTGGTACCTCAGAGTTGTTTTGATTTGCATTTCTCTGATTATAAGAGATTTAGAACACTTGTTCAAGTGTTTGTTGATAGTTTTGATTTCTTTATCTGAAAATTGCCTATTCATGTCCCTTGCCCATTTATCAATTGAGGAATGGATTTGTTTTTTTTGTGCAATTGATTTTCTCCTTATATAGTTGAGTAATTAGACCTTTATCTGAGTTTTTTGTTATAAAGATTTTTTCCAAATTTGTTGCTTCCCTTCTAATTTTAGTAGCATTGATTTTGTTTGTACAAAAAATTTTAGTTTAATATAATCAAAATTATTTATTTTACATTTTGTAATTTTTTCTAACTCTTCCTTGGTTTTAAAATCTTTTCTTTCCCAGAGATCTGACAAGTATACTATTCTGTGAATCATTAGCATTCCTAAATATTTCCAACATGTCACAGCAGCAAGAGTTAGAGAAATTCCATATAAAATCACCCTAGACAATATAAAATACTTAGGAATCTATCTTCCAAACACAGGATTTATATGAACACAACTATGAAATCCTTTCCACACAATTAAAACTAGATCTAAGCAACTGGAAAAATATTGATTGCTCATGGGTAGGATGAGCTAACAAAATAAAAATGACTATCCTACCCAAATTAATTTACTTATTTGGTGCTATACCTATCAAAGTACCAAAAAAACTTTTTTACTCAATTAGAAAAAACTATAACAAAGTTCATTTGGAAGAACAAAAGACCAAGAATATCAAGGGAAATAATGAAAAAAATATGAAGGAAGGGGGCTTAGCAGTACCAGATCTTAAACTGTACTATAAAGTAGTAGTCTTCAAAATAATATGGTACTGGTGAAGAGACAGAAGGGAGGGCCAGTGGAAAAGACTTGGGGTAAGTGACCTCAGCAAGACAGTTTATGATAAACCCAAAGAACCCAGGTTTTGAGACAAAAACATACTATTTCACAAAAACTGCTGGGAAAATTGGAAAACAGCATGGGAGAGATTGGGTCTAGATCAACATCTCACACCGTATACCAAGATAAATTCAGAATGGGTGAATAACTTGAATATAAATAAGAAAACTATAACTAAATGAGTAATTTGAGAAAGACAAGAACAACTAACTTTATTACTTGAAGGCAGAATTTAATTTAAAAATGTCACTTCACTGCAAATAAGAAGTAATTCATGAGTTAGGTACTTTGCAGAAAAAAAGGCCTCCATGAAATCAATGACAAAAAAGAACTTCAGTATTCAAACCAAAAAGTAGACACCTTAGTCTTAGAAACTGTCACCTGATTAGACACAAATTGCTTCTTTCCCTTATATGATGTGACAGATGAAAATATGCTTTTATGTTCAAGTATTTTCCAATTCTACTATTTCAAAAGATATTTACAGGTCTTTTCTGTCTAAAGATTTTTTTTCTACTTGAGATTTTATTCAGGGTACAATGGTTAGGTCAAACATTTATTGATCAAAGCTCTTGCTGAGTATATGTGCTAAAAATTAAGGTCAATTCTGGATTTCATAAGTTCATTCATTGTGAAAGCTAGAAGAGACCTTAGAAACATATAGATTATACAAACCAATGATCCACCATGATTTCTGAGAATGAGGGATAAAGAATCATACTCACCTGCTAATAGAGGTGATGGAATAAATGGGCAGAAAGAGACAGATTTTGGGACACAATCAGTGTGGGAATTTGTTTGCTTGACTATTCACATGAGCTACAAAGGTTTTGTTTTTCTTCTTTTTCTTTTTTTCAGTGTAAGGGAGCAGGAGGGAGAAAACTAATTAATTGAACAATAAAATTTAACATTTCATTAAAAAAAACAACCAAATCTGATCTAATCAACCTCTTCTTTTAATAGAAGACAAAACCGAAGGCTAGAGAGTGAAATTACTTCTCAAGAACATACAGCTTTTAAGTAGTAGAGCTAAGACCTTATATCAATGGTTTTTTGTCTTTATTATGGGAAAGTTTCACTTATGAATACAGTCATGATAAAAAAAATTACATTTTCTTAGTCCTGTAAGGCTTACAAAGCCTTTCCTCATAGAACCACATGAAGTAACTAGTAAAAAAGAAAGTATGACCCTCATTTTACAGATGAAGACATCGAAGTTCAGGGAATATAAATGATTTGCTCGTGATCATTTAGCTAGTGAGTTAGTGGAGAAAATTATTTGAACCTAGGTCTTTTTTGATGTAAAACCTTCTCTCTTTCACAAGACAATACTATTAATCTCATTAATCACTCACTGATAATTTATCAAAGTACTCTACTAGATAGCATCAGATATTGAAAGATAAATGAAATATGAGTCCAGAAAATGAGGAACTTACGTTCTAGTCTGAAAATAAAGAATGCCTACAAAGGAAAATAATGGAAAATAGAATGTATTATAAGAGAAAGATAAAAATCAAGTGCTATGGGACTTCAGAGGAACAAGATTTCTTCTAAGTAGAACAATAAAGACTTCATGAATTAAGGAGCATCTGAATTTTCCACTTAGGAGATTGATTTGGAAATTATTTAGAAGACAAGTTGGTACAGAGGTGGTAGATGTCAGAGGGAGGAGGAGCAATAACTAGAGAAGGAGAGTGGAAAGGTATAGATAATCAGAGAGCAGGAAAAAAGGCAGAGGGAATGTTCACTGAAACCTAGATGATGAACAGTCTGGTATTTCTATTGGACTGGAGCTTCAGACATATGAAAGTGAATAGTGCAGTATGAAAGCAGAGAGATAGGTTTAGGACCATGCTGACAATCATGAATATCTGACATTAGTAAGAAAGTAATGGTTTGTCACTGAAGTAGAAGGCACATAGCTTAATGAATAGACTTATATTAAATGGACTTATAGTCAGGAAGACCTGGATTTAATACTGGTTTTAACACTTAGTAGTACTATGACCAGGGGTAAGTCATATAACTTTTGTGAACTTCAGTTTCATTCTCTATTGTTAAAAATTAAAGTAACAATATCTGTAGTGCCTATTCTACAGTATTTCCCTGAGGTCCAAATTAGATATTATAAGTCAAAATCTCTGCAAAATTTAAAGTTCCATAAAAATATCAGTTGTCAAGTGTTTTTTAATGTGGTGGAGGGTGAGACCTTGGTATATATGTGTGTGTGTGTGTGTGTGTGTGTGTGTGTGTATGTGTGTGTGTGTGTGTCTGTGTGTGTGTGTGTGTGTGTGTGTGTGTGTGTGTGTGTGTGTGTAATTTCAAAATGCAAAATTCCCTATGAAAAAGTTGTGTCTAACATAAAGCCTGAGCTTAGAGGATTGGAGGTTAAAAGAAGTAATGGAGTTCACATAAGATAGAAAGGCTGAAATCCTTAAATCAAGAATTTTTAGGACCAATAACCAATATTAGGCAAACAGTTCAATGCTCTGGATTCCTGAAATTTGGAGGTTTCTGACAGAACTCATGCTATTTTAGGAGATAGAAACAACTGAATTTTGCATCTAATGAGCTAGCTAACTATAAAAATGCATTAAAATACAAAACTACCACTTAATACTTTCCTCTCTCCCTTTCTTCATCTTTCTGAGAGGTATCCAAAGTGAGTTCCTCCTCAGTCTTGCTCTGGGTCTTATCACTTGATGAAGACCTTCCAAACGGTGGCTACCCCTTTTCTCAAGGTCTTTATCTCCCCAAATAGATATTGCATTCTAAGGTATAAGATTTTACTTATTTTCTAATTATTTTTATTTTTTAAATTTAATTTAATGGTACCTTACTTAATATTGTTCCCATGTAAGTTTTTATGGTGATTCCCACAGCAAATTGTAGTTCTTTCCAATACAATAATGTTGCAGATGATAAAGATAGTGAGGACCAACTAACCAATTTAATCACTGCTCTTCTTTTCTCATTTTAGAAATAATGCTCATTTTCATAGAGAGCTTTGGTTGTATCAATGATTCTCAACACTCACATGCCTGGAATTATCAAATGACATTGAAGATGATATTGAGAAACTAAAGGATTCTTCTCCTTGATTATCTCATGGATGTGAAGGCATCTGCCAGAGAAGTAGCTATAAACATTCATGGGTACTGATACTAGTTAGGATTTTCTAAAATCAGATTCCAAGGGTTTAATTAAAAAATAAAAACTTTTCTCCTCTTCTCTAACGAAAAGTAGAGGGTAACACATAGCAGCTGCTCCACCCTATATCTAAACAAGAAACTATAATTAAGAGTAAAAATATTCATTTTAGCTGATTTTATTACATGTCATATTTATGTTTCTTAATTTCCTCAGATCCATAGAAGTGGTAGTATTTGAGACTAGGGATATGTTAGTTCCAGCATAAGAATTACCTTGCAGTCATGAATTATACCCGAGAAACTATACATCAAGTACAGATCACATAGTTCAAGATGAAAATGCAAAATGCAATCAGACATAAACCTATTTTATACATCTTGCCCCTATCATACAATAATGTATATATAAAGGATGTTGGTCTTTCTCTGAGTTCTTAATGCTTAAAGAAAAAGAGCAATAAGAGAATGAATGGGAAAAATCAGACTATTATGATGGAATTCATTTTGTTAGGTCTTTCTAAGCATCCCAAAGCGGAGATTGTACTTTTTCTGTTGTGCTTGGGGATATATTTGGTCATTTTGCTGGGGAACTCATTTCTCATTGTTTTGAGTATCCTGGATTCCAACCTTCACACCCCCATGTATTTCTTCCTTAGTAACCTCTCCTTCATGGACATCTTTGGTACATCCTCTTTTGTGCCTCTAATGTTGGTCAATTTTCTATCAGTCAGGAAAACAATATCCTTCCCAGGATGTGCACTACAAATGTATCTCACTTATGCTCTGGGAACAGCGGAATGTGTGCTATTGGCTATGATGGCCTATGATAGGTATGTGGCCATCTGCAATCCCCTGAGATATATCATCATCATGAATACAAGAGTCTGTGTTCAGCTGGCAGCCCTGAGCTGGATAGTAGGTACCATAAATTCATTATTGCAAACAATTCTTGCATTGAGGCTTTCCTTCTGTGGAAATAACGTCATCGATCATTTCTTTTGTGAAATCCTGGCTGTTCTGAAACTGGCCTGTGTTGACATCTCCCTCAATGCTTTTGTGATGTTGGTGGCACTTGTACTGGTCATATTGCCTCAGGTGCTGCTCATTTTCATCTCTTATGTGTTCATCCTTGCCACCATCTTGAGACTTAACTCAGCTGAAGGAAGAAAGAAAGCCTTCTCCACCTGTTCAGCACATCTGACTGTGGTCATCATATTCTTTGGGACTATAATCTTTATGTACTCAAAACCCAAGGCAAAGGACCCAGATTCAGACAAACTGATTGCCTTATTCTATGGTGTAGTGACCTCCATGCTGAATCCCATTATCTATAGTTTAAGGAACAAAGAAGTGAAGGCAGCAGTTAAAAAGGTAATGTTCTCCAGAAGAACATGAAGCACACATCATTATACTCCACTTTATGTTCCCAATACAATAATAGAGAATAGACACAGAAATCACTGACATTATAGTCATTGTTGACATCCAACCCTCCATCATTATCCATTCCCACCCCACCAGCCTATCTAGCTCATCCTGTATTATTCATTAAAGAGAACTCTTAGGATCTTTTGAAAGAGTCTTTATGATATGTAGCTAATTCATTGTGAGTAGAGGTCTTTTGCATTTTATTCCCAGCACCTAGTACATAACTTGGTACATAAATTAATAAATGCTCACTGATTTTCATATATATACATTAATATATACTTAGATATATATCAGCTCTCTATGGTGGCAAAGAGCTGGAAATTGAGAGGATGTCCATGAATCATGGAATAGGTAAACAAGTTGTGGCATGGGATCATGGTACTACACAATAAGAAACCATGAGCAGGATAATTTCTTTTTAAATCATGGAGATACCTACATAAAATTATGAAAAATTAAATGAGCAGAACCAAGAGAACATTATGTAAAGCAACAGAAATACTGTTTGAAGAATAACTGTGAATGTCTACTTTCAGAGAAAGAACTGATAAACAGAAATAAGCCAGACATAGTTTTATATATACTTATATCTTATTGTCAAATAATACCTTCTCTATTGTGAGAATGGAGTGGTAGGGAGAAAGATGTCTGAGAATTTTATTGTAATAATCAAACAAATAAATAAATTTTAAAAGAAATGGTATGTTTGAGAAGAAATGCATGCCCAATAAAGGGTATAATTAGTCAGCAAGTTCTTGGCTCTACCTTTGATTTTCTATGAATCTCAACAAATTAAACATTTGAAGGTACACAACACAATTTTTCCAGTATCCAAAGTCTGACAAAAAGTATTAAAAAGAATAAAGTCACTAAGCATTTTCCATAAGATCACAATTCTCAAGTCTTTCTACACTATTGGTTGCTGCAGAATATCCTTGTTCCAGGAAAACTTTGATCCCCCTAATTTCAATACATAAAACTCTGATGATTAGGTGACTAACTGTATGACCATTCCTGCTAGTAGCCCTTTCAAAAAAAGATCCTTTTTTCTATATTTGATGTGAATATGCATACTATTTGTAGATACCATTTAAGAATATAAAGAAAAGAGTTTGTTTGCATATATTTGTGTACAACAAATATGTTCAAATTAAATATGGAGTTATGGACAATAATAAAGTCTCAAGTCAATGTGAATTAATGAACATCTTTAAATGTATTGTTATTTTTAATGTGTGTTTTTTATTTTTATTATTATGCAAAAAACTTTCATAATGGTCATTACTGTAAGAGTAATTATCAAAACCAAAATCCCACAATAAGTATAATGATATGAAAGATAGTATGCTTTAATCTGCATCCACCCAACTAAAATGTCTCTGAAGGAGGATAGCATTCCTCAAGTCTTTCAGGATCATCCCAGATCATTGTTGAGAGTAGCCAAATTTTCAGTTGATCATCATACAATATTTCTGCTACTGTGTATATTGTTCTACTGGTTCTGCTTATTTCACTCTGCATCAGTTCATGCAGATCTTTCCAGCTTTTTTCTTATATCATTTTGCTTTTTCATTTCTTATAACACAAAAGTATTCCATCACCAACATGTACCACAATTTGTTCAGCCCTTTCCCAGTTAATGGACATCCCTTCAATTTCCAATTCTTTGCCACTACAAAATGGGCTGCTAGAAATATTTTTTGTACAAATTTGTCTTTTCTCCTTTTGTATTATCTATTTGGGATACAGTCCCAGTAATGGTATTTACAGTATCAAATGGTATGCACAGTGTGAGTGGGTGAAGGGAGGATGATGGAGGATGGGAGAAAGAAAGGGAATAGAAGGTAGGGAATAGGAAGGAAATGAAGGTAGCCAGGGTATAGGGTCCTCAGCCCTGGTGGGAAATTTACCCAATCCCTTCAGAGCTCAATAAAATCAGGTCACACTTCAGGGATAGAGTAAGCTGAGTTTATTTAGGCTAGGAAAGGGAAAAGGTCTGGGGAAGCTAGGAAGTAGATCACCAAGGTTCTCTGGGGAAAAGGACTCTCCTCCATCTGAGGAAGAGGCACTTCTCCAAAATAGGTGCCAAAATACTCTCTCTCTCTCTCTCTCTCTCTCTTTCTCTGACACTTCACACAAAGGAAGTGGGATGTGTAGTCTCCCAGGACTTCAGAGCCATTCCAAACCACACATAGTTCCAAATTGTCCTTAGGATGCTTGGATCAGTTCACAGTTCTACCAACAAAATGTCCCAATTTTGCCATATACCCTCCAAGATTTATCACTTTCCTTTACTGACATATTGGCCAATCTGATAGGAGTAAGGTGGTATCTCAATGTTGTTTTAATTTGTATTTCTCTTATCAAGAGTGATTCAGGATATTTTTATATAATTTTTAATGACTTTGATTTCTTCATCTGAAAATTGCTTGTTCATATCCTTTGACCATTTGTCAGTAGGGGAATGGTTTGTTAAGTATATTTTAAAGAGATCAAAAGATTTAATTCAATAAACACTTAAGTACCCAAGAGATACTAGGCAATGTGCTAGCCTTCACAAATATAAAAATAGATATAACATATAGCTCAATTGTTCAATTCCTAAGATCTAACTAAGATCAAATCACTACACAATCTATAATAAATAGACAACGATACAGTACAGTTAATAGCGCACTGGACCTAGAGTAATAAAGATTTGGGTTCAAAGCCTGAATCATATTTTCTAGCTATGTGATTCTGGGCAAGTCAATTTTTTAGCTTCAATTTCCCCACCTATAAAATGGAATAACAATAGCAACTGCCTCTCAGGCTTGTTGTGAGGAGAAAATGAGATAATATTTGTAAAGTGCTTTGCAAACTTAAAATGCTATTCAAATTCTAGAGATTTTTTTTATTTTATTTAGAATATTTTTTCATGATTACATGATTCATGATCCCCTCCCTGTTCTCCCCTCCCCTCTTCCGAATCCCACAAGCAGTTCCACTGAATTATACACATATCATTGTTCAAACCTATTTCTATGTTATTCATATTTGTAGTAGAGTGATTCTTTAACATCAAAACTCTAATCACATCCCTATCGTACTAAGTGGTTGATCATATATTTTTCTAATGCATTTCTGGTTTCACAGTTCTTTATCTGGATGTGGACAGCGTTTTTCCTCCTAAGTTCCTCTGGATTGTCCTGGGTCATTGCATTGCTATTGGTAGAAAAGTCCATCACATTCAATTGTACCACACTGTATCCATCTCTGTATACAATGTTCTTCTGGCTCTGCTCCTTTCACTCTGCATCAATTCCTGGAGGTCATTCCAGTTCACATGGAATTTCTCCAGTTCATTATTCCTTTCAGCACAATAGTATTCCATCACCAACAGATACCACAATTTGTTCAGCCATTCCCCTCATTTTCCAATATTTTGCCACTACAAAGAGCCTAGCTATGAATATTTTTGTACAAGTATTTTTCCTTATTATCTCTTTGGAGCACAAACCCAGCAGTGGAATGGCTGGATCAAAGGGCAGGCAGTCTTTTAATGCCCTTTATGCATAGTTCCAAATTGCCATCCAAAATGGTTGGACCAATTCACAACTCCACCAGCAGTGTATTAGAGTCCCAATTAAATACTAGTTATTAATAATAATGGAATCTAAATTCAAAATGTTTCACTTAGTATAGATACAACACCTAT
Source organism: Gracilinanus agilis (assembly GCF_016433145.1). Taxonomy (NCBI): domain Eukaryota; kingdom Metazoa; phylum Chordata; class Mammalia; order Didelphimorphia; family Didelphidae; genus Gracilinanus; species Gracilinanus agilis. The sequence continues at coordinate 149,869,497 of NC_058130.1, forward strand.
GGAAAAGTAATAATGTATTTAGATGTTCCCAATTTCATTTCAGGCTTCTATTAATGCCCTAATGTTATTGAAGCTAAGCCATGTTAAGGCACAAGAAATGACAATATATGTGAATTCATTTATTGATTCAACGGGACTGCAATATTGAGACAGATGTTGGCTTACTTCAAAAGGTTTCATGACATGGGGATTGACTGATATTCAGGGATTTAAAAACTCTTCCCAAGCGGAAGGTTCAAAGCTCATCAAGATAAGTGACTAAGAAAACAAAATCCTATGAAATTTCCAAAATTAGCACAGAAAAAAATTCTTAACTCTAAAAAGCAAATCATTAAAAAAACAGATATTATTTTTCATTCTGTGCAATAAGAAAGACTCTCTAAGAAGATGTAGATGGCTGCAGAGTTGGGACAAAACACCTGTCCACTGATGGCAATCCTTATGTTCAAAGTCTAGATCCATTGCTAGCATGCAACAGTCAGTTCCTGAATCTTTTATTATAAAATTTCTTGGTGGAAATCTTTTGCTCAAGAGCTTCTCATTCTTTAACCTAATGCTTCTTGGCATTTCATATTTCACCTCCATGACTTGCACTTATATAGTGCTTTGGGATTTGTCAAATACTTTCCATTCATCAGTTCATTGAACATCCCAATCTTCATTCAATGATGGGTGCATATGTCTCTGTGTGTGAGTGGTTTCTCCTCTAGTTTTTATGATTCCAGTGTGCATTCTGCCAAATTGTTGATTTAAAAAACAGTTAAAACAGTTTTTTTAGTTCCACATCAGCCACTGCATTATATTTTGATCTTCAGGATAAAACTTTTCAAGAAGAAAAGGAATTTATGTCTCATTATCCCAACAATTTTGGACACACAATCTCCTTTTCTTGATGTTGTTGCAAAAATCTCTCTTATGCCTTAACATCCCCCTCCTTAAACCTTCATGTGTGTGTCTAGATGCATGTGTATGAGGAAAGAGATCAGAAAAGCCAAGACAGAGACAGAGAGATGAATGTCTCATGAAAAATAAGAGATAAAAACATAAAGGGAGAAAAGAAAAGAGGGAGAGAGAAGTGGGAAGAAGGTATAGAAGGAATAAAGGACAGTGAATGAAAAGTAAACAGAGGGAGGAGGAGGAAGAGGTGAAGAAGGAAAAGAGGAATAGAAAGAAAAGGAGAAAAACAAGGAGATGAACAAGGAGGAGGAGAAGAAAGAAGAAAGAAAAAGAAGAGGAAGAAGAGAAAAGGAGGGAGGGGAAAAGAGAAAAGGGAAAATAGAGAAGTTATTTTTTTATCCACTCATCTGTCATTTAAGTCAGTTCTTTTAAAATAGAAAATGAGCAGATGTAAATCAGTAGTCATTTTCAACTTGGTAACATGACCATGTGCTGTGAGTTACAGCTTTGAAGTTCAGTTTGTCTTCAACCTTTTCCCAGTTGCATAATTAACCTTCTTTCCCCAATGTCTGGCAAATAGAATATCTTAAAAATGCTTGTTGAGTATTGGGTTAAAATCTGGCCTCAAACATTTCCTAACTGTGTGACCCTGGGCAAGTCACCTAATTGCCTCACCCTTACCACTCTCCTGCCTTAGAAATGATACTTAGTATGGATTCTTAGATGAAAGGTAAGGTTGTTTTATAAGGTTGATCTTGAAATAGAAGCTAAACTTTTTTCCTCATCTTACTTGACACACCAAGAGTTGTTAAAATATTAATAAAGTGTTACAAATAAATTATTTAAATATTTTGAAATCTGTTTAATTTGTTTAGTAACCTGGAAAATGTTTTTTAGAAAACTAAAATGTAAGTGTGAATAAATATCCATATATACATTTAGTCTAACACAAACTTACACATGTTTATGCAGAGAAGGGACAAGATACACAAGATAAGTAGAACTATTGTCATATTCCATATGACTGTGCCTTTGGCTTGTTTAGGAATGAAAACTGAGGATGTGAGGTAAGAAAGAGAAGAGCTAAGTTAATGTGCTATTTTGGTATCTCCTACTTGTATCATGGTGATCCCTGTGTACTCACATCCTTTTCTTGTTTTCCTTTCAGAGCCCCCAAGAGAAAAAAAATTGCTGGAGCAAGAAAATACATTTCTAAAAGAGAACAAAGAGATGTGAAGGGATGAAGATAGAGGGGTTTTTTCCCTCTCTGTGACTCTGGGGTGGCATGGACCATTTATTGTGGACTAAGAAAGGAGAAAGGAGAAAGAAGTTTAAAAAGATCACATTTAAAATCATGCTTTATGGGGCAGCTGGGTAGCTCAGTGGACTGAGAGCCAGATCTAGAGAAAGGAGATCCTAGGTTCAAATCCGGCCTCAGATACTTCCCAGCTGTGTGACAAGTCACTTGAACCCCATTGCTCACCCTTACCACTCTTCTACCTAGGAGCCAATACACAGAAGTTAAGGGTTTAAAAAAAAAGTCATGCTTTGTGGTATGCAAAGCACTTTACATATATTGTCTCATTTGATCTTTGTAAAAACCATGTGAAGCAAGTACTATTATTACCACTCTCATTTTATAGATGAGGAACAGACTAAAAACATTAAGTGACATGACCAGGGTCAAACAGCTTTTAAGTGTCACAGGCCAAATATGAAGCCAGTTCTTTCTGGATCCAAGTCTAGAACTCTACCCACTATATCACACTGTCTCCCAAATGATGGTTGTTCATTTGAAATCAGTGTAAGGAAAAATTGTCTTATTAATTATTAACAAACTGTCATCACTAAGCCCCATTGCCTGTCTTTCATCTTTTCTCTTTCTACAAGCTCCCAATTGTTTCCAAGTTTCCTATACTTTAAACCATCTAGACCTTGAACCCTGAGGTGAGTATCAATTATTAGAATGAGAAAGTAGATGGAAAAGATTTTCCCTAAAGTTTTCTGATTTGTCTTTAATAGATATCCATTTATTTGTTGGTGAAAATATAACATCAGCAACTAAATTACAATAAAGAAAAACCAATAGTTTAGCTATCAACAGTTATTACCATCAAATATCACTGATTTAATTTCAAGAGAAATGGAAATAATAATATGAACCACCTGTGGTTCATTGGATAGGGCACCAGGCCTGGAGTCAGGAAGGCCTGAGTTCCAATCCAAATTCACACACTTCCTAGCCGTGTGAACCTGGGTAAATCATTTAATCTCTGGTTGCCTCACAAGAAGAATTCACTAGAGAAGGAAAGGAAAGGATCATCCTCAGTAAATGGCATCTATTCTAATTTATCAAGCAAAGCAGCAAAACAACAACCAAAAAAAAATAGAAGCCAAAAATTTTCTTTTCCTGAAAATGTAGCTCCTAGTCTCTGATGACTTTGAGAATGTCTCAAGGTCAGAAATTTGAGGCCAGGGTATCTTATAAAGGATGCCAATTGGCATGCGCCTAGTTGTTCTTTGAAGTAGGTGACTGAATGGGAGGAAAGGGAATAAGTTCAATAAACTTATTGGAGAAAGTTATTAGCACTATGGAATTCCAGCTTAGAAATCTTATTGCAGAAAAAATATTTTCATCCATTCTTTGGGTTAATTGGTAGAGAATGATTTCTCAGATAGAAGTGATCTTTCTCCTGCTTTATGCTTTCTTATTTGGATGCTCTGATTTCATACCTGGAAGTTACCTTAGAGATTACCTTGTCAAACCCTTCATTTTACAGATAAGGAAATTGAGTCTTGGAAAAATGAAGTGACTTGCTCAAGATCACTTAGCTCATTAGCTCCCTAATATCCAAAACTCTCATAGTTTTTCTGTTTGCTGGTTCTGTGTTTTTTTCCACAATACTACATTGCTTCATCACATCTATTAGATCATAAACTCTGTGAGGACATGAATTATGGCTTAATCAAATACTGGATTTGACAATTCTATGACTATGGGTAACTCATTTTATTTTTCTGAATCTCAGTTTCATTATGTTGTTTAAAAATGAGAATAACAATACCTGAACTGCCAATCATACAGTATTGAGGTTCAAAGTAGATGCTGATGCCAAGTTCTCTGCAAAATTAAAAAAGTTCTATGTAAATATCAAACATCTAATGTTTTTAATATAGAAGGGGAGGTGGGAGCTTGATAACTTCAAAATTTCCTATAAAAAAGGTTGAATCCAACACAAAACCTAAACCAAATAGGGTAGAGGGTATAGTAGGGAATGGGATTAATGAAGGAAAGAAGAGCTGAAATCTGTGAATCAAACATTTTTAGGACCAGTAACTGGGGTTGGATGGTCAGTGCTTTCCTCTAGCTTCCTGAAATTTAAAGGTTTCTGGAAGAATTCATAGTATTTCAGCAGATAGAAATAACTGAATTTCTCATCTAGTGAGCTAGCCAACTGTAAAAATGCATCAAAATTGAAACCTACCATTAGAACTAGAATCTCAAAGTGCTTTAAAACTGTGCTTACCTTCTGATCCAGCAATAATACTACTAATTCTTTTTGTGCTTTAAGTTTTGTGCTTACCTCAAGCTGAAATCTGCCTTGATGCTATTTCCAAACATTGCTTTGTGATCAAATTCTAATCTCCTTCAAATACTTGAAGACTGATGTCAAATCCCTGCCAGTTTTTTCTTCTCCAAGAAAAAAAAAACATCCCCAGTGCTTAGCACAGTGCCTGAAACATAGTTGACGTTAAATAAAATTTTATTGGCTGACTCTCTGAAATCAAACAACAAATTCTTAGAGTCATCCTGTAATTCATTCTATGATTCAAAATAGAATTATAGGATTTGCAGTGCTAGGGAACCTTATAAATCATCTAGTCTAAATTCTTCATTCCAGAAAAAAGAGGACCTTATAGTAGAAGTATGACTTACCCCAATTCATATATTATAGGTAGCAGAACTACTATTCAAACCCATCGTTTCTAAATCTAAATCCATCATCTTTTTGTTATCTCAATTTAATCTTCTTGGTGTCATTTGCTCCTTTTGTTTATTATTATCTTTTGGACATCTCCATATACAAGTCCCATAGGCATCTCAGATTCAACATCTATGGAAGAGAATTCATTATTATTTACCTTAAGACCTTTCCTTCTTCCAAAATATTCTTTTTAACCTGAAGGTCACCACCATCTTCCTAGTCACCCAGGATTACAAGCTCAGCATCCGTCTCAACTGTCACTCACACTTATACCATATATCCAAACTCTTAGCAAGGCTTGTCATTTCCACATTCACAAAACCTCTCCTATGTGTCTCCTTCTCTCTATTCCCACCACCCTCATGTAGGACCTCATCATCTAATGCTTCAGCTATTCTGATAGTCCTCTGGTTGATTTCTCTGCCATAGACTTGTCTCTATTTTGATCTATTCTCCACTTAGCTGCCAAAGTAGCTAAAGTACCTAAAAAGAACCTAAAATACCAAAGCACCTAAAGTTTGAGTCTATCATTCTCATTCCCAAATGTAATAAATATTAATGGCTCCCTATTATCCACAGTATCAAATATATCTTCTGTTTAGCATTTTAAGATCTTTACAAATTGACTCCTTTCTACTTTTTCAGGCTTCTTAGACATTATTCCTATGATCTAGCAAAATAAAGAATTATACTAATCTGATTTGATATTATTGAGATAAATTTCTTGGTTGATTCATTGACCTACTTGTTCTTCCCCTACGACCTTCCATTTCTCATCTCTGGTTATTTTCACTGTGTGGCTCCCATGCCTACAGTGCTTTCCCTGCTCACCTCTGACTCTTAGCTTTCCCAGCTTCCTTCGAAATTGGGCTAAAATCCTACCTTCCTGGTTCTCACATTCTCTACCCTATTGCTAGAGTCTTCACTGTAAGATTATCTTCCATTTCCACTGTGTATATCTTGAGTATCCATAGACAATTGCCTGTTATCTCTCCCATTATAATATGTGCTTCTTAATAACAGAGACTAAGTTTTTGTCTTTCTTTGTATTTCCTTGCCACGGCCACTTAACCCAGTTCTTCACACAATTAAGCATTAATAAATGCTCTTGACTGCTCTGAGACCAAAATACAGAAAGCACAGAATAGGATATCAGCCCTCTTTCATGTATATTAATAAAATTTTAACTCATACTCGTCTTAGCAAGGGTCTTAAGGTAAGAGATAAAGAAGTACTCTCTCAGGGCAGAGCCGAACTGGCAGATTGGAGGCAGCCACCCAGCTAAACTTTCTCAACATTCCCTTCCAAACAACTTTAAAAATAACACCTCAAACTGATACACTGTGGTAAAATCGAATGTAATGGACTTCTCTACTAGCAGCAATGCAATGATCCAGGACAATTCTGAGTGGCTCATGAGGAAGAAAGCTATCCACATTCAAAGAAAGAACTGTGGGAGCAGAAACACAGAAGAAAAACAACTACTTGAACACATGGGCTGTTGGGGATATTATTGGGGATGTTGACTCTCAGCGATCACCCTAATGCAAATATTAATAATATGAAAATAGGTCTTGATCAATGACACATGTAAAACTCAGTGGAATTGCACATCAACTATGGGAGGGGGTGGGAGGGGGGGAGGGAAAGAACATGAATCTTGTAACCATGGAAAAATATTCTAAATTAATTAATTAAATAAAAGTTTCCAAACTTCAAAAAAAAATAAAAATAAAAATAACACCTCAAATCAAATTTTGGAGTGGCAGCACCAACAAATGGTCAGGTTAAGACATTTTTTCACCTCAAGGCATGAACAATATTGAATACCAGTGTCAAATCAGGTCTTAGTAGCAGGAGATGCCACCAAATCTTATAGTGCCTATCTACAGTGTGAACAGAAAGGAACCCTAAATTAATTTTTTCTAGTTCTGTGACTCTACCACATTTTATAGGTTGATAAGAAGCAGGCTTCCTCCCATTCTGAGTTTAAATCTCTATCCCTGACAAGAGATTACTCTCTTTGAGAAAAAACCAAAGGTTCACATAGCATAGCAAAACACTGGATATGGATATGAAAATGGAAGAGCTGGGTTCGATTATGGGTGTTTGGATTATGTTGTCATGTGACCATGGAAATTCAAACAAACTTTCTGAGTCTCAGTTTTCTCATCTTAACAATGGAGATAATATTTTTGCTATGTTTTTCTTAGAATCATTTCTAAGGAAAGTTCTTTATAAAGAATTATACTAATCTGATTTGATATTATTGAGATATTTCTTGATTGATTCATTGAATAAGAGAAAATTCAAGTATAATTTTAATAGCACACCTAAATTTACAGTTTTCAGAAGGGTTCACAACCTCCAAAATCCCAGGAATTTTAACAGCCTTATGCTTGGGATTGGGAAATGAGGCAAACAATTGTGAACAAGCTCAAAGCCTTTAAGAATTTGTCTTGGGCAGAAATTTTACCACTAGAAAACCTAAAACACCTTATTTAACACCAAATATCCTGAAAATGTGAATTAAATCAACACAATGAGTCAAGAAGCATTTATCAAGCACCTGCTATGTGCTAGGCACTCTGTAAAATTCTGGGGATACAAAAAAAGGGCAAAAAAACAGCCCGGTTTTTAAGGAGCTGATAGTCTAATAGGGGAGACAACAAGCAATTATGTACAACTAAGCCATAGACAAGATAAACTGATTAGGCTTAGAGAGAATTCGTTAACTCTAACGGAGAACAGGAAATGGCACTAGTATTAAGGGGAACCAATCTCATCCATTACTAATTTTAAATTACTTGTTGAACTGTATTTTAACTTAAATACTCTAAAATAGGGATTCATTCTGGAGTCTATGAACTTATTTTTAAGTATTTTGATAACTATTTCATTATAATTGATTTCCTGTGTAATTCTATGTAATTTATTTGATGCATTTAAAAGAATTATTCTGTGAAGGGGTCTACAAAATTCACCAGATTGCCAAATGGGTCTACGACAGAAAAAGACTTTAGAACTCCCTAGTTTTAAAAAAAATATGAGACAGAATAATATATAATTTATAATTGTATGTTATATTTCAGGACATCTTAAATTCCTAAATAATTTAATTCTAGGAAACTTAAGAGTGAAGTCCTAAGAAATATTTCCTTAAAATCTTAGAAAATCTTTTTCCTAGATAAAAAAATATAACAAAACTTCTAATTAGTACTAACAGATCTCCTAGGAACTATAACTTAGTATGAAGGAATAACTAAAATACTGAAGCAAAATAGTCCAATAACCAAGTGAGATTAATTGGGTCTCTGACACACTATCCCTAAAGTACCAAAATGTCACTTTCTACATGCTTAGAACTCCAATTTTAAATTGGTCAGGGACTAAAGAAGTCTCTAAGAGCATAAGAAGTTATAAATAAAGAAATGTTAATAGGTAGTCCTGGGGAATTTATTTTAAGGTGGGTGAGGTATGGTGAATGTAATAAAACTTATATTATCATATTCACAATGTTAATTTTTTGGACAAGATACATTAATCTAGACTTTTTATGTCCTTAATGAGATTTTTGGTTTCATCTGGGCAGCCTAAAAAATGGACACCAATCTATCCCATGGCTACTATTATCATCCTAGTAGTATTGTATGTAATAGAAATATTGTGCATCCATCAGTCATATTCACTGTAGTTCCTAAATCTCCCTTCCCTATAGTTTTGTTCCAACCTGAATTGTTCTAGTTTCTTGTGGACTCTAGGTCTGTAAATCCATAAGTCAATACTAATTGGCATGGATGCATTTTTAATCCAACAATAATCAACTTCAACAAGCATGTTCTCCCATTTTATCTCTTTAGGCAAAACCACTGTGAAGAGAAGCCATTCTTTTTGACAACTACACATACTCTTCTGCCTTAAAGATTGCAGCAGCTACCTTATGTCCCAGGTGTCTTGGGAAATGAGGTAAGAAATCTGGATTCTAGATTTGTTTATTTCTTTTAAAACCATCACTGAGTCTCAATTTAAAAATAATGAATTCCTTTTTACAACATCCTTCCTTGAGTAAGTGGTCAGTTAGCCTACAGTGTGAAATCTCTAGAGTGGGAGAATGCACTACTATTGAGGCAGCCCATCCCATTTCTGGACAGCTCAGACTTTTTGATTCTATTACCAATTTTTCCCCTCATTGCTCAATCTCCCCCTGAAGTATATTGTAAATGCTCCTGGTGAGAAGTAGGATTCGAATCTATGTCTTTTTGACACGTAATGAATTCTCTCCAAAATATCAAATTGCCTCAGTTGTAGGAAGTCTCTCCTTTTCTAACCTAGGGGATAATATGGTGTCAAAAGATCTGGGTCTGAATCTGTACTCTGATACTTACTAAACATTAAAAAACTAGTTGATTTCCAGGAATATTTATTCTGGTATCCTCTTCTACTTTTTTTTTCAAGATGCAACTCATTTTCATATATCTTCAGAGTAGTAGTGTTAAATAACAGGGCAAGCTTTAAGAAAAGGATATACGGTAAATGTGTAAATGACTGATTTTGTGACTTTGAGCAATTCAGTTCATTTCTCTGAGCTTCTCTGAGCGTTCTCTGAGAATTTAATTCATTCTCTCAGTGTCCTCAAAGGTAGAATAGAAAAAATAACATGTGTATGATTCATGGCATGGTAATGTTTATATAGAAAATAGTATAAAATACTGTTATTATTTTTTAGAAAACTAAGAAGACAGATGGAGCCAAAGTCCCTTCTCAGAGAATTATTTTGAATACATCTACGGAGTAAAAGATTTAGATAACTGAAGAGTTTCCTGAACTCAGTAATACAAAATGACGAGACCAAAAAGTGGAGTTGCATAAATTTTCATTTTGTCAGACTCTTCAGTTTCTTCTTTTTCTTATGCTATGAATTAATGGGAGTAAAAATGAACATTTGTTGATATTTTTCTATTTCCCCTCCTGTTTTAAAGGTATTTATTGGCCTGTTCTGACTCAAGTCTTTGTTTTCCTACTCAGGACTTTACCTGGAGTACACTGTCTCAACCTAAAAATCACATACCAAAATCCTACCATCTTTGATAGATTAATGGCAGCCATGTCTAAGATTGTTTATATTTCACAAATGCATAGTACAATTGATATTGCAGAGGGGGACACTGAGACCTAGAGAAGGAAATGACTGAATCAAGGTCACAAATTAATCAGCAGCAAAATTAGATATCTACTAAAACCAATTTATATTTGAATACTGCTGGAAAGTTTCGTTATTGGCTGTATTTAGGATTACATTAATTCCAATACCTTCAGTACTAAATTTTATTTAACTTTACAAAGCACATTCATGACTATATGTGAGGTAAAGCATCAAAATAATATTTTATTTTTTTTTGATGAGGTAACTGATAGAAAAAGGATCTAGTTACTATGAGAGGCAGAATGATAGAATGCATAATGGATTTGGAGTCAAGAAGTCCTGGGTTCAAATCCCCTCCTAGAATCTCACCAGCATTGTGATCTTAGGTAAGGAACATAACCTCTGCAAATGGAGGTAATAATAACACCAACCTCACAAGACTGATGAGAAAATCAAATTAGGTTAAGTGTTTTATAGAACTTAAAGCATGATTTAACTGTAAGTGGTAAGTTCAACAGCAGTAATACTGTTAATAAAAGCAAAGCAAGAGCCTCTAAGATTTCTATCTTTTTCTTTTCTCCTTTTTTCTTCTATCTTTTTCTTATTTCCTTTCTTTCTCACCTTCTCCCTTCCTCCCTCTATCTTTTCCTCCCTCCTTCTTCCTTCCTTCCTTTCTTTCTCCCTTCCTTCCTTTCTTTTTTTCTTTCTTTCTTTCCCTCCCTTTTTTGTTTTTCTTTCTTTCCTCCCTCCTTCCTCTTTCTTTTCTCCCCTCCCTTGCTTTCTCCTTCCCTTCATTCCTTCTTTTCTCCATTTTCCTTCCTCTCTTTCCCTTTCCTCTCCTTTCTCCTTCCTTCCTCCCTTTTCTTCCTTCTATGTGAAGTAAATTATTTAGGGGACTTTTGATCCCAAGTACCCCAGCAATGGGGCATAGATGTCACAGAGTTACACATCTGAGCCCTGATGCTGTGTCCTAGTGCAGCCAGCTGTCAACATCTTAAAGGTCAATAGGTCTGAGCTAGTGTAAGGTAAGGTAGCCACAGAAGAGAATGTTGGATTTAAAAAGCAAATGTGGGAAGAAGAGGGAACTTTTTACTTCTGCTTTAAATCTACTGGTTCACTGGGTTGGTTCTCTGCTCTTTATCTGACCTGACCATCTCTGGCAAGCAGGGCCTCAGCCATTCAGCTGAAATAGGGGAATTGATCTTTCACTAAAGTTGGAAAGGTGGAAAACCTTCTCCTATCTCTTTCTCTTTACTAATAAATGCTTACATATCTCATAATAAGCCTCCAGATAAATTTTTATTCATAATACTTCCTTCTTTCTCCTTTTTTCTTCTTTTTCTTTCCTTCTTTCTTTCTTCCTTCCTTCTTTCCTTTCTTTCTCATGGAAAGAAATTGAGCCAGCCATAAAAAACTAATCTAAACTAAACTAAACAAAAAAGCTCCTGAAGGAAAAAAATCAGGACTAGAGGTATTCACCTCAAACATTCAAAGAATTCATTCCGTTATTACACAAACTATTTCTAAAAATAGCAAAAGATGGATCCTACCAAATTCTTTCTATGATAGAAATAATTGGAGATAATAACAACTATATTTGGCAACTGAATGGATATGGAAAAATGAAGAATCAAGGTTGATTCTAAGATTACAAACCTGAATAACTAGAAAGATGGGGAAGCTCTCAACAGAAAAGCTGAGAAAAAGGAAAGAGTTGAGGAAGAAAGATCACGAATCCTATTATTTAACAAGGAACTCTACTAGCACTATGTGGGGTGGGGAGCAGGAAAACAGATGATAGGAAGGGTTATAATAACAATGAATGAAAGAACAAATATTTATTTAGAATTTATCGTGTGCTAAACTCTATGCTAGGTAATGGGAATACAAATAGAAATCAGTTTGGGCAGCTCGTTGAATTGAGAGCCAGGACTAGAGACCAGAGATCCTGGCTTCAAATTTGACCTCAGTCACTTCCTAGCTATATTATCCTGAGCAAGTCACTTAAACTCCCACTGCCTAGCCTTTCCTTACCATTTTTCTGCCTTAGAACCAATGCATGATATTGATTCTAAGATGAAAGGAAAGGGTAAAAAAAAATCAGTCTGTCCTGTAGAAGCTTATATTCTAATACAGGAAGATGACATACACAAGAAGAACTGGAAGTTTCAGAAAGGGTGGGGGGATACACACAGAAGTGTGGTTTGGAAACAGGTTAATTGGAGGCCTGAAAGAAAAGGCAAAGGTTTATGTATTCAAATCCAGGATCCTAATAGCAGAGCCTGGGCTCTGTTGAGAAGAAGGTAAGGAGAAGGTGGCCTGAGTTTAGGAGAAATGATTTGGAAAATGAATAAGACATGATCTCTGGCCATGAAGTATTTATAATATAAATAATCTAGTTGGATAAATAAGACATTTCATGGCAAAAAACCCCAATAATTCCATTGTACAAAAAAGGATGTAGTAAGTCTCATAGCAGAAAAAGGTAGTAAATTATCATTATCAGAGATACAGAAAAAGTATAGACTTTCAGAGCAAAATGGCATATTACTGAAAATAGGAGGGGAATGGATGGGACGCCAGGAAATTTTTCACTGAGGAACTGGCATTTGAACTAAGCCCTAAAGGACAGATAAAACTATGAAAGGCAACAATAAGGGCAAGAGGGAAAAAAAGATTCAGGTATTGGGGAGAACACATTGTAAAAGGAAGGAATAGTATGAACAAATATTCAGATACGGAAAGGCAGAAGTCCCCAAATAAAAAAAAATAGTTTAGTATTTTTTTATGGACATGTTAAGGTAAGTAGTCAAATGTATGCTCTTGGAGAACAAAATCTATGTTTTTCTTCTTTATTAAAACAGTTCTCATTGGGTCTTGTATATAGAATGTAATAAATTCTTATTAAGTTGAACCTAATTGATCTCATTTGAGTAGTAGGAAACTGATAAAAAGAAAAGTCTGGTTTTGTTTAAAGATCTTTAATATCTGTTTTATGCAGAAGGAAATGGGATGCCACTAAGGGTTTATGAGGTGAGTTGGAGGTAGTGTAGAAGCAATAAATATAATTCTCCACTATACTTAACACCTATCGTACTGTGGAAAGACTAGAGACGTGATCATGAATGACATAGGCAGCATTTATAGATAATTGTAAGCCAAGCAACAGAAAAAGAGGGAATAAATTTAACCTACAGAGTGAACACCCAGAATTTCAAGGATTTTTGGGCCATTAATATCACTGGTCCTACATGAGGAAACATTTAAGGTAAAGTACATTAACTTCTGGTCTTAATAACAAACTAAATTATGACTTCTCTTTTCTCTTTTCAGACACAGGGCTCATTTTCCTAAAGAGAACACAGAATTCTGGTATTACTGTATTCCCTTAATGACATCAGTGAGGTGACCCAAGGACTGAATGATCGTTCAACTCTACTATTCAATGGAAATAAATAAATGTGAAGCCAGAAGGACTTTATATATACAAGGGACCCATATGTTTTCAATCATTTTTTAAATTCAGAATTCTCATCTTGGCGCCCCAGATTATCTCTTCTCTCCTTCTTCCCCCCACCTCAAGCATCTATAAATGTGTAGCAACTGCCATCATCATTAATAAGCAAGTAAATTTGGATGAAGTTTGAAAACACTAAACATATGACAATATGATTAAGGGAAATTAGTCTTTGTTTCACAATTTCACTGCATTCATAGAAGTAAGTGTTAGTATTTGGGACTAAGGCAGCATCAGGTAAAACACAGAGGTCCTCTTAGAGGCTTAAATCGTAGCCTAGAACATTACTTTGACTTTCAGATAAAAACCATTTCTATAGTTTTAAATGAAGATATGAAATGCAACCAGAAGAGTCATCCCATTTTTATACATCTACTTAATAGAACAAAGAGCAGTTGAGTCTTTTAATTTACCCTGTACTTTTCCAATTATCTACTGTTAAAAATAGAAGTTTAAAAAATGAAAGGGACAAATCAGACTATTGTGATGGAATTCATTTTGCTAGGACTTTCTAAGCATCACAGTGTTGAATTTATTCTCTTTGTGTTGTGCTTGGGGATATATTTGGTCATTTTACTGGGGAACTCATTTCTCATTGTTTTGAGTATCCTGGATTCCAACCTTCACACCCCCATGTATTTCTTCCTTAGCAACCTCTCCTTCATGGACATCTTTGGTACATCCTCTTTTGTGCCTCTAATGTTGGTCAATTTTCTATCAGTCAGGAAAACAGTATCTTTCCCAGGATGTGCACTACAAATGTACCTCACTCTTGCTCTGGGAACATCAGAGTCTGTACTGCTGACCATGATGGCCTATGATAGGTATGTGGCCATCTGCAATCCCCTGAGATACACAATCATCATGAATACGAGAGTCTGTGTACAGTTGGCAGCCCTTAGTTGGATAGTTGGTAGCATAAATTCTTTGGTGCAAACAACTCTCGCATTGAGGCTTTCCTTCTGTGGAAATAACATCATCGATCATTTCTTTTGTGAAATCTTGGCTGTCCTGAAACTGGCCTGTGTGGACATCTCCCTCAATGCTTTTGTCATGATGGTAGCACTTGTGCTGGTCACACTGACCCCAGTGCTGCTCATTTTCATCTCTTATGTGTTCATCCTCGCCACCATCCTGAGACTCAACTCAGCTGAGGGAAGGAAGAAAGCCTTCTCCACCTGTTCAGCACATCTGGCTGTGGTCATCATCTTCTTTGGGACTATAACCTTCATGTACTCTAAACCCAAAGCAAAGGACCCAGATTCAGACAAACTGATTGCCTTATTCTATGGAGCAGTGACCTCCATGCTGAATCCCATTATCTACAGCCTGAGGAACAAGGAGGTAAAAGCAGCAGTGAAAAAAGTGATAGACTCCAGTAGAACGTGAAGCATGCACCACTGTTGTCATTACAGACATTAAATACAAGGAAAAATGCGCAATATATGTCGAGGAATCAATGACATTATTACCCAGGAGCCTTCATTTTGTTAAACTATAACTAAAAAAACTTGCATTTTAAAATACTTTTACTTTGGACTCTATGATTCTCAGTTCACAGATATAGATTGTGTTTATTCCCATATATATTCAATAGATTTGCATGATGAAAAATGGAAACCTGCTTCTTGGTGAGTGTCTGTGTGTGTGTATGTATACACAGACTATGTGTATGCTTTATATGTGTGTGTAAATATACGTATACATATATATTTCATTTTTTAGCCAGGTCAAACTGTTTGTGACCTTATCTGGAGTTTTCTTGGGAAAAATACGGTATTGCTTTTCCATTTCCTTCTCCAGCTCATTTTATGGATAAGGAAACTAAGGCAAACAGAGTTAAGTGACTTACTTATACTTACACAGCTAGTAAGTGTCTGAGGCCAGATTTGAACTGAAAAGCCTGAGTTTTTTTTTTATTCTAAGCCCAGTATTCTATCCACTGTGCCACCTACCTCCACACAGACATTCACACAAATATACATATTTATTAGGGGTACCACCATACCAACATGTTGCCTTTATTCACAAGGCATCAAATATTTGATGAGTCAACATGGAAGAGGAATTAGACCAGTTTTGCTTGGCTGCAGGGGCCAGAATCAAGGAGTAGAAAAATTCCCTTCCAAAACTGTCCAAAAATTGAAATTGAAAAAAATTAGTGAAATGGAACAGACATACAACAAACAGGGATAAAAGATTCCAATAATTTTGTGTTTGGCAAAAGTGAAGATCTAAGTTGTGAAAATAAGAATTCACCAGTAAAAATTGTTGTGAAAACTGGAAAGCAGTCTGGCACAAGCTAGATCTAGACCAACATCTTTCACCATTTACCAAAATAAGATCAAAATGGTTACATTACTTAGACATAAAGGGAGATGTCACAATCAAATTAGGACAGGGAATATATTACCTATTATATTTATGGATAGAAGAATTTATGAAAAAATTAAGAAGAAAGCATTTTGAGATGTGAAACGGATAATTTTGAAAATTTTGAAAAAGTTTGTATGAATAAAACAAACATGACTAAAACTAAAAGGAAAGCAGTAAGTTGGGACAAAAAGTACAATTTCTCAGATAGAAGTCTCACATCTAAACTATATATATGGGGGCAGCTGGGTAGCTCAGTGGATTGAGAGCCAGGCCTAGAGACAGGAGGTCCTAGGTTCAAATCCGGCCTCAGACACTTCCCAGCTGTGTGACCCTGGGCAAGTCACTTGACCCCCATTGCCTACCCTTACCAATCTTCCACCTATAAGTCAATACACAGAAGTTAAGGGTTTAAAAAAATAAAATAAATAAACTATATATATATATGTATGTATACATATATATATATATATATATAACATTTATGAGAATAGGAATTATTTATCTATTGAATTATTTACCTACTAGTCAAAAGATATGAACAAATCACTTTTGGATGAAGAAATAAAGCTATATGAAACTACATGAAAAAGGACTCTAAATCATTATTGATTAGAGAAGTGCCCACCAAAACAATTTTTAGATGTCATCTCACAACTATCAGACTGACTAAAGTGATAAAAGGGGAAAATGGCAAAGGTTGGAAGGGATGTGGAAAAAATGGGGGCCCTTATACACTTTTAGTGTAACTGTGAATGGATACAACCATTTTGCCCAAAGACATAAAACTGTGTATATATATTTGACCCAGCAATACCACTATTAAGTTTATTCTAACGTTTTGGGGGGAAAGAGGGGAAAGCTATATGTTCTAAAATATTTATAGCAACTCTTTGTGGTGGCAAAGAACTGTAAATTGAAGGGATGTCCATCAACTGGGAAATAACTAAACAAGTTGTGACATATGATTGTGAAGAGAGACTACTGAGCCATAAGAAATGAAGATCAGGTTAATTTTATTATTTTACATTCTTCATTTGATATTTTATTTCTCCCCAATTATATTATTTTTAACATTTGATTTTTAAAAAAAATTTGAATCCTAGATTCCCTCTCTCCTTTCTCCCCATGCTGATATGGCAAGTAATCTGATGCAGATTTTACATGTGCAATCATAAAAAAAACATTTTTCCATATTAATCCTCTTGTGAAAGAAAACTCAAATAAAAATAAAAAATGAAGAAAGAAAGTGATATAGAGTTTTTCTTGGTTTGGATCAAATTCCATCCATTCTTTCTCTGAGAGAAGATGGCATTTTTGTCATGAGTCCTTTAGGATTATCTTGGATCATTGTATTGCTAATTTATTCACAGTTGTTCATTATATAATTATCACTGTCATTATATATAATGTTCTGATTCTGCTTACTTTGCTCTGTATCAGTTTGTGTAAGTCCTTCCAGGTTTTTCTGAAATATTCCTGTTCATCATTTCTTTTGGCACAATAGTAATCCATTATACTCATATACCAAAATTTATTCAGTGATTACCTACTTGATGAGTATCCCTTACTTTTCGATTCTTTGCCATTACAAAAAGAGATGCTTTAAATATTTTTTATACATAGATCATTTTTCTTTTTGTCTTTTATCTCTTTGGGACACAGACCTAGTAATGGTATTTCTGCATCAAAGGATATGTGTGATTTTGTAGCCCTTTGGGCATAGATTCAAATTGCTCTCCCAAATGGTTAAACCCATTCACAACTCCCACAAAAGTTCATTGGTATCTCAATTTCCTACATCCCCTCCAACTTTTGTCATTTTCCTTTCCTAATAGGTATGAGGTGGGCACCCCCATAGTTTTTTTTAATTTTAATTTCTCTAATTAATAATGATTTAAAGCATTTTTCATTTAACTATAGATAGCTTTAATTACTTGTCTGAGTACTCCCTGTTCATATCCTTGTGCCATTTATCAACTGATGAATGACTTGTATTCTTTTTTTTTAACATTTATTAATATTCATTTTTAACATGGTTACATGATTCATGCTCCACCTTTCCCCTTCAACCCCGCCTCCTGCACCCCCCCCCCCACCCATGGCCGATGAGCATTTCCACTAGTTTTGTCATGTGTCCTTGATCAAGACCAATTTCCAAATTGTTGGTAGTTGCCTTGGTGTGGTAGTTTCAAGTCCACACCCTCAATCATGTCCACCCCAACTCATGCGTTCAAGCAGTTGTTTTTCTTATATGTTTCCTCTCCTGCAGTCCTTCCTCTGAATGTGGGTAGCGTTCTTACCATAAATCCCTCAGAATTGTCCTGGGTCATTGTATTGCTGCTGGTACAGAGGTCCATTACATTCAATTTTACGATAGTATATCAGTCTCTGTGTACAATGTTCTTCTGGCTCTGCTCCTTT
>NC_058130.1:149932723-149954330 GCF_016433145.1 Gracilinanus agilis
CCTTTTGTTTTCTTCCTCCTTTGCTCCCTCCATTCCTTCTTGCATTTCTTTCTTTCTTTCTTTCTTTCTTCCTTCCTTTCTTTCTTTCTTTCTTTCTTTCTTTCTTTCTTTCTTTCTTTCTTTCTTTCTATTATTTGATCTCTATAGACTATGAAGACTATTCATTATGGAGATGGAATGATTATAATGGGCATTTGCAGAGCAAGGATTCACATTGATGATATCATGGATTTTACATTTTTGATGGTTGTATCATTTTTTAGTTACACTTTTATTCAGATCCTATTATTCTCTGCCTTCTGATTTTCTAACCATAGTTTTTATTTAATTCTTTGAATTTTTGCACTTTTATAGAATTTTGGAGGCACTCCATTGTCAGTGGAGAGTAGGAATTTGTTGCTGAGTTTATTTTTGTGCTATCCTCACCTTCTGTAGTGGATTTTGACTCTATTTCCTTTGTGGTAAAAAATAAACCTATCCATTAAAATGGTTCTTCATTAATTGAGGAGACATCCATCATTTGAAGAATGACTACTATAAAAAGGAGTATTATTGTTCAGGCCCATTCAGGTAATTGAGTGTCAAGTGTGGAGTCAAAAATATTCATCTTTCTGAGTTCAAATTTGGCCTTAGACACTTACTAACTATGTGATCCTGGACAAGTCACTTAACTCTGTTTGCCTTAGTTTCCTTAACTAGAAAATGAACTGTAGAAGGAAATGGCAAATTGCTCTAGTATCTTTTGCCAAGAAAACCCCATGTCAAAGAGTCAGACACAACTAAAAAAAGACTGAACAAAAAGTGACCCAAGAGATTGGTATTTCTTTGGAAAGTTACAGGATTAATGCCATCTTTCTTTTTAGTTCTTCTTTCCCAATACTCTGTGACCAGTGACACATGCCATCTTTCAGTTACTAGAATAAGGCACTCTTCCAAATTTGGGCATTTTTCACTGACTGTCCCCTGTGCTTATATTGCTCTCTTCTCATTTCTGCCTCCTTGTTTTCATGATTTTCTTCATGCCCCACATAAAAGTGCACTTTCTTCAGGAAGCCCTTTCTTAATGCCTCTTAATTATGATTCTTTCCCTCCATTAATTATCTCTTTATCCCATAGGTAGCATGCTTTGTTTATATCTGTTTTTGTGTTGTCTCCCTGATTGGATTCTGAACTTTTTGACCGTAGGAGCAATTTTTTGTCCTTTTTTTGTTCCCTTCATGCTTAGCATAGTGTTTGGCAGAGAGTAGGTGCTTAATAAAATATTTTTGACTGCCTAATGGGTAATTGACTGACCCATCCTTTATAGGAATGATGCTATTGACAACTGTTCCCAGAGCAAAGTGGAAAGCAGAGGGAATCAGATATGAGTAGAGCAGTACGGCAGGAAGATTGCCAATAGTAGGTTGTGGGACACCTAAATAAGACACCAATCTGGAGCCCAGGACCCCAGGGCAGAAGACAGAGTACTGAGTGGGAGGAGAGGTAGTAGAGATTAGCAGTACCGGCAGGAAAATTTCTAGTGTGCATTATGGTGGGTCCATGGTCTTTGGGTATGATGAACTCTCATCAATAAGGGGAGAGAGAGAAGATTCCAGATGTGGGACAAGAGTAGAGTTGTAAATTGACTAATTTTAATGTTTTTGAGAAGTATTGCATATTGTCTCCTATTTAAAATTCAAAATGTTGCCAGTATGAATTTAAAACTTCCCAGCCCTGATGACTTGGAATGAATACAACTGGCACTGAGGAAGACTATTCTGTGTATGGGCCAGAAAGACTTTGATGGTATTACTTCATTGGTGAAGAGTAAAATGTCACTTGAGGAAAGAAAAAAATTAAGCTTCCTTGCTGAATAATTAATATAATGAAACACTACTTTTTTATAATCTTAAAAAAGGCAATATTTGAATTATTCAGATGACTTATCTTACAGAGCCCATACAGAGAACTCCAAATGTTACAAAATGCTTGAGAGACATTAATAAAATGCTTTTGCTTGGTTTATTAATTCAACTTTTTAACTTTCAAACTGTTAATTTATTCTTTGATAGTGTTTTCCTTTGGTCTTGTTTAAGTGTATTACTTTGTTAATTTTCTGTTTAAAAAATAAAGAACTCATCATGTCATTACCTTTTTGTTAATATAAGTATTCAGGGAATATATTTGCCTCTACTATTTTAGCTCCATGCCATAGTTTTTGTCATATTATATTAATTTTGTCAATATTTATTTACTTATTTGTTTGTTTTTCTTTTAATTTTGTCTTTGATCCAACAACTGTTCTAAAGCAAATCATTCTCTAGTCTCCATTTTATTTATTTTTTTTGCTTTCTTTTTTTAATTTTTTAGAAAAATTTTCCATGGTTACGTGATTCATGTTTTTACTTTCCCCTTCAAACCTCCATTCACCCCCCCCATAGCCAAAGTTCATTTCCACTGGTTTTAACATGTGTCATCAATAAAGACTTATTTCAATATTATTGATAGATGCATTGGTGTGGTCGTTTCTGGTCTACATCCCCAACCAAGTCCACATCAACCCATGTGTTCATGCAGTTGTTTTTTCCTTCTATGTTTCCACTTTTGTAGTGCTTCCTCTGAATGGGGGTAGCATTCTTTATCATAAATTCCTCTGGATTGTCCTGGATCATTGTATTGCTGCTAGTACAGAAGTCCATTACACTCGCTTTTACCACAGTGTGTCAGTCTCTGTGTACAGTGTTCTTCTGGTTCTGCTGTTTTCACTCTGCATCAGTTCCTGGAGGTCTTTTCAGTTCACATGGAATTCCTCCAGTTTATTATTCCTTTGAGAACAATAGTATTCCACCACCAGCATATACCACAATTTGTTCAGCCATTCCCCAATTGAAGGGCATACCCTCGTTTTTCAGTTTTTTGTCACCACGAAAAGCATAGCTATAAATATTTTTGTACAAGTCTGTTTATCTATGATCTCTTTGGGGTACAAACCCAGCAATGGCATGGCTGGATCGAAAGGCAGGCAGTCTTTTAGAGCCCTTTGAGCATAGTTCCAAATTGCCAGCCAGAATGGTTGGATCATCTAGTCTCCATTTTAGACTAAGTCTTTTGACCACACTTTCCCTATTGATTACTTGTATAATTGTGTGCTGGCCTCTAATAGTGGCATTTACAATTTTTGTCTTTATAAGTTCTTTAGGCCATAGGTATTGTAAATATCTATTTTATAACAACAGGCTTAGGAAGGCTCATCACTACAAATTCTAATACAAGGAAACATGCAACACATAGGAGAATAGAATAAGTTAATTGAAGAAACATAATGTGGAAGAGAGTTAAGGAATATGGTACAAATGCATCAGATCTACTAAAGCCCTGGGTGGAATTGGGTGCACCCTGTTTGGGCCCTGGATAGAATGGAATACCTTCAATCAGTAAAGTATGGTGAGTTTTTCAGTTTTCTTATTTGGGTTTAGCAGGGCTGGACATTGAGGGGGGAAAGTGAAGAATCTGGACCTGGGGACTCTCACTAATTCAATTTAGTGGAGATGGAGGGAAGAGTCTTGGGGAACTGACTGCTTGTTGATATTCAAACTCTTCAATATCAGGAGAAAGGCTTTGGCTCATTACTGATGGTCTTATTCTGACAGAGGGACTCAGCATTTTGGAGTTTCTCCAGGGCTAATTGGTTTAGTGGAGTGGTATGGATGTTGAGAAGGGAACAAACACTTATTCAGCACTAGCTATGTGTTAAGTGCTTTGCAAATATCTCATTTGATCTTCACAATCACACTGTAAAGTAGGTGCTTTTATGATCACCATTTTATAATTAAAGAAAGCTGAGATATTATAGAGGTTATATGATTTAATCAGGGGTCACACAGTTAGCAGGTATCTGAGGCTAGATTTGATCTCGGGTCTTCCTGACTTCAGGCCCTGCTCATTATCTACAGCCCTACCTCACTAGGGCCATCATCCTGTCATGTGTCCATTAGAGCAAATAAACTGTTTAATAAACTCATTTTGTTTTCTTTAAAATTTTATCAAACCACAGTGAGTTTTCAAAAGAAAAGCTAGAAAAGCTCTGATAATATGAACCATAAAAAATGGGATCATTTATTAGATTCAAGTATGATCCAAAGAGCTAAAAACTAGATATTCCTCAGACCAAAAAGAATTTACTGTAATGTCCAAGGGAGACATGAGTTTTGAAACAAGAATATCAAGTAGCATCTCTGGGATTTGGAGTAGCTAAGGTAAGGGATACAGGATATGGAGATAATGGTTTTTCCCACTGGACAGAGTAGGCCCAGATGTTAGTCTAGAATAACTATTTTTAAAGTTTTGGTCCCAAGACCCTTTTTACCTCCTAAAAATTTTATTGAAGACCCCTTACCTCCAAAGAGCTTTGGTTTATATCTATCAATATTTGCCATATTAGAAATTTAAACATTCTAGCATTGTTATGAAAATATTTTTGACATTCATGGGGTCCCTGAAAGGATCTTGAGGTTCTTCATGGGTCCCTGAGACACATGTTGAGAACTTTAAATCTACCATAATAGATCAAGGACCTCAGCTTTGTCAGAGTTAGAAGCAGCATTTTAAAAAATCTAGTGAATTTAATTCTGGCAATCCTCATTGAAAGTAATGATTGTACATATTTTCCCCATTTAGTTTCTAAGTGTGTCACTACGGTGGGGAGAAAGAGATATTATGGTTTGGACACCGGAATATTTAGGAAATAGTAGATATATAGTAGATAAGGGGTTGATGTATATTAGAATGAACTGAGCTGTTTATGGAAGAAATAAGGAAAGCAAGGTGGAGCTTTGTTCCTGAAACTGCTACATATCCTGTATAAGTGTCCTGGCAAAGGTATTTTAAAACAAAGGTAGAAAGGCAGACTTGTCTCTTTGGTCCCAGGTCCTCATCTACCACAAAGAATGTTCTATGCTAATCCATGCAGGAATACAGAGAAAGGTTTGGTTTAGGTTTGGCAACAAAAGCTGGGGAAGTAAGTGTAGAACAGAGAGAAGGTACATACTATGTCATGCATGGTCATGGATGTGTGCACCTTAAAGGGAGCTATAAAGGGGGAAAACACTAAAAAACCACAATAAAAACTTGTTTTTATTTGAAGAAAATGATTTTAATAAGCATTTATTCTAATAAATTGGATTACTCATTTTATGCTGAAGTAGTATATAGAGGAGGTAAAAGAACACATTTTAGCCTATTTTCATCATTATTCATCTCAGAGGAACTGAACCCTTGTTGAGTGGCAGTTAAAGCTGCAAGATCTAATTAAAATAGGAGGCTTGCTGTTCTGGGTAAATTCCAGGACAGAAGTCTCTTATTTATATTACTTGAATCTATGGGAACAATACCTCAATTTACATGAGAGGAATAGGTTTTTACTTCCTCTAACTCATTCTCTAAAATGGCTTTGTATAGCAGTCACTCTATTGCTTCTGGCTAGATGTAAATAGTGGAGGATGAGTTCCTTCCCTTCCCTAAAGTACTTCACTTTTATGCTACATTTCTGAAATGGAAGTCATTCTATTTCCACCCCTTCCCCTCAACTCTTTCCTCTTCTGAACCTCCTTTTTATTACTGAGGAGATCACCAACTTTGCAGCCATCCTGGTCAGCAACCTTGGGATCATCTTCATTCACCTCATATATTCAATCTGTTGGCAAATCTTGTCCTGTCTTCCTTCAAAATCTCTCCTGTACACTTCTTTCTCTCTATTCACATGGCCACCCTTTTAGTTCAGATTCTCATTATCTTTCATCTAGTTTATTGCAATCGTTTCTAACCTACCCAAAGCATCTCCCCATTCCAATCCATTTCTACTGTGAAGGTGAATGTACTTCTAAAGCAGGGGTCTGCAACCTTTTTGGCCATGAGAGCCATAAATGCCACATTTTTTAAAATGTAATTTTGTGAGAGCCGTACAATATGTTTAACACTGAATACAAGTAAATATGTGCATTTTATGTAAGAACAACACTTTTAAAGTACAATAAGTCTCTGAACTATTTTTAATAACATTATGTGCTAACCAATGATGAATAAAGTACATTAATGTGACTGCATGGTTTTTCTAATCAAAATTATTTTGATTATTAATCAAAAACAAGACTTAATAGGGCACTATAATACTGATATAACTGCACACATACATATAAAACTCCTTTACACTAAGAAAATTGCTGAAATAAAGAGAGAAAAATTCAGGGAAGAATACTTTTTCCTCTCCCTCTCTCAAGTCAGGCAACAGGAGAATAAAAAGCTGCCGGCCTGCTGGTTAAGCCATTAGGCCACATAAATTAAGTAGGAGATCAGGAGATTACAGAAAATAACATGACTTGTGTGCAAGCATTAGTAAGTAGTGGGGGAGGAGGGTACCTTTTCATGGAAAACTGGCCAGGACACATCACACACATTTCCTGGTACAGGTGTTTATCAGTGCTGCCTACTCGATCATTCTGTATCAAATGAAACAACTACTGGGGAGAAATGCTTCTCAAAAGAGCCAGATATGGCTCGAGAGCCATACGTTGCCGACCCCTGTTCTAAAGGGTAGATTTGATCATGCCATCCTCTTCCTCCACTTCTGTTCTAAAAACTCTAAGGGCTCCTTATTGCCTCCAGAATTAAACTTCTGTGTTTGTTATTTCAAGCTCTGCACCTTTCTACTTCTTACTTTCCAATCTTCTTACACTTTTTCTTCCTCCAAAGTTCTCTGTGATCCAAGAACTCTGGTTTGCCTGGTGTGCCTAGAAGATGCTATTTCTCATCTCTGTACCTCTGCACTGGAGGTCTCCTCCCCTTCCCCCTCCCCCCCATGCATTGTCTCCTCTCCTTTATCTTTTAGTTTTCCTGGTTTCTTTCGGGTACTCAATTCAAATTCTGCCTTCTGTGGGAGGTCTTTTCTAGTGTCTCTTTCTGCTCATGCATTCCTTCTGAGATCACCTTCATCAATTTTCAATTTCTTTTTTTACAAAAAAAAACAACAAATATATATATATGTTTGTGTGTGTATATGTATATATACACAGCGACATCTATAGAAATGTTGTAAGTAAAATATTAAGGAGGACCTCTAACCCAATGTGTCCCTACATTCCCTGGTATGGTCAGCATCAGCGCCTTCATACCTGGTGCAAAGTTGCTATTGTCTGAGGAACTACAGTTTTGAAAAACTAGTGCAGGGAAGCTAAGATTTTTCTTTTGCTAGATGGATCTCTGAACTAATTATTTCTAGTCTGACTCTCTCTCTCCCTGAGACTTATCTGAGCTCTGTTCTCTGACAAGTCAGGACTTGGAGCGCCAGCTGCAATGGAGGATTGGATTTTTACCTAAAATTAGAATGGCTGAAACCTATTTCTCTCTTTCTCTCTCTTTAATAATAAATGCTTATAAATCTAGTAATAAGCCTTCTGATTAATTTGTATTTATAACATAAATATGTATATATATATACATACCCATATGTGTACCTAATTCTATAGTGTATATTCCAATATAATGTATATATCTATTTATATAAAATTAATGTTTCCCTTATTAGAATACAAGTTCCTTGAGGACAGGTACAGTTTTGCTTTTATTTCTTTTAATGGAGCTTAGCACAGTGCCTGGCACATAGTAAGTACATAAATGTTTTCAGACCAACTAGAGCTTTTTCCTAGGCAACCTGTTTTTTCCCCCTACCTTTATGACATCTAATAAATAGAAGAACATAGGAACACAGAGCATAAATAGAGAGTTGGAAGAGACCTCAGAGGCCATCTAATAAACCCTTATAATACAAATGAGGAAACTAAGGTCGAGGGGTTATTTTTTGTGTGATAATTTGCTTTAGATCATACAGTTAGTAAGCATCCAAGATAGATTTGATCCCAGGTCCTTGGACTCTAGAGATACTTCCCACCACACTCCAGGAAACTTGCTGAAGATGAAAGTACTTCTGTGAAAATGCTTAACAATCCCACTGTAACCTATTTTCACCTCTATAGTAGCATGTAATAGGGGTTCTGATTTTTAATGATGCCCTGAGAAATTAGGTTTCCTCCTACAGAGTTAGTATTAGAACATGGCTCTGTATTCCTGTGGGAGGAACTGAGACATGGGATAATGAAGAAAGAGAGAAAATAATCATGGCTTTCTTGACTTGGGGGCCCATTGGAGGCTTTTAGATGTCACAAGTGAGTAGTTTATTTGTATGAGAGTGGTAATCTTTATTCTAAGAGGCAAAAGTCTAGTAGAAAAAATAGTAGTAATAAAATCCTCTTCCCCTTAAAAAATGTAGAATTTCTAGGTTTACAAAGTACTAAATCTCTGGGTGGAGGTATGCAAGTCTTGTGAGATTCCCCCCCCCCCATTTTTCTAGAAGAGAAAACAGTTTCAAAAACTTGTTCAAAGACAAAGAATCATCAGTTTGGAGGTGTAAGAGTGATCTAGTCCAACTCCTTCTTTCTATAGATGAGGATCCTGATGTTCTGAGTCCTGAGGTAAACTTCTCTGTGACTCCCATGTGGCTTACTCTTTTCAGTGACTTTATATTGGTTGACACCCATGCCTGGAACTGCTGTCTTAAATGTATCTCATGGAATTCCCTTCTTCCTTTGAGATGCTGCTCAAGCATTGCCTTTTAAATGAAGTCTTTCCTGCATTTCCAAATGTTACTACTCTTCTTCCCTAATTACCTAATTATCTAATTATTTTGTATTTATTTTACATTTATTTAGTTTTTATGTATTTATAGTCTTTGTATATATACTGATATCCCTCAGTACAGCATAAGCTCCTTCATAGTAGTAAATTTTCTATTCTAGCATCTTCCTACCATTCCACTCTTTTTACATCATATTCCCTGCCATCTGCTCTTTGATCCAGTTGCTACAGAAAGTATTCTACCCCTCTTCTGCCCCTTTCTATACTAATGGCCCATCCTTTCTGTTTCTGCACATGGTCTGTCCTTTTCCTTTACAAAGATCAAGGCCACTTTGTGAAAACTCCCTGGAATTTCCTCTTTTCTTCCTCAAATATCTCTGCTTCCACACCCTCTTCATCAACGGAAAATCATTAACAGAAAAAAAAAGAGTATCTTCAGCCATTCTTTTGTTCTTTCTCAGAAGTGGAATTCTTTTTTTCCAAAGTTCCTATAGCTTAACAGCAGCTACACAATATTCTTTCGTGGGTGAACACCCAAAAGGGAAGTTGAAGACCGTGGGAAAATGGGTGGAAGACTTTAAAGATAAGAGAGAAAGAACATAAGGAGAGAAGAAAGATGCAGAGATGAAGGATTCAAGAGCATAGCGTTCAGTCTGTGTTTTTCCTTCTATGGCATGAGAGAGAGAGCTACAGGTGAACCCAGTTTTTATTGCAGACTCAAGGAATGGGGAATGAGAGGTAGTTAGTCAAACTTGTGACATGGTAGGGAATTTAACAATGGCTCTATAAACAAACACAAGATCAAAGAGGTGGAGGCTAAGACCATGTAGAAGTCAGTGCCCAGCCCAGAGGTTCATTTGATCTTTGGACTACAGGCAGGGGGAGGGATCAGAAAACCATAAGATTAGAGTTCCACTTTATTAGGAGGATCAAGAAATCAATCATGTGAAATATTGGAAATGTATCCATAAGTTTGGTGCATGAGTATATTGCTCATAAGAGTCAGCTTTTGAATACAACTTTAATACTTTCATGATTAATTCATACCTGGAACCCTACAGTTCCTGATTGCCATCTTTAGCTGACTTTCTCCAAGATCCTGTATGGGTTACCACAAAGGCTAACAACACATTTGCTCTTAAAAAAAAAAAAAGGTGTCTATTAATTTTTTAAATGAGCAATTAGCGTTTCTTCTACTGCTCATATCCCAATTGGATAATGAAAAAAAATAACTCATAACAAAGCTTTATAGCCCAACTGAGCAAATTCTCCTATGGGCCATGTCTGCAAACATTTATCTCAGTTTGCATTTTAAGTGAATCACTTTTCTGACAGGAGATGGTATGACAAGATTCATCTTCAGGCCTATATAGGACTCATGGCTTATTCTTTCATGAATCAGAATTCTGAAGACGTTCAAAGTTGTTTTTCTCCCTACCATTTTTACCATTAACACCTGTTCTTTTGATCATATCTCTTCCGTACTCCTCTAGGACCCTGCTCAATCAAGAATCCCCTTTTATAACATCTTTAATCTTTCCCCCCTTAACTTGTTTTATTCCCTCTTCCTCCTCAAGCTAATATTTTATTTCTCATCTTCCTTTCCCTTCCAAGTCATCTAAAGAATTACCTGTACAAACTGCCTGACTGAAGGACTAGATGTGAATTCAGAGGATCTGGGCTCAAGCCCTGGCTTCACCACTGACTACCTATAGTGTGATATAAGCCAAGTCTCTCTGGGTCCAAGGTTCATGTCCATAAACTGAAGAGGCTGGCCTCAATAACCAATCTCCAATTTCCCTTTTAGCTCTAAAAACATGACTGTGTTGTCAGTATCCCAGCACTGGCTGGCTCTTTAATTTATAACCTGACATCTCATCCTACTATTCTGTTACCCAATTAAGTCAGCAAAGTCTCGTCTGTGGTTCCTTCCTGATGTCTTTTGCAGCTGCTTCACTTCCTCCTGTCAGCATTCCACTGTAACAAGAATAGCCTGCTTTTCTATATAACTAACATTTTCGAGAAACTTACCTCACAGTAATTCTGTGAGGTGGATTGTACAAGTATCATTATATCCATTTTAAAGATGAGAAAACTAAGTGACAGAGACTATTAATAGTCTTCCAGCTAGTGAGAGAGTTTAGATCTGAATCTGAGTATTCTGACCCTCGGTTAAATGCTCTTTCCATCATATGCAACTGCCTCTCCCCATGGTTGCCAGTCATTAGAGCAACCAGGTAAAGTATTAAATAGAAAATTAGACTTGAAGTCAGTTAGATGAGAATTTAATTGAAATACTGCATTATACTAGCTATGCAGCCCTAGGTAAGTCAAGTAATAACTTTCCTCAGCTTCACTTTATGCATCGATATAGTCTATATAATGGGGCTCACAATAGCATGTACCTCAGGGTTGTTATGGAGATCAAATAAAATTATATAATCATGTATATATACATATATACAAAATTATATATACATATACAAAAATACACAATCATGTATATATACAAATAAAATTATATAATCATGTATATATACACACATAAAATTATATACATACATACAAATAAAACTATGTGTATATACATATATATTTATTAACACACACTATACATATATATGTATATATTATGCTTTCCATATAATAGATGCCTAATAAATGTTGATGGATATATAAAATGCTTCTCAAAATTTAAAGTGCTATATAAATTGAGTTAAGTATTTGGACTAGTATTGGGAATAATAAACTCCAATAAATGCTAGCTATTATTAAAAATAATTAGCATTATTTTTGTTTAGGTCCCTCACAACATCATTCCCCGAAGTTCCTTTTTTTGGGATAGATTTAGCTGGCTTTGACAAGACTAGAACAGGTGAGAATGCTCATCTTCTGCTCTGAGAATGTCCCATCATAGGGTGAAAGAAAAGTCAAATGTTATCAAACATTTGTGGCAGCTGCTTTTGGGGGATTTTTTGTTCTTTCCCATTCTTTTTGAGATATGTTTGATTTGTGAGGGGAGGAAATAATGCTACCAGAAAAGGCTGAGCTTGGTGAAGTGGATACATCAATGGACCAGGAATCAGAGATTCCAGGCCTACTCTTTATTTCCTAGGTGCATGGCTTCAGGTGGTCAGGACTGCAGCTGTGTAGGTAAGGCTGAAGGAGAATAGGGTGGAAGAAGCCTGCCACTTCTATGAAAGAATGTTGTCTTAATCTGCAAGGTAACCTGCCAGTTGCTGATTTTTTTCGGCTCCCCTTCTGGTATTTTCCTGACTTTTTTCCTAAGTGGATCCAACTTGAGGTTTAGAACTTGGATGCAATTCACTCCCTGTCTGACGTTCTGAGTGAGCCACTTCTACAAACTCCTGGCTGTGACCACCAATTTATTTACTCTTGAATTATTCCTTTTTACTTCAGGCATATGTTAATGATTACATCTAAACTCTTTGGTTCCCCTAGAGCCATATTGGCAAACCTATGGCACACATGCCTGAGAGGGCTACTTCCTTCTCCCTCTCCATGCTCTCTGGAGGAAATTTCTCACATCACCCACCACTCTTCCCTGCTGTCCAATGAGAGAGCTTCCTCCCTCCCCTGTCTGGTGTAAGGTGGGGGACTCATATGCAGTGTGAGAGTTGCAGTTTGGGCACTCAGTCTCTAAAAATTCACCATCACTGCCCTAGAGCAAGAGAAACACTTTGGTTCAGCAGAGAATGCTAGCTGTGGGGTCAGAGGATCTGGGTATGAATTTTCACTATATCACTTTCCATGGACTACAGAAGAATCACTTCAACTCTCTGCACCTTAGTTTTTCCATCTTTAAAATAGGTGAATTATACTAATAAAGTAAAATAGACTAAAAAAATAAAATAAAAAATACTACCCATAAAGTCTCTTCCAGCTCTAATCATTTCTCTCAGTCAACAGTTCTTTTTCAGAGGTGTGTTAGAGCCAGATTAAAAGGGATAGATGGAGATTACTGGTTTATTTTCAGTATGAGCATTTATACCTTAGAAATCAGCAAATAGGGGTAGTGAGGCAGCATAGTGAATAGAGTACCAGGCCTGGAGATGGGAGATTGTAGGTTCAGACCTGGCTTCAGATGCTTTGTAGCTGTGTAACTGTAGGCAAATCACTTAACCCCCATTGCCTAGCCCTTATTGCTCTTCTGTCTTGGAACCAATACTTGATTCTAAGACAGAAAGTAAGAATTTAAAAAGGTAAAAAGAAATGGATATTTAGATTATGTTGATGATAGATCATGATTTGGTTTATTTGATCTTTTCTTGATTGTCTAAATTTAAGAAAATGATGGGGAAAGTATTAACAAAGCAGATTATTCTTAAAAGTGAATTCTGTGTACTTTTTTACCCCTGATGAAGCCAATTAAACACTAACCAGCACATCTCTGATTATATGTATCACAAATAAGGGCATTGCAACTAGGAGATTCCAATCCTAATTATTCCCCATTATCTTATCTGTAAAATGGAGATAATAATGTACTCTGTAATTTAACTTTAATTATCTCCATTTTCTTATTGGTAAAATAGGGATATTAATGTAATTTGCAATTTTAACCTAAGTATTCTCAATTTCTTATCTGTAATAGAGATAATATAATTGTAATCTAGAAAATATAATATAATCTGTAAAATGATGATAATAATATCTATCTTTCCTACCTTATAAAGATCAAATGAGATAATAATAGAGTTTAAGAGTGGGAGTACAATATGAAATTTAAATTTAAAAGGCACCTCAAGGAATTAAAATGCTCATGATCAGAAAGAGGAAAAATTCTGTGACTAATCATCCAAACAGTCAAAATTTTTCTAAAAAAGTCGGAAGATAGACTTTGTACATTTTGATCTGAAAAGTCTTCTGTTTTTTTTTTTTTTGAATTTTGCTTATTTTGTGATTTTGAAGATTGCGATTGCAAATAAGAAGGCACACATAGGTAATTTATACAAATGTTTTGACTGAAGAAGAAAATCTTACCAGTCTTCCTCTAAAGTCCTGCTTCCATGGGGCAGCTGGGTGGTTCAGTGGATTGAGAGCCAGGCCCAAAGACAGGAGGTCCTGGGTTCAAATCTGACCTATGACACTTCCTAGATGTATGACCCTGGGCAAATCACACAGTTCCCATTGCCTAGCCTTTACCACTCTTCTGCCTTAGAACCAATACACAGAATTGATTCTGAGACAGAAGGTAAGAGTTTTAAAAAATGTAAATAAATTCCTGCTTCCAAAGACTCATCCTTGTAGTAAGTAAGGAGATAACTCCCATCTCTAAATGTTTACATAATTAGAAGAGAAGCTATGACAGGCTCTACAAAGCTGCAAAGGCTTCATGTATAAGCCCCACAGAAGATTGTCATCTGAGGGCCAGCTTAGCTAAGAAAGCCAAGAAAGGCTCAATGTACTCATTTTTTGATTGCCATTTGTCAAAGTGTTAGCCCGAAAGCATTCTGAATTTTTAATATTCATATCAGCAACCATATTTTAAGCAGGGTAGATGGGTGAGAATTTAACATTCTTCCTCCCCACTCCTTCAATTTAATTGAGAGAGACTGATGACTATGATGTAGTAAAAATGATTTAATTCACAATGCGATCTCAACTGGCCTCAACTGAGTGAGATAAATGGAAGTAATAGTCATCTGATCAGAGCTTCCTCCCTTGAATTCCTTCATGGCTTTTGTATTGCTATTATCAGTGTCTTTGTTGAATAAAGGAGTGGTCTTAGACTCAAAGTGCATGTTTTTAAAAAGCTTATAGCACTCATTTATTGCACCAGTACCATGTAAATCTTTTTTCCCCTTCATAAAGTCTTAACCCAATTATATATATTTTTTCCTCCCTATAAACAAAGGACAGAAGACTACATAAAATATGCCGGCAGCAGAATAACAGAGGAGATTGGTTTGAGATCCTTGATAAAGAATCATATTACAGAGATTTCATTGAGAAGAGGGCTTTTGATTCAGCAAATTTCTCACAGCAGCTTTCACATCCTTGTTCCGAAGACTATAGATGATGGGATTCAGCATGGGAGTGACCACACCATAAAACATGGAAATGAGTTTGTCTGTTGCTTGTAGTTTGTCAAGAGGGTCCTGAGACTTTGGTTTTGCATACATGAAGAAAATGGTCCCATAAAATATGATCACCACTGTCAAGTGCGCTGAACATGTGGAGAAAGCTTTGCGTCTTCCCTTGGCTGAGTTCATCCTCAGAATGGTATAGAGGATAAAGAGATAGGAGAAAAAAATCACCAGCAATGGTAGAACCAGAAATGCCATGTTGGAGACCACCATAGTAATCACATTGAGGGATATATCAGCACAAGCTAATTTTAAGACTGCTAGGATTTCACAAGTGAAATGATTGATGACATTGTTCCCACAAAAAGGTAACTGCATAGCAAGGGCTGTTTGCACTACTGAGTTGATCCCCCCTGACAACCAGGACACTGAAGCCATCAGCGCATATACAGTCTTGTTCATAATGCTGGGATATCTTAGAGGGTTGCAAATGGCCACATAACGGTCAAATGCCATCATGCCCAAGAGTAAACATTCAGTTGATCCCATGGCAAAGCCAAGGAACATCTGTGTTGCACATCCAGCAAAGGAAATGGTTTTTTTTTTAGATAAGAAGCTTACCAGGGTTGAAGGTATAGAAGTGGTTGTGTAACATATATCCAGGAAGGAGAGGTTACTGAGGAAGAAGTACATAGGGGTGTGAAGATGAGAATCAAATATACTTGCTATAATGAGGACACTATTGCCAAACAAGATTACTAAGTACATCACAAGAATTAGAACAAAGAAAATGATCTCAAGTCTTGGGTAGCCAGAAAGTCCTAGAAGAAGAAATTCTGTCACAAAAGTTTTATTTATTCTTTCCATTTTGTGGCTTTTTAGGAATCCATAGGGAGAAACAATTAAAAATGCTTTTATTACTGAGTTACTTATTATGAAGATCTTTAGTAATCATTTTACTACATTGTCACTATGGAGATTAGTTTGAAATTATTTTCATCACTGATAACAATGAAGAATTTCATCTCTTAAAAGGAAACAGAATCAGAAGTGACCAAAAGAGTCTATTTACTTTCACCAATCTATATGATCCCAAGAGCCCATAAGTGCCTGTCTCTGCTGTTGAATTTAGTTTTCAGGAGTGGTGTGAATCAGGCCGACCGTATCTTTCCAACAGTAACATTCAATTCTGTAGCACCTGTGCAGACCTAACTGGGACATGAAAGCAAAGGCAATGGATCAAGAATTCTTTTTTTCAATGATGATGTAAAGGTCTTTCCTTGCCAATCTGCGGGCTAATCTGTGAAGAAAACAAGTTCAACCTATGTTTGTTAAGCACCAGCTATGGGCATGGGACTGCTCTAGGCACTGGATATACAGAGGCAAAAATGAAATGATAACTGTTTTTGAGAAGTTTACATTCTACCAAGTGGATATAATACATACATAAATGTAGTCCAAGGAAAACTGATAAGAGGGAGAACACTACTAACTTTGAGGCATCCATAAAGACTTTAAAGAAGGTGACACAAGCTGAACTTTGTGAGAAAGATTCTGAAATATAGAGGAGGGAAAGGAGGATCCCATCAAGCGTTGGGAAATATATCTCATTTTATCATTGTTATTTATTTGTTTCAGTTGTGTCTGACTTTTTATAAACTCATTTGGGGTTTTCTTGGTAAAGATACTGGAGTAATTTTCCATTTCATTTTACAGATGAGGAAATTGAAGTAAACAGAGGTTAAGAGACATGCTCAGGTTCACAAGGCTGATATTGAGATAGATAGATAGATAGATAGATAGATAGATAGATAGATAGATAGATAGATAGACAGATAGATCNAGATAGATAGATAGATAGATAGATAGATAGATAGATAGATAGATAGACAGATAGATCAGGACAGATTTAAACTCAGGAAGTTGAGTCTTCCTGATTCCAGGACTGGCACTCTAGCCACTGTGGCACCTAGCTGCCCATCTCATATTATACCAAACTGAAAAAAAAACCTGCCTAGAATGAGAATAATGCTTGAGCACTATGTTATATTCAATTCTGACTAGCAATAATTTTTAGGTAAGATTCAATGTTACTCAGTGTTGGGGGAGGAAAAGAGACAACATTTCCTAGCCTTAAGGAATTTGAAGCCTAATCATGGAGGCAGGAATAACAGACCCAGATCAGCTAATGAATAATTTAAGAGAGAACACAATGCCATTCTGAGCAGCAGAAATAACATGAGCAAAGACTTAAAGATAGAAATGAGGTTAAAGTTCTTGTGGGAAAGTAAGGAGGTCAGAGACTTACTAGAATCAGAGAAGTAAAAGATGTGTTGGAGTATAATGGAAGATAAATTTGAATACCCATATCTATGTTTTATCTACGTAGGTAAAATTAGGTTAGATTATAAAATCTCTTGAAATCCAAGCAAAGAAATTTGGACTTGAAATAGAAGTCATAGAAGGCTTTTGCACAGAGGATGGATGACCTGATAAAAGCTACATTTAAGGAAGATCATCACAGCTGCTCTGATACTTACTGTTGTAATCTAATCCAATATATATATAGGCACCATTCATTCATTTGACTAGATAGAATGAGATCAAGTCAATAAGGGAGAATCTAGGCAAACAGGTGGTTAAGTTCAGGGAAGTCAGCCAAAGCAGGAAATAAGGGAGCCAGATTAGGATGCTGCTTATACTCTGGGTACAATAGGCTTAATATATAAATATATATATATATATATAAATATATATATATAATATATAAATAGTTGTCCGTAATCAACCTCCTCATTTATTAAATGAGTAGTTCAGACTAAATGACACTGTTTGAATGTAACATTCTTCAGTGCCTCTATGTGCAAAGTTCTGTAATCTCTAATTATCTTGAAGTTGGCACAGTCATCTATGTCTTCCCTGAAAGATTTGCTTTTCATTTTACAATTGCTGGAGAACTTGGATATCATGGGATTGATATTGTAATGTCATAAATTGAAAGATTTAGTCTCACTGGAGGTATTTGTGGTCATGTCTCACAAATTGTGAAGAGGAAGTTTTACAGGAGAAGCTACTGTGATTAAAAAAAGGGGGGGAGGGTGGAAGGTGAAGTGGTGGTATGTATTTTCAGCTTCTTTTGGAAAAGAAATGTTTGATGATCTGAGTAGCTGCATTAAAGGTGCATATTCCTGGTTAAGAACCCCTGACAAAACATCCTAGATTAGTGATTATTTGTCCTTCACTTAAAAAGGAAATCTCTAGTCAGTTAATACCCATTTATCAAAAGTCTATTATATATCAGACATTGTGCTAAATGCTAGAAATACATAGAAAGGCCAAAAGCCAATTAGCCCTGCCTTCAAGAAGCATACATTTTATTGGGGAAAATAATATATAAATAACTAGGTTTATAGAAGATATATAAACAAAGTAGTTGAAGTTACGTAACCTGAAAGGGAAAGGAAGTTGCAGCTTGGGGGAAAACTGGAAAAGACTTTTTGTAGAAGGTGGGATTTGAACTGAGTCTTTTTTTAAACCCTTAACTTCTGTGTATTGGCTCCTAGGTGGAAGAGTGGTAAGGGTAGGCAATGGGGGTCAAGTGACTTGCCCAGGGTCACACAACTGGGAAGTGTCTGAGGCTGGATTTGAACCTAGGACCTCCCGTCTCTAGGCCTGACTCTCAATCCACTGAGCTACCCAACTACCCCTTGAACTGAGTCTTAAAGGAAGCTAGGAAAAGAGGTGAACGTAAAGTGGGCAGAGCATGCCAGACATGGGGGACAAGCAGTGACAAGGCATGAAGTACCATATGGGAGGTGCAACACAATTGCCGGTGTAGCTAAATCATGAAGTATGTGGAAGGGACTTTAGGAGGAGGTTAAATGATTTGCTCAGGGCACACAATTGATGACAGAGGTGGGATCTGAACACACATCTTCCTGACTCTAAGCTTGACACTGTTCAATATGTTATTCTGCCCTTCATAGAATGCATGTAACAGGTGCTTAAAATATTCAATGAATTGATGGATTGTTATGTGATATTTATTATGCTACAAAGAATGATAAATAAAATTGACTAACTCATTGGGTCACATTTTCTAAATTTTTTTCTATCCACAATCCCTTACCTAGAATTCTGTAGCCATTTATTCTTTATGGTATCTTTATTTTTATTTATTTTATTTTTTATATTATATTATTTATCATTAGGGTATGATAAGTCTCTTTAGGACTTTTCCCCTCTGACTCTTACAGCTTCTCTCACTAATGACCTTTCTGAACCTCAATCTTCACGGATCTCTCTGCAGCATTTTATACTATCATTTCCCCTCTCTTCCACTTTACTTTGTCCTTTCTGGGTTTTATGACACTATTTTCCCTAAATATGACAGTAAGGTAATTTCTTTACTGTCTTGTGACAATGACAACACCCTTAATGACAAACCATTTGTGTATTCCTTGTTATTGTTCAGTTGTGTCTGACTCTTTGAGACTTTATTTGGAGTTTTCTTGGAAAAGATATTGAAGTAGTTTGCCATTTCCTTCTTTAGCTTGTTTAACAGATGAGGAAACTGAGGCAAAAGGGCTATGTGAATTGTCCAGGGTCACACAACTAGTATCTGAGGCAAGATTTGAACTCGGGAAAAGGAGTCTTTCTAACTCCAGGTCCTGTATTATATCCACTGTGTCACCTAATTGCTCCATATTATAGAGACAAAAAGAAAGGGTTTGAACCTGTGCAAATCCATTGAAAATCACAAAATAATACATGTTAAAACCAATGGAAATGTGCTTCGGATATTTGGAGGGGGGGTCTGGTGGGGAAGTGAAGGGGAAAGTAAGAACATGAATCATGTAACCATGGAAATTTTTTCTAAAAAATAAAAAACAGAAAAACAGAAAAGATTAAAAAAAAAAAAAGAAAATCACAAAATACCTGGCCTATCAAGAGAGGGAAGTCTAATGTAGAATCATAGAATATCAGAGATTGGTAAGGGAAAGATGGGAATACTTAGAGTTCATATACTTCAACACCCTCAGGTTAAAAATTAAGTGACCAAGACTTAGAGAAGTGTGATCTCACCACTGGTGACACAGCCAAGACCCAGGTCTTCAAGATCACAGGCTCTTTCTACTTCGGGACACTACTGCTCTCATTGGCATTGTCTTGTTATTGTAAAAATAGCACATCTTTATTTTCCTATCCAGATTTTGACTCTGGTGCTTTTCATTATCACAAGAAATAGTGGTCTGACTGTCTTTCCTTCACTTCAAACAACTTTTCAAGTACTTTGGTGTACATTAAAATTCTATTTAATAGCCAGTTCTCTTGCCCTTCCAAACTCATTGTTGAACAGAAGAACCTTTCGTTCTTGTGCTAGGAGACATTTTTTCAATTTCATTTAATCTGATCAGACTTGTTATCAAAATAAGAATCATTTAATGTCTGAATTGGATTAGTTGCATCATGAGTGTAGCCAGGCATATCCTGAATTTATTTTGGATTTAGCAAAATTAATAGTCTTACCTTTTTTAACTTCAGTCTTTTAGCCTATCTCTTACCAATGGTTGAATTTTTGTCTAATAACTCCTGATTTCATTTAATCCAAATTAACACTTATTGAATACCAGCTATATTCAGAGACACGTGATAAATGTTAGAAGATTTATAATGTGTGTCATGTCGGGCATCTATTTACAGTGTTTGATTCCCTTAATTCTATTGTTAATTCTTTATGAAATAATGTGATAAATCGCATTCTGCCTTGTATTATAGATTTGTGTGCATTCTCCCAATTAGATTATAAACTTCGAGTTCCTTTTTATCTTTCCATTCTCTACAGTGCCTTTTATATAATAGATATTTAATAAACATTTTCTTTCACTTAGCCTAGTACTTCAATTGTACAATATTTATAACATTTGAATCTGCTGTATTTCTTCAGCTATAAGGTACAGTAGATACCACATGAAATTTGGATATGGGAAGATCTGAATTCAAATCTTGTCTTAGTTACCAGCTGTCTACCCCTTGGAAAGTCACTTATCCTATCTCAACCTCAGTTTCTTCATCTGCAAAATCAAGATAATAAACATACCTATTTCAAAGGGTTCTTGTGAGAATCAAATTAGTTAACATATATATATAGTAGTTTGTAAACCTTAAGACATTATATAAATGCTATTTATTATTATCATCAATTGTATGATCAGTTCTTGAATTTTGTACAAGATTATATATTGTGTGGAACAACAATGAATTCCTGTATAAACCTTTTAAAACAAATCACTCAGGATAGGAAATAGCTATAACTCAGGAAAATTACCAAATAATGAATAAAAGTTGCTGGGACAAGTATTGGTGTCTAAAAGTACTTACAGATTAGAAAATATCAGCTCAGGCTATTCATAATGTAAATAACCAAGTTCTTATGTAGTTATCATCAGAAACTGAAAAATCCCAGTGTAATATCTGGTCATTTTATCCAAGGTTTACCTGGGAGATTGAAGAATTATTTCCATCTCTTCAAAGAGAAGTCTTTCTTCTTTCAAATATCATCAAACAATTTCTGAAGTTAAGGTAGTTTGCAGTCCATTTCATAAACTGCCAAATTCTCACAGATAGACCACAGTAAATATTTGTTAAGCAGCCATTACACAATGCAATCAAAGCTAAACCCCAAAGCAATTTAAAATTGAAAAGCAAAAGGTGCCAAATTTGGAAACTTTCAGATGCTTCAGGGAGATGGCCCACAGAGAAATTAGAAAGAAGATGTTAGTGCATTCTAATTGAAGTGTAAGTAAAAGGAATAAGAAAGCATTCTCTTGCTAATTCAGTTTTAGGGAAGGAGAATTTTGTTGAATATGAGACAAATGTAAAACTATGGGTGA
>NC_058130.1:149967840-149996025 GCF_016433145.1 Gracilinanus agilis
TGGCTTCTGGCTCCATCACTGATTACTCTGGTGACCTTGATGTCCTCATTTCCCCTTTCTGAGATTCATTTTCCAATGAGAGATTTGGATTACATGTTTAGTCTTCTTCTAGTTTTGATTGTTCTGATATTATGTTGACTTTAAAAGCTAAATTCTTAGGTATCAAACTATCTCATATGCAAACCACATAATAGGAATTTTAGTTATTCCACAACCTCCAGTTCTAATGTGTGTGCCAAGACAAAGTTTAAAATATCAGCCCCCAGGTCCAGAAAATAATTTGAATCCCTTTAATTTAAATCTTTTTAAGGGACCTTTTCTATCCCAGTAGTAATTTAAAGTTCTGAAGTGTGAATATTCAGAAGGGAAGAGATACTCAAGAATGCTTAATGGATCATATCCCCAGTACACAATTATATGGAACTTAATAATAAATTTTAATTAACATAAGATTCCCTGGACCCCCCCAAAAATCAACCACAGAAAACTTTTCCCTCAGACAATTTAGAGAAGGGCATTTATTGTTAGTGTAGGAGCATTCTCTCTTTTGTTGTTCTAAGGGTTTTCTGGCTCTATACAACCCTTAATCTTAATCCTTTTCCCTTTATATATATATTTAAATAAATAGTTTATTTTTTCATAAACAAGAGTCTCTTTAGCATTCCTTGCCCCGGACCCTGAAGGGAAGTTCATCTTTGAGCTTCACTTCACTTACCTCTGAAGATACTTTGATAACATCTATCAAAAGTATCAAGAAACAATTTTCAACCTCTTTTTTCCAGTTTCTTGTACTTTATTTGTGTGCTCACCAAATATTTTATTTAGGTAATCAGTACAGGAGAAATCAATGAAGAATTAGAGAATGAGAAACAGGAACAAGTGTTGAGTTTTCCTTATCTTTGTGTTTTAGCTCCTGTAATACTTATCCATTCTCCAGAAAATAGCCAGAACCCCATGTAACTCTAAAAATAGGAACACATGTTTATGATTATCTCTTCGACACAGGTGATGCCAAATCTGTGTTACAAAAATCTCCTGAAGAATGCAAAGCAGTGGGTTCAATGGAAGACGTGGGTGTGATGGGAAAACCACAAAGAATAAGAAAAATTAGAACCAAGTATGGTTTCTCTTGGACATCTAAGTGTAGAACATTCTTTTCTTTTTAATGCCAAATTCCCCAATGAATCTAGTGGGTAGGGATCTTCTTTGTAAATGAGAGCAACTATAATATGTACACCAACTGGAGATATTTCTTTGAAACTCCCAGAAGAATCCCTTAACCTTTTCTCTGTATTATTTCTGGATACAGTAGAATCAGAGGAGGAAGGGAATAACATCTACAAAATACCAGATGACATTGCAAAACTCCTTTGGGCTATACATTCAACAGATGTACATTTATTAAAATCAGCAACCTCTGTTAAAGTGCTAACTAAAGTAGGTCTACCACCATGCATTCCACAATACCCACTTAGCTAAGAGGCCACTGATGGGATCACCCCTATAATAAATTCATTATTGCCACAAGGCATAGTAGTATCATGCATCTCTGAATAGAATACCCCAATTTTACAGGTTAAAAAACCCAAGCTAGATGCTGAATGTTGAATAGTCTCTAGATTTGTTCAAGGTTTAAGAGCTGTCATTGATCATGTGGTAAAATCTTACCCAGATATACCAAATCCTGTGTAATAAAAGGGAGGTGGCTATATAAGTGGGAGGAGTAAGGAGGATGGAATCAGGCCAGTCTTGATGCTATTGAACTAGGGTATGGGTGTGGAAGCAGCAGGGATCCTTCACTCAACTTGGTAGAGAAATAGGTGAAATATTTTCCTGCTAATATATCCAAGCTCCTTTAGCTTCAGGATTCTATAGCTCTTCCCTGAGAAGGAGGTAATTTCCTATTGGATAAATGGTGAAGTCAAACAGGAAAGAAATATGGCACTTCCTGATCCAACTGTTAATGGTTAGCTGTAGCCTTTAGAATGTCCAGACATCTGTCCTTACTTGCCCTAGATGAAAGGTAGACAATGACTACAAGTTTTTAGGTTTAAAATATTGAAGGTTTAATTTGATGATGAAATATTAGGTGAAAGGGAATTGGTAAGAGGGTGAGGTAATCTAAGAACTTTAGAACAGCTAATCTCACTAAACTAGGGTTGAGATGCTGAAGGTATTCTTGTGAAGCTGAGAATAAGAATGCCTAAGCAGATTTAAACTCTAATGTGCTTCTCTGCTGAACTAGGGCTGGGAAGCCCTGGGTCAGTATGGTGTTGTCTTGTTCATTGATATATGTGTGTATATAAATATATATATATATATATATATATATATATATATAGAGAGAGAGAGAGAGAGAGAGAGAGAGAGAGATTCTCTCTAAAGGATGGATAGATTTGCCATACATGTTGCCAATAGTTGGCCTGCAATGTTAATTTAAGTCTACCTGCCTAAGTAAGCGAAACCCAAATTCTAACTCCCTCCAACCTGGGTCCCAAACCCAAAACAGGTAGAAGGAGAAGTGACCAAGTCAGGGGTCTGAAAGCTCTTTATATACCCTGCCTTCAAACTGAGAGGCTGGCAGCAGCCCCTGTCTCATGCCAGGTTCTATATTCTAACTGAGGAACTGCCAGCTTGCCCCATGAAACATGGCTATATGATTTTATATACTACATCTGCTACCTTCATTTCATCTATCCCAAGTCATGCAAAATATTTTACTGTGGTGGATTTATTTTCTTCATTTTTCTCAATATCTATATACAAAGACTCACAAAATATATTTGCATTCACATGGCAAGGAAATCAATATTCATGGTCCCATTTGCCACAGAGATTCTGTGAAAGTCCTTCATTATTTTCACAAATTTTAAATAAAGATTTGAAAAATATTCAATTCAAGGACAGTAAACTTATTCACTTTGTAGATGAACTACTTTCAGCATCACCATCTGTAAAAGTATGCCTATGTGACAGCAAATGTCTTCTGTTTGAGCTCTACAAGAGGGGACACAAAATATCAAAAACTAAATTACAATTGTGCCTTCATCACAGAGAATATTTAGAGTTTGTGCTGTCTGAGGGGTCCAGAATCATTTCCCAAAAGAGTGTAGCAGACATACAAAAGCTGAGTGCTCCTAAGACCAAAAGGCAACTCAGAGCCATCTTGGGAACCACAGGATTTTGCAGACAATGGATACCTAATTATGGTGAACTTACAAAATAGTATTATTTTAGACTTTAGTTTTTTGTAAAACATAAGTTAAATTGGTTTTTGTAACTGTATTTTATTGTTTCAAATGTTTTTCAAAAGTTTGCATTTTGTATTTTGAATTTCTGTAATTGTATGTTTTGCACTTGCATTTGTGCAACTATGTTTTCATTGATTACTTGTTTTCATTAAAATTTTCTTTTCTTTAATTTATATCCCTAGTACAGGTTAGCACAGATAAGTGTAACAGTAAGAATAGGATAAGATAAGCATATGATTAAGACTATTTTTAAGGAAATATGATAATAATAAGATTAAGTATAGCTTTAGAATTACATAGAATAGCGAGCTTATGGGACAGATCTTTTATCTTTCCATATGCTCAAAGAAGGGAAACTACAAGGATGATATTAGAAAATAAGTATTATTTTATTAGCTTAAAGAGAAGTAGAGAGGCTGGCTTGAATAAGAATTGGAGTTTCAAATAGAACTGAGACAGAGTGTTAATTTCAACTGTTGGCAGTTATAACCATTATTCTATGACAGTTACACTCTCTGGGTGTGGCATTCCAGGAGTGGGATTCTGGCAGTTGACAGAGCCACATGCAGCTTCTTTTCTCTCTCAGAGTTAGAGAAGGTAACATCTTTGCCTCTCTCTATCTCTGTCTGAGTGAAAGACTTGAAGGAGTGGAGTGTTTTCTTTTCCAACTTGGGAAACACTCTTCATTTATCTGGCACTGTTTATATAGATTGATTAAACTCTGAAAAGACCAAACAAAACTTGGTTTTTTGTTTGGACTCTGAGTCTGTTAAGGCTCAGATTTCTAACTTCATTCTTGTGGAGACTCAACCAGCTAGCCTTGGTTATCTTTAAAACTTAAAGGTGAAGTTAAGAGTTGTAGAGGTTAGGTTTATTTAGAATAGTATAAATTTGGTTAGTTAGATCAGGGAGGATTAACATAGCCTGTGAACCACAGGAGAAGCAGTTCCTTGTGGAACTGGGGAGTTTATTTGGGTGGAGTTAGAATCTCTTATATTTATAAATCCTTTTTCCTTTATATATATATTTAAATAAATAGTTTATTTTTTATAAACAACAGTCTCCTTAGCATTCCTTGCACCTGGCCCTGAAGGGAAGTTCATCTTTGAGCTTCCCTTCACTTACCACTGAAGATACTTTGATAACATCTATCAAATGTGTCAAGAAACAATTGTCACCTTTTATTTTCTAGTTCTTTGTCCTTTATTTGGGTGCTCACCCTATTTTTCTTTTTTACACTGGTCAGCAGAGAATGTACAGGGAAACTAAAGATTATTTGTCTTTCCAATGTTCAAAAGTCAATGCAAATGCAGAAGAAATATAGAATATAAATACGATTGAGTTAGTAACCCCACTACAAGTGATTGGCACTCCTCCTGAAACAACAAATT
Organism: Gracilinanus agilis; assembly: GCF_016433145.1. Lineage (NCBI taxonomy): Eukaryota > Metazoa > Chordata > Mammalia > Didelphimorphia > Didelphidae > Gracilinanus > Gracilinanus agilis. The sequence continues at coordinate 149,972,483 of NC_058130.1, forward strand.
TGAATATGGATGTTAATCCAAATGAACTAGAAACTAAATTTCTAGGGAAATGTGGAGCAGACTGTGGCAACATAGAAACAATAGATGCATAATGGGTACAGAGCAATATTAATTCAAAATCAACTAGTCTCCTTGAGTGTGCAACTCTATTGCAAAGAGCAATAGGATTGCAAACAGAAAGTATAAGTTCAGAAGAAACTGTGACTGAAGTTAAACAAGAATGGTACATGGGGAAAATAAAAATAGAAGCACCAATGGTTCAAGTGCACCAAAGCAATAAGAATACTGAACCTCAAGTCATGAATAAAATTGGCAATGAAGTTTATTCTGCACTTATTTATACAAGAGCCATGAGATCAGTGCTCAAAACATCTCCAGAAAACAGCAAAATCATGGGAAAAGTGCAAGGGTTCAACAGGACAAACACAAAGGGTAACTAAATTAAAATCAAAGATGGTGAAATTAGGATCCCTAACAACAAAACATACATTTCTCTTAATTCCAGAATATCCTTCAAACCTGCTTGGGAGAGATTTTTTGTGCAAAACTGGGGCAACAATCCAGTGTGACACAAAAGGAAAGATCTACCTGCATCAGCCCAAAAAGTCTCTGAAATATTATCCATTGCTATTTCCGGGGAAATTGGATGATGCACAAGAGCAAAATGAAGAGACCACTTTGAAATACCCAATGATATATCAAATGAGGTTTGGGCTAAGCATTCCATGGATATAGGGCTTTTAAAATCAGCAACACCTTTTAAAGTAGAAGTCAAGGAAGGGACTCCACCAAAAATACTCCAATACAGGCTAAGCAAAGAAACCTTTGAAGGAATCACACCAGTTATCCAGATCCTACTGGAACAAAAAATCTTAATCCAGCGATCTCTGAATATAATACACACATAATGCCCATAAAGAAAGCAAAACCGGGCAGTCAAGGCAGAGTACAGAGGAGAATCATCCAAGAATTGAGGGCAATAAATAACTTTGAAAAAAAGTCCCATGCACTCATCCCCAAGTCTAAGTAGTATTATTGCAGATATACCTAGTAACTCAAGGTGGTATACCGCCATGGATCTCTGCAGTGCATATTTCTCAATTCCAATTGCAGAGGAAAGTCAAAAAAATCTTTGCCTTCACCTGGCAAGGATCTCAGTACTCACGGGGAAAACTGTCTAATCAAGTTTTGGCTTCACTAAGTACAAGACTGCCTGTCATTCGGCCTTGCCCCAACAGAGTTGTCATCCAGTTAAGCCCTGCAGACCTGTCAATTCTAATCTCCAAAGAAATCCTTTATCTGTTCACTGACACCTGTCCATCTCTGTCCATTACACCCCTTTAAAGAGATATCCTCTTCATACCCTTCAAGTAAAGAGAAGAGTCCCCTAGAAAGGCTACATACACATAAGCCTATCTGATCAAATTAACATCCTTAAGGCTCTCCAATAATCATCCTTAAAGTTACCAGGAATGCAAGGATGGTTCAATATTAGGAAAACCACTGAAATAATTGACCATATCAACGAGCTAAAAATCAAAAATCACATGATTATCTAAATAAATACAGAAAAAGCCTTTGAAAAAATACAACACTCATTCTTATTGAAAACACAGAAAGTATAAGAATAGAAGGACCTTTCCTAAAAATAATAAACAGTATATATCTAAAACCATTAGCAAGCATCATCTGTAATGGGGATAAATTAGAAGCATTCCCAATAAGATCAGGAGTGAAACAATCATCACCTCTATTATTTAACATTGTACTAGAAACACTTGCATTAGCAATTAGAGAAGAAAAAGAAATTGAAGGCATTAAAATAGGTAATGAGGAGACCAAGCTATCACTCTTTGTAGATGATATGATGGTCTACTTAAAAAATCCTAGAGAATCAACTAAAAAACTAGTGAAAATAATCAACAATTTTAGAAAAGTTACAGGATACAATATAAACCCACATAAATCACCAGCATTCCTACATATTTCCAACACATTCGGGCAGCAAGAGTTAGAAAGAGAAATTCCATTTAAAATAACATTAGACAATATAAAATATTTAGGAATCCATCTGCCAAGACAAACACAGGAACTATATGAACACAACTACAAAACACCTTCCACACAATTAAAATTAGATCTAAATAATTGGAAAAAAACATTAATTGCTCATAGGTAGGATGAGCTAACATAATAAAAATGACAATCCTATCCAAAATAATTTACATATTTAGTGTGATGCCCATAAAACTACCAAGAAACTTTTTTAATGAATTAGAAAAAAACAATAACAAAGTTCATTTGGAAGAACAAAAGATCAAGAATATTAAGGGAAATAATGAAAAAAATGTGAAGGAAGGTGATCTAGCAGTACCAGATCTTAAAAATTCTATAAAGCATTGGTCATTAAAGGAATATGGTAGTGGCTAAGAGAAAGAAGAAATAAAGTTGGGGTAAGTGGCCTCAGCAAGACAGCCTGTGATAAACCCAAAAATCCCAGCTTCAGGGACAAAAATCCACTATTTGACAAAAACTACTGGGAAAACTGGAAAACAGTATGGCAGAGATTAGGTTTAGATCAACATCTCACACCCCACAGTAAGATAAACACAGAATGGGTGAATGACTTGAATATAAAGAAAGAAACTATAAGAAAATAAGGTGAACACAGAATAGTATACTTGTCAATGAAATGGAATGAAAGATTTTAAAACAAAGCAAGAGTTAGAAATGAAATGAAAGATTTTTTAAAAAAGTAAGAGTTAGAAAAAAGTATAAAATGTAAATAAATAGTTTTCATTACAATAAATTAAAAATGTTTTGTATAAACAAAACCAATGCAACCAAAATTAGAAGGGAAGCAAAAAATTTGGGGAAAATGTTTATAACAAAAACCTCTGACAAAGGTCTAATTACTCAAATTTATAAGGAGCTAAATAAATTATACCAAAAAAATCAAGCCATTCCCCAACTGATAAACGGGCAAGGGACATGAATAGGCAATTTTCAGGTAAAGAAATCAAAACTATTAATAAACACATGAAAAACTGTTCTAAATCTCTTATAGTCAGAGAAATGTAAATTAAAACAACTCTGAGGTACCAGCTCATACCAAGCAGATTGGCTAACATGACAGAAAAGGAAAGTAATGAATGTTGGAGAGGATGAGGCAAAATTGAGGCATTAATGCATTGCTGGTGGAGTTGTGGATTGATCCAACCATTCTGGATGGCAATTTGGAACTATGCCCAAAGGGTGCTAAAAGACTTCCTGCCCTTTGATCCAGCCATACCACTGCTGGGTTTATACCCCAAAGAGATCATAAAGAAAAAGACTTATACAAAAATATTTATAGCCTTACTCTTTGTGGGGCAAAAAATTGGAAAATCAGAGGATGCCCTGCGATGGGCGAATGGCTGAACAAATTGTGGTATCTATTGGTGATGGAATACTATAGTGCTCAAAGGAATAATGAACAGGAGAAATTCCACATGAACTGGAATGACCTCCAGGAATTGATGCAGAGTGAAAAGATCAGAACCAGGAGAACCTTATACACAGAGACTGTATACACTGTGGTGATGGACTTCTCGACTAGTAGCAATGCAAAGATCCAGGATGTTTCTAAGGGACTTATGAGAAAGAACACTATCCACATTCAGAGAAAGAACAATGGGAATAGAAACACAGAAGAAAAACAACTGCTTGATCATACAGGTTGATGGGGACATAGACTAGTCTAAACAATCACCATAGTACAAATATCAATAATATGGAAATATGTCTTGACCAATGACACATATAAAACCCCACAGAATTTTGTGTTGGCTATGGGAGGGGGCTGGAGGGAGGACAGGGAAAGAACATGAATCTTGTAATCATGGAAAAAATATTCTTAATTAATTAATTAAATAAAATTTCCCAAAAAATTAAAAATAAAAAAATATACTGCTGGGCAATAAATAAATAAACAAATGAATAAATAAATAAATAAATTTGAAGAGACAAAAATAAAGAAGTACAATATTAAAAAGGAAGATAAAAGGGGGATAGTGGTATCAACTGAGTAGAAAATGGTAGAGAAAGTCCAGAGATTCAGGAGTAGATCCTAGAGAGGAATGACTGGCTTGGGTGTTTTACCTAAAATGGAGATTCTGGGAAAACCATGCAATCCACAGCCAACTAGGTGGCACAGTGGATAGAGAGCAGGGCCTCAAGTCAAGAAGTCTCATTTACCTGAATTCAAATCTGGCCTCAGATATTTTACTAGCTATATGACCTTGGGCAAGTCATTTAATTGTATTTGCCTCAGTTTTCTCATAAGTACAAATGAGATGAAGAAGGAAATAAAGCACTCCATTAAATTTGTCAAGAAAACCCAAATTGGGATAATGAGGAGTTGAACGGGTCTGAAAAATAATACTTTTTTTCATAAGAGGCAGCTAGTGGGCTCAATGGATAGAGTGAGCCTAGAGTCAGGAAGACCAGAGTTTAAATCTGACCTCAGGCACTTCTTAGTTGTGTGACCCTGAGCAAGTCTCTTAACCTCTGATTGCCAGTCAAAATGATTCACTAGATCAGGGGTCGGCAACCTTTTTGGCCTTGAGAGCCATAAACACCACATTTTTTAAAATGTAATTTTGTGAGAGCCGTACAGTGCACACAGTGCGCTCCTATAACAGTGCCTGAAAAAAAATTGACTTTATGGCTCCTGCAGAAAGAACCATATCTGGCCCTCAAAAGAGCCAGATATGGCTTGAGAGCCATACGTTGCTGACCCCTGCACTAGATCCACTGGGGAAGGAAATGTCAATGCACTCTAGTATTCTTGTCAAGAAGGCTCCCATGAGGCAACTGGGTGTCTCAGTGAATTAAGAACCAAGCCTAGAGATGGGAGGTCCTAGGTTCAAATCTGGCCTTGGACACTGTCCAGCTGTGCTAGTGAGTCACTTAACCCCCATTGCCTAGCCCTTACCGCTCTTCTGTCTTAGAACTAATACACAGTATTGATTCTAAGATAGAAAGTAAGGTTTTAAAAAATAAATAAAATAAAACCCCATGATATGGTGGTCATTAAGAGTCAGACATGACTAAATGACTTAACAATAAGACAACCAAAGGAAAACTAGCATGGTGTGAAATTGTAATACGATAAAAGAAATGTCTAGAGTCAAGAGGAGAATTCAGAGAACATTCTTTTTTTTGTAGAAGAAAGTAAGGCACAGAGAACAGAAATCTGGTGATGTCCAAATAGACTTGAAACCAGATTCCTCACAAATGTGTCCTATTGAGTGTTCTTTTTCACTATCTCACAGTCCCTCTATAACACAACTTAATGGGTAACCATAATCTGTAATGAAAAGGTAAAAGAAAACAGAATAATGGGTACCCATAGTCTGCCACTATTGCATGAAAGAAAAGGGGCACATTTTCTTAGCTCTTCTCTATGGCTAAGCTTTATTATTCTGTTCAAGGTTCAATTTCTGAATTTTTTAGTTGCTGTTTTCAGTTACATCAGTGATTCCCAAAGTGGACACCACCACCCCCTGGTGGGTGCTACAGCAATCCAGTGAGGGCAGTGATGGCCACAGATGCATTTATTTTTCCTATTAATTGCTATTAAAATTTAAAAAAATTAATTTCCAGGGGGCTAAATAATATTATTTCTGGAAAGGGAGCAGTAGGCCAAAAAAGTTTGGGAACCACTGAGTTACATTGTAGTCATCGTGGCGTATACTGTTTTCTTGGTTCTATTTACCTCATTCTGCATGAGTTCATATAAAACTTCTCATGATTTCATATTCATCTTTTTTCTTAATGCAATAATATTTTCTTAGTCATGTAGCAAAATTTGCTTAACTCTCACTAAATCAATAGCCACCTACATTTGTACCCATTCCTTCCTTGCTAACAGAGGACATGCTACTCTGATAATTCCACATTCAGAAAACTAGTAAATGGCAGAGTCTTTGCCTGAAATTGGAACATCATAATTCTAGAGTCATTGTCTTCCTACTGCCACCTATTGCTTTTATCTTTGCAGACAGCACCCTCAAATATAGATACTTTAGGAAAGAGTTCTCAACAGTTACCCTCCATGAATTCAGTGACAGGTTTTGAATAGTCCCAATTGGAGCCACAACAAGAATTTCTGGCAACTAGACAAATTCAGTTTAGAGAGATAATATGATAGCTACTATATGTGGTTGAGATGAATAAGAGATACAAGTCAAGACTTGGAGAACTTGAGAAATTGGGAGGCCAAGGGCTTCATGATTTATATAGGAAAAAGTTTGGAAATTGGTTATTTTCCATAAGAAAATTCCACCAGGAAAAGTGTGATGTGGAGATTCAGCTATGACAACAACAAGGATCTAGACAGGATCAAGTGAAATTTAAAGAGCAGGAGAAAAATGCTGAGTGATGATGACCAAAAAAGAGGGTCTGAAAGTGGTATTAGGGAACAGAGAGATTGAGGAGCAAACATTCCAACTCCTTTTGGTCCCATGTTTTAGAGTGTGTGAGGAAAAGTTAGGAAGGGATTTAGGAGATATGAGGGCTTCATATGAAAGCTACATTTCAGCAATCCCAAAAGCATTGTTGTTGTTCTCCTTCATAGTCAAAGAGGACCAACATAATATCACAATGTCGAGGTCAATGTACAGTAAGCCCAACTGTAGCTGATCAGACCAATATGAGCTTAGAATTCTCTACCAAAGGTCAGACATAAATAAGCAGTAGATGTACAAAATGTGAAAAAAATGAAAAGAAAAAATCTAGAATAAAGGTTTTAGCTATAAGATATATTGGTTCATAGATCCAGTTCATAGAACAAGAAGGAACACTAGAGGTCATTCTGACTAACATCCTCATCTTACTGAGAAGGAATCTGAGAACCATAAAAAGCAAATACTGAGTTTAGCACTGATCCTTCTTTTTTCTCCTCCCTGACTCCATTCTTGATTCTAAGTGAATAAGGTAGCTTGACCCCAGGCCAAGCCAAGATTGGAAAGTGAGACAAGGAGAGAAACATTTGACAAGAGCACCTCATGACTTCAGATGCTAGGTGAGAGAGTGGACTATTCAAGACATTCAAACTACCAGGGAAAGGAAGCATCATTGACCCTGTCCCCAAGCCCCTCAATGTTAGTATGCTAATTGGGACAAAGCTCCAGCTGCCCCATGTTAGTACTGGATTTGATTCTGAAGTGAGTGAATATTGCATAATATGTCCTCTATCTAAGGATTACATAGACAAATAGTTTCCTTTTTTTGTAAGCTAGACTTCAATTAGAGTGGAGTAATAACTTCCTTCTAATTGGGTCTATGGGAAATTGTCCCTGAAGCATCAGAAAGTTTCATGCTCCCCTCATTTTGCATTCTGTAAACTTTAAATTACTTCAGGGATTAGAACTTGCCCTGAAAGTAAAGAAAGATTTAAATTACCTTTGATTCCTATAGCTGATCCTCTGAAAAATGGAACTGGAACTTGGAAAGGCCAGAAATGCCATAGAAAACTGGACTTTTGTTTCAAGGAACTTGTCTCAGTTCTAATACATTTCTGTATTTGTGGAAGCTTTTTAATGTGCTGCTATACCTTGCCAAACGGGTATTTCTTTAATTAGTTCACTTACAGAGAATGAAGACAGAAAATTCATAAGACTAAGAACACAAACTTTTCAAGTGGCTTTCTGTATAGCCCACATTTTCAACTTTTTAGAGGAATAGTCTATCAACAAATCTTAAAGAAAATATCATAAATATCCACATTATAATGATCATTGCTCTATATACTGGCAAAAACAAGTTTTCTGACACAGAATATTAGAGCCACTGGAAGTGAAAAGGAAATCTGCTTCTCAGCAAGAAGGAAGGTATTTCCTAGACTTAAGAGTATAAAGAGGTAAATGGACTTTCCGGTTATACAAAATCATTCATATTTGGAAATAGAGCTTTTTGAGTTCATGCGCAGAAAAGGAGAGCATAGATAGCTGGAGTTGCATAAGCAGGTGTCAAATCAACTTTTTTTACAATATTTAAGGAGGAACATTACATTTTTCTGATCATTATAGTTACCTGGTTAGTGACAAGGATTTTTTTGAAGAAACAAGGCAACCATTTAGCTCTCTGTAATGATTTAGCTCTTTTTTCCAGAGATATTAGTGAGGCTTTGTTTGGTTTATCAGCCTTTGAGAAATGAGCCAATATAGCTTCTACACGTGCCTCATGGAAACAAAATGTGACAATAAAAATAGATATTTTTGTAAAGATTTTTATAGGGAAAGATATTAACTTGAGACCTGAACTATAGCCATTAATAACCATTACTACCATTTATATAGTACTTTATGGAATATAAAGTATGTATATAACAATTAGCTCATTGGAGCCTCAAAACAAGTGTTTGAGGTAATTAACATGAGTTTTATAATTCCTGTTTTCATATAACAGTTTGTGAACATGAGGTTCAGAAAAGCCCCTAACTCAGGTCATAAAAATAATACTTGGCAGAGTCCAGACTCTTGACTCAGGTCTCTTAGACTCCAAATCCATTCCTTTTTCCACTACCTATCCTGCAGGAACTCAGATGCCACTTAATAGTCTGTTTCGCTGAGTGGGGGATAGTTTCTGTGATTCCCTAAATGACTCATAGCTTTGTCCTGTCCTGTATCAATATCTGGGAGACATAATATCTGAATGTGAGAAATAGCCACAGTTGCTTTGGAGCCTCTTTTACATGTTTTATTATCATAGATCATAGAAAAAAATGTAAAGATTTTCAGATCACCAAGTCCATCTTTCTGTATTAATTGAGGAAAATAAGACCCAAAGGAGTCAATTTGATTTGCCTGAAGCTACCCAGCTAATATGTGGATGAGCCAAGACTTGGAATCTAATTTGGTTTCTCACTGTTGGAGCTTCCATTTATTCTGAATTGTTTAGCTGAAGCTTTATTAGTCAAGTTACCATAAAAATTATCACCTAATTGAAATAGAAAATGTTAATGGGACATTTTTACTCAGCAATGGTATAGGAGTCTTAAACTAGCTCTCTAATAACATCGATGATATTAGATCTGAAGTTTCTTCTCTAGATAGCTTTCCTGAAGACAATAAACTTTATATTGATTAAAAAACCAGTGCCAGATCCCAAACTATATTATTAAGCAATAATTACTCAAACAATTAAAACAATTACCTATTTGACAATTTGTTAATTTTTAAGTTTTGTTAATACATTTTTTCTTAATTAATTTCTTCCCTATACCCTAACCATTCAGCAATTCCTTATAACAAAAATATAAAAAGAAATATATGGAAGCCAGGAGAAGCTAATAAAACCTAATCATTACATCAATACATTCTGAAAGTATATCTAACATTCCAGGTTTATCTTGTCAAACTTGTGTAAAGAAAAGAAAGAGGCATATTTATCATCTTTTCTCTTGGTCAGCTATTAGCATTATGAATAAGCAATCTTCAATTTCTTTTGCAACCACAGTACTTTATTCATTAGATTGGTAGTCATATTTCTAATTCTGCTGACTTCTCTCTATATCACCTCATGTCTTCCCTTATTTCTCTGAATTCTTCATATTCATTGTTTCAGGGTGAAATAATTTTATTTTTTTAACTTTCAAAATTTTATTGATATTTTATTTTTAAATTATAAACATTTACAAATTGTTCCCATCTTATGAAGTCTCTTATATAAAGTAAAGCAGATAAGTAAAATTAATAATACAGCGCCAATGAGAAAATGATTAAAATATTTCTTCTTTGTAGCATTAACTGCACTCTTTTTAAAAATTAACAGAAATATATTTTCTCTCCTTCTTAATCCCTAACTAATTGAAAAAGAAAAGAAAAAGAAATTCTTTTTGACAAACATACATAGTCAAGAAAAATAAATCTTCCCAGTGGCTATATATATATATATATATATTTCATTCTTTGCCCAAAATCCATGTAAAAAATAACATGTTTCATTATTGGTCATCTAGAATCATAAATGCTTATTTTATTGATCATAGTTACTATAACTGTCAAAGTAATTTGTTTCCATATTGTTCTTATTGTATAATTTGTTCTTTTGGTTTTGTTAATTTCATTTTATTTATAAAAGTACTTGGAACTTTTCATTGATATTATAGGATAAATTATACTTTGGTTGTACTGACTTCACTCTGAATCAGTTTATATGACTTTCTGTGTCTCCAAAAAAACTGGCTCCTCAATTCTTTTATCATTAATTCTCCATTAATCTTTACAATTAATCTTATAATTATCTTTACACTACAACTTACTCAATTATTCCTCAATTATTTGCTCTTTTGTTCTTTGCTATTTTATGGAAATGATGTGAAGTGCAATCTCAGAGTTGCTTTCATTTGAATTTCTCTAACTGGTGGTGATTTGTAACATTTTTTTTTCAGATGGCTATAGCCTAGATTTCTTCCTTTGAGAACAGTTTGTTCCTATTCTTAGACCAGGTACCCATTTGGGAATGACTAACTCATAAAAATTTAAATTCACTTTTTATCTCCACTTTTTATTTGATTTGTATACAAAAGAGCACTTTTAAATTTTATCTAAACATTCCTGTATTTTATCTTCAGTGGTCTTCTCTTTTCTTGGTTTGGTCATGAACATTTCTCTTCAGACATCTTATGAGTAATGTTTTCTATGTTCCTCTAATTTGTTTAGGGTGTGAACTTTTGTTATCTAGGTCATCTGCCCATTTGTAGCTTATCTTTGTATAAGGTGTGAAATGTTGATCTAAATCTAATTTCTTCCATACTCTTTATCCAGTCTTCTCACATATTTTTGCCTATGATCTTTGTTTTTAACAAAAACTTGGATATTTGAAATATATAGCTGGTATGTTCCACTGATAGGTCTATTTTTTAACCAGTAGCAAATTGTTTTAATAATGTCTGTTTTTATCATAGTTTGAGATCTGGCACTGGTAATTTCCCTTTAATTCTATTTATTTTCATAACTCTCTTGAGATTCTTGATCTTTTTTCCCTCCATATAAATTTCATTATCTTTTTTTCCAATTCTATTAAGTAACACATGGATAGTTTGATTGATATGGCATCGAATAAGGAATTTTTTCCATTTAAAGCATATTTCCAAATTGCCTCCCCAAATTATTGGGAAAATTCACCATTCCACTATGTCTAGCCGCAGGTAATGAATGGTTCCATCTCTCAGCACCTTTTTCAATTTATTGGATGTAAGCTGAAACCTCAAAGCTATTTTTGCTTGTATTTCCCTTAAAATTAGTAATTTGAGAAAATTTGTATTGCTAACAGTTTACAATTATTCTTCAGATAAATGTTTTTATAATGTTTATTGACAAATTATCCACTGAAGAATGGTTCTTCATCTTATTCATTGCACTATATTCCCATATTCACTCACACATTTGCAGTTTACTTGATATACCATGGGAAAGACATAATGCTTATATCTCTGGAATAAAACTGTCTATTCTCTGTTTGCCTCAGAATCCCTGTGAGTGAAAGAGAACTTCAGAAATGAATGAGACCAGTCATCACACAGTGAAAGAATTCATTTTGCTAAGCCTTTCTGACTACCCAAAGCTGGAGACCATTTTGTTTGTACTGATCTTGTGGATGTACCTGATAATCTTGCTGGGAAATGGAGTCCTCATTACAGTAACCATCTATGACTCCCACTTACACACACCCATGTACTTTTTTCTCAGTAATCTCTCTTTCCTGGATATTTGCTACACAACTTCCTCTGTTCCCCTTATTCTAGACAGTTTCCTCACTCCAAAGAAAACTATTTCCTTCTCCAGCTGTGCAGTGCAGATGTTTTTGTCTTTTGCCATGGGAGCAACTGAGTGTATGCTCCTGAGCATGATGGCATTTGACCGTTATGTGGCTATCTGCAACCCCCTGAGATACCCCGTCATCATGAGTAAGACTACATATGTGTCAATGGCAGCTGGGTCTTGGACAGCTGGGGCTATTGATTCCATAATACAAACATCTCTTGCTGTCCAGTTATCATTTTGTGGTTCTAATGTCATTGACCATTTTGTTTGTGAGATTCTGGCTGTCCTGAAACTGGCCTGCGGCGATATTACTATTAATGTACTTAGTATGATGGGCTCAAACCTCATTTTTCTAGTTATTCCACTGATATCAATTTCTATATCTTATATTTTCATCCTTGCCACCATTCTGAGGATCCCTTCAGCAGAAGGGAGGCGCAAAGCCTTTTCTACTTGTTCAGCCCACCTGACTGTGGTGATTATCTTCTATGGAACAATCTTCTTCATGTATGCAAAGCCTAAAGCCAAAGATTCATTTAATTCAAACAAACAAGACATTGTAGACAAATTCATCTCCCTTTTCTATGGTGTAGTGACACCCATGCTCAATCCCATCATTTATAGCCTGAGGAACAAAGATGTAAAGACAGCTGTGAAGAATATGCTGAGTCAAAAATGCTTTACTGAGAAGATGTGATAGACAATCTATTTAGTGATGATTTTTACCTGAGAAGATACATTTGCTGAATATTTCTTTTTTTAAAAAATTGGTATCAATATGTTTTGTTCCTAAATATCCCCTTGTATATTTCTTTCTCCCTCTGCTATAACAAAGAATATTTTAAAAGAAAAACAATCAACAAAACCCATTAATAAATTGAAAAAATCTGAAAACATATGCAATGCTCCACACTCACAGCCCTCCTACCGTTGCCCTACCCCTAAATGGGTAAATGTCTTCTCTTATCTCTTCTTTAAGTTCTGCTTGTTCCTTGTTAATTCTGTAGCATTCACTTTTTAGGGTTTTAAGCACAAATGTACCATATATTTTGTTAAAGGCTTATTCTGAATCTAATGAGATAATTTTATGATTTCAAATTTGTTTTAATATGATCATACTGATTGATTCTCTAATGCTGAACCATCTTGGTACCCCTGAGATAAATCCAACTTGCTTGTTAATGAATGACTTCTTGGATGAATTACTATACTCTATTTGATGGTATTTAAATTAATTTTTTTTATCTAAGTTCATTAATTATATTAGTCTATAATTCTGCTTCTTTGTTCTATCATTCTCTGGTATATAGACTATTACTTATTAAATTAGTTTGACAGAGTAGTGCTTTCTCAGTTTTTGAAAATTATTTTTGTAGTATTAGCATTAATCTTTCTTTAAATTTTTGATGAATTTCTGCTATAATTCCATCAGCACCAGGACTTCATACATACAAACACACACACACACACACACACACACACACACACACACACACACACATACTTTGTACTTAATTATACCAAAAATTTGATCTCATGTTAGTTTGGTTATTTTATAGTTTGTAATGTTATCATCTTATTTATGTTCTTGGTTTTATCAGCATATAACTTTATAAAATAATTCTTTCACATGTGGTTCCTTCAAAATTCTAAAATGTAAATCACTCCAACTGGTATGAGATAGGTGTCTTTAAGGAAGACAAAAAATCTGATAACAGATATGCAAACTAGTACAAATGAGATTTATTAAAATAGTCAATAATTGTAAGCTATTTTAAGAGACCAAAATGAACATCCAGGAAATATCCATGACCAGTTTACACTATAGTAAAATTCTTACATAAGTAAGAAGCAAAATGTGGTAGTTCTTTCTAAATTAGTCATCCACATGTAGCCAGTCATCAACTTGTCAGAACAAAGATGACAACCAATAATATATAAGAAGAAATAATCATGGGGCAGCTGGGTACCTCAGTGGATTGAGAGCCAGGCCTAGAGATGGGAGGTCCTAGGTTCAAATCTGAGCTCAGACACTTCCCAGCTGTGTGACCCTGGGCAAGTCACTTACCTCCCATTTCCTAGCCCTTACCACTCTTCTGCCTTGGAGCCAATACACAGTATTGACCCTAAGACGGAAGGTAAGGTTTTGTAAAAAAAAAAAAATTAAAAAAAAAGAAAGAACCATGTGCATACATAAGTAGGAAGAAAAATGTGAGGATCCTTTCTAAATCAGTTATTCACATGGAGTCCAGCATCTATTTGTTAGGATAAGGATCAATATTATGAAATCTAGATTATATTAGAAGAAATAATTACATTAGAAGATGTAACATACAATTAAAACCATTATGATACATTTAAATGAATTATAAATGCTGAAAAAAGCAATATAGAATTTGTGTATCAACACTAATTCTTTCTATTTTCTACATAAATCAAAACAATATAAATTAATTTCCATGATAAATAAAGATAAAAATAACATAAAAACCTCTTCAGCCAGCAAACTCAGTTGCCTTACCAAGCAAAGTTTCATGGAAATCAAGGAAAATTTTGATTTACAAAATATTTTATAATCTCTCTCTCTCTCCTCTTTCTCATAATAAATTATAACAAAGCTAAATCACTCTTGCAGGTTTTCACCAATGGATGGGTTTATCAATGAGAGAAAACAACCAATGATTTTCCCCATTGAAACTATACATTTTAAAGAATAAGCATTAGGATAAATAAGTCCCAATGATTAATCTCATGGGGAGAAAGGATATCAGATATATCATTTCCATGTGTACCCTAACATAATCTGCATGTAATACAAATGGGGACAAAATTTCTGAACTAAAAGGTCATTCTGAATTTCATGACAAGGCAATGCCATAAAGAAACTGCCATTTACTTACATATAATAATAAAGGTAGAATAATGGTCTATTATGACAAAGATTTATCTAAACCCTTTAACTCTAGGCATACATATGTAATCAATCTGTAAGCATTCAAATGAAGTATAAGCCAAAAACCAGGCTCTGAGACTTTTGTTTCTGTAAACTCCCTGTTTGAAGTCCAAACAGAACTTGCATTTTTGGCAGACTCTTATGGCATAGGAGGAAATTTCCAGGGCCTACCAGAAATGGCTGAAGGAATCAATTATTGCTTGGGTAACATAATGTCCTTTTTCATGAACGGCATTGCACACCGGATAGTATAGAGCTTTTGTCAGCATGGGTTTACCTAACTCAGAGAAATGTATGCCTCCTAATTGTTTGGCTCCTAGAATTTTTTCCCTTTCCTAAACTTCCTTGTGGTTATAAGCATAATTGAAATTTTCTTCATCCATCAGGGAGAAATTTAGAATGTGAGTAGGACCAAATCTATCTCCAAGTTTTGCTGTCACATCACCCTTATGGTTCCCTAATGAGATGTTGTCTTTCCCAAGTGTGTGACTCCAACACTGCATGACTGCCACCTCTTTAGGCAATTTCACTGCTTCAAGAAGTTGCAGGATGACGACCCTATATGCTATTTCTTTTCCCTCTGATGTTAAGAACCCTCTATATTTCCAGATTTATCTGATGACATGTACAATGTTGAAAGTATACTTGGAATCTGTGAATATGTTGACTCATTTACCTTTTCCAATTTGTGGAGCTCTTGCTAGACTGAGGAGCTCTGCCCCTTGTGCACTCATATGTTTTGGCAATGATGCGTACCACAGTGTATCAGTATGTGTTACTACCTCTGCCCCTGTAAATCATTTCCCTTTGTACAGGTTCCTCCTTTTTACAGAACCATCTGTACACAAGTTTATATCTGCCTTTTCCAAGGGAGTATCCCTCAAATTCTCCCTATTCTTTTGCACTAGTTCTAATGTGTCTTGACAGTTGGGCACTGGTTTTCCTTCCATTGGCAAGTCTGGTATTAGAGTGACTGGGTTTAGCTCTTTGCAACATTTTAAAGTGATGTTCTCGTTGCCTAGTATCACAATTTTATATTGGGAGAGCCATTGTGATGTAAAAGCTTGCAAATTGCTGTTTTTTAACATGTTTTCTATCTGATGTGGGAAATATATGATTAATTTGCATCCAAGTATCAATTCTGATTATTTTTTTTTATCATTAGAGCAATGGCAGCAATGGCCCGGAGGCAATGGGCCATGCCTCTGACCACCATGTCTAATTGAGAATTCTAATATGCCATGCATCTAAATGTTTATCTCAAGGTTTGCACTAATACTCCAGATGCTACTCCTTTATCCTCATGGACAAAAAGATGAAATTTTTCAGAATAATTTGGAAATCGAAAGGCGAGTATAGCAATAATTGTTATTTTAAGCTTTTCTATTGATTTCTTATGTCCTCTCATGAATTCCAGAGGTTCTGAGACTGTCTTTCTGGTCAAATCTGTTAGGCATTTTGATATTAGACTATAACCAGGGATCCATTGCTTACAGAACCCTGTCACCCCAAGTATTGCACATAGCTACTTTTTAGTTGTTGGTATACACAGCTTTTGAATATCTGCTACCCTCTTCTTGGACATTTTTCTTGTGCCTGCTTCCAAGATGAACTCTAGGTATTCTGTCACCCAATGTAATTTGGATTATGACACTTTGTGCTCTCTATTATACTTTTGCATTTGGGGATGCTAAGAGTATATCATCCACATAATGCAACAGCTTCCTTTCTTTAAATTTGATAGTTTCCAGATCTCTTTTTAGAATTTGGCAGAACAATGACCCTGCATCACAGTACCCTTGGAGCATTCTTTGCCAAACTAGTTGGGCTTTTTGCCAGGTGAAGGCAAAGATCTTCTGGTTTTCCTTGTCTAAGGAAATTGAAAAATATACTCTACACAGATAAATGATGCTAAACCATTTGGAACTGCTAGGGATTTCAGAGATTATGGCAGAGAGGCTTGGAATCACACCATGGCATTTTTCACAAAGATGCTTACTGTCCTCAAATCCTGTACAAATCAGCACTGAACTTTGACTGGGCATCTAGCTTTGTGTTTTTGATGGGTGTTATTGGGGTGTGGTATTCTGATATTGTTGGCACTAAGATTTTCTGCTCTAGGAGGCCTTGTATGATCAGAGTTATTCCCTCAACACCTTCTTTACTTAGCCTTTACTGTGGAATTTTTGAAGGGGTATCCTCTATGACTTCTATCTTTACAGGAGTTGCTGACTTTAAAATCCCTACATCTGTGGTTCAGGTTAAGATGGTGGCAGAGTAAGGAACAGCTGCTCAATCTCTCCTAACTGAAGCATACAGGACTCCTCAAGGGGACATAAAAACGAATCCAGACTAACGAAGGGACCCCACAACAGAGCGCAGCATTGAAGGTACGTGGAATCTGGGCATTTCCACGCTATAAAGGGGCGAAACAGCTCTCACTAAAATGCGAGAGGAAGAAGCCCCTCACCCACACCCCACACCACGGACAGCACCAAGGCCAATGCACAAGAGTGAAAGCAGGATTGGGGCACCCAGTAAGTCACTGGCAGCTCCAGGGCTTATACCTGAGAGCTGCAAGATTTAGGACCCCAAGTGGCTAAAGAACGCGCATGGACTTTCTCGAGTGTCTGTGCGGTTGAAGGCAGAGCCCTAGGCATGGACAAAGATCTCGAGCGCAGGCTTGGACGTCGAGTGGGGACTCTGTGCAGATGGGAGTGTGGCTGTGGAAGCAGCCCCTGAGACTGCTGAAGGAGCCTCAGGCAGAGAGGAAGACCAGGGACAACCAGGAGACTCGACCCCAAAGACAAGGAGACCTGAGCCCTCCTCAGGAGCCTAGAAAGAGCAGACAGACCCTGAGTGTGAAGACAAAGCTGAGAAGGGGCGGGGCTAACAATGGTAAGCCAAGAACTCCAAAAGAAAAAGATTATCAAGAAAAACTCTGGAACACTTGACAACTTTTACACAGAGAAAATCCAGACAACAGAGGAGGACAAACAAGTATCCAAACCTTCCCAAAACAATGAAAACTTGTCACAAGCTATTGAAGAGTTCAAAACTGAGATGTTGAGGAAGATGGAAGAGATCTGGCAAGAAAATAACAGTTTAAAAGGCAGAATTTTGCAATTGGAAAGTGAGGCTCAGAAATCAAATGAACTGATAATAAGCAAACTGAACACCAGAAATGACCAGATTGAAAAGGAAAACCAAAAGATTATAGCCAAAAACCAGTCCCTTAAGGCTAGAATTGAGCAATTAGAAGCCAATGATCTCTTAAGACAACAAGAACAAATAAAACAAAGTCAAAAGACAGATAAAATAGAAGAAAACATGAAATATCTCAATGAAAAAGTGACAGACCAAGAAAACCGATCTAGAAGAGACAATTTGAGAATTATTGGTCTTCCAGAAAAAGCAGAAATTAATAGAAACTTGGACTCCATACTTAAAGAAATTATTCAGCAAAATTGTCCTGAAGTTTTACAACAAGAGGGCAATATAGACATTGAAAGGATCCATAGATCACCCTCTACACTGGACCCAGAAAAGTCAACACCCAGAAATATAATAGCCAAATTCAAGAGCTATCAAGTAAAAGAAAAAATCTTACAAGAAGCCAGAAAGAGACAATTCAAATAACAAGCAGCACCAATCAGGATCACACAGGATCTGGCAGCCTCCACACTAAAAGACCGCAAGGCTTGGAATACGATATTCAGAAAGCCAAGAGAGCTGGGCCTTCAGCGACAGATCAACTACCCATCAAAACTGACTATATACTTCCAGGGGAAAGTATGTGCATTCAACAAAATTGAATATTTCAAAGTTTTTGCACAAAAGAGACCAGGACTAAATGGAAAGTTTGATATCCAACCACAAAAATCAAGAGAAACATGAAAAGGTAAATAAGAAACAGAGGGAAAAGAAAGAAAACTCATAATTTTTTAAATTTGACTCTTTAAGGGCTTAAAATAAGATCTAATTATCTGTATTCCCATGTTGAGAAATGCTATGTATAATTCTCTGTAGTGAATTCTATTCACTATTATAATATTCACTATTATAGCAACCAGAAGAATAATTCATAGGGAGAGGACAGGATACTAAATGGTCTAAGATGACATGGGGGGACGGGGGGAAGAAGAGGGGGAATAGTAGGGGACACCAAAAGAAATCTGAATAAATAAGAAAAATAGGATATTCTATTACACACAAAGAGGGCATGGGAAGGGGAGGGGATAAATACTATTATAAGAAGGAGAGGAAGAGAGCATTAAGAGGTAATATTTAAACCTTACTATCAGTGTAATCAACCCAGAGAGGGAATAGAAGCTATATTATCCATTGGGATAAAAAACTCTATCTAACCCTACTGAGAAAGTCAGAAGGGATAAACCAAAGGGAGCAGGGGAGTGGGGAGGTCAAAAAAGGGAGGGGAGAAGAAGGGGGAGGGAATTCATTAGGCCTTTAAAAACAAAAATAGGGGAATAACAAGGGAGGGGGCAGAAAGGGAAGTCAATCAAGGGAGGGGATAAGGGATACTGGCTCAAAGCAAACCACTGGTTTAAAAGAAAATAGTGTAAGAAGAAGGGGTGGGTCTAGGGGAGGATACAAAAATGTCAGTGAATGCACAACTGATAATTATAACTCTGAATGTGAATGGGATGAACTCGCTCATAAAACAGAAGCAAATAGCAGAGTGGATCAGAAACCAAAATCCTACCATATGTTGTCTACAAGAAACATATATGAGGTGGGTAGACATACACAAGTGTAAGGTTAAGGCCTTGAGCAAAATCTTTTCAGCATCAAATGAGAAAAAGAAGGTAGGAGTGGCTATTATGATTTCTGACAAAGCCAAAGTAGAAATAGATATGATTAAAAAAGACAAGGAAGGTCATTACAACCTGATTAAAGGCAGTATAAACAATGAGGAAATAACACTGCTCAATATGTATGCACCAAGTGGTATAGCATCCAAATTCATAAAGGAGAAACTGGCAGAGCTCAAGGAGGAAATAGATAGTAAAACCATAATAGTCGGAGAACTAAATATTCCTCTTTCAGATCTAGATAAATCAAACCAAAAAATAAATAAGAGAGAGGTAAGAGAGGTGAATGAAGTCCTAGAAAAATTAGATTTAATTGATATGTGGAGAAAAATAAATAAGGACAAAAGGGAATACACCTTCTTTTCAGCTGCGCATGGTAGATTCACAAAGATTGACCACGTAATAGGGCATAGAATCATTGCAAACAAATGCAAAAGAGCAGAAATAATAAATGTAACTTTTTCAGATCATAATGCAATAAAAATAATAATTAGTAAGGGCACCTGGACAGGCAAATCAAAAACCAATTGGAAATTAAACAATATGATTCTCCAAAACCAATTTGTCAAAAAAGAAGTCATAGAAACAATCAACAATTTCATTGAAGAGAATGACAATGATGAGACATCCTACCAAACTCTGTGGGAAGCAGCCAAGGCAGTACTCAGGAGAAAATTTATATCCTTGAGTGTATATATTAACAAATTAAGGAGGGCAGAGATTAATGAATTGGGTATGCAACTCAAAAAATTAGGAAGTGAGCAAATTCAAAACCCCCAGATGAAAACTAAATTAGAAATACTAAAAATTAAGGGAGAAATTAATAAAATCCAAAATAAAAGAACTATTGAATTAATAAATAAGACTAGAAGCTGGTATTTTGAAAAAACAGATAAAATAGACAAAGTACTGGTTAATCTAATAAAAAAAGGAAAGAAGAAAACCAAATTGACAGTATTAAAGATGAAAAGGGAGACCTCACCTCTAATGAAGGGGAAATTAAGGCAATCATTAAAAAGTATTTCACCCAATTATATGGCAACAAATATAACAATTTAGGAGATATGGATGAATATTTACAAAAATATAAACTGCCTAGATTAACAGCAGAAGAAATAGAATACCTAAATAATCCCATATCAGAAATAGAAATTGAACAAGCCATCAAAGAACTCCCTAAGAAAAAATCACCAGGACCTGATGGATTCACAAGTGAATTCTATCAGACATTCAAAGAACAACTAATCCCAATACTATACAAATTATTTGATATGATATGCAAAGAAGGAGTCCTACCAAATTCCTTTCATGACACAAACATGGTACTGATTCCAAAGCCAGGGAGACCAAAAACAGAGAAAGAAAACTATAGACCAATATCCCTAATGAACACAGATGCAAAAATCTTAAATAGAATATTAGCAAAGAGACTCCAGCAAGTAATTAAGAAGATCATCCACCATGATCAGGTGGGATTTATACCAGGAATGCAAGGATGGTTCAACATTAGGAAAACCATCCACAGAATTGACCATATGAACAGTCTAACAAAGAAAAATCACATGATTATCTCAATAGATGATGAAAAAGCCTTTGACAAAATACAGCATCCATTCCTATTGAAAACATTGAAAAGTATAGGAATAGAAGGACCTTTCCTAAAAATAATAAACAGCATATACCTAAAACCATCAACAAGCATCATATGCAATGGGGATAAATTAGAAGCTTTTCCAATAAGATCAGGCATGAAACAAGGATGCCCATTATCTCCTCTATTATTTAACATTGTACTAGAAACACTAGCAGTAGCAAGTAGAGAAGAAAAAGAAATTGAAGGTATCAAAATAGGCAATGAGGAGACTAAGCTATCACTCTTTGCAGATGATATGATGGTATACTTAAAAAATCCTAGAGAATCAACTAAGAAGCTGGTAGAAATAATCAACAACTTTAGCAAAGTTGCAGGATACAAAATAAATGCACATAAATCATCAGCATTTCTATATATTTCCAACACATCACAGCAGCAAGAGGTAGAAAGAGAAACACCATTTAAAATCACCCTAGACAATATAAAATACTTGGGAATCTATCTACCAAAACAAACACAGCAATTATATGAAAACAACTACAAAACACTTTCCAAACAAATAAAACTGGATCTCAACAATTAGAAAGCCATCAATTGTTCATGGGTAGGATGAGCTAACATAATAAAAATGATCATCCTACCCAAATTAATATACCTATTTAGCGCTGTACCTATCAAACTACCAAAAAACTTCTTTACTGAATTAGGAAAAACTATAACAAATTTCATTTGGAATAACAAAAGATCAAGAATATCAAGGGAAATAATGAAAAATATGTGAAGGAAGGGGGTCTAGCAGTACCAGATATTAAACTATACTATAAAGCAGCAGTCATCAAAACAATATGGTACTGGCTAAGAGATAGAAGGGAGGATCAGTGGAATAGACTTGGGGTTAATGACATCAGCAAGACAGTGTATGATAAACCCAAAGAGCCCAACTTTTGGGACATGAATCCACTATTTGACAAAAACTGCTGGGAAATTTGGAAAACAATATGGGAGAGATTAGGTTTAGATCAACATCTCACACCCTACACCAAGATAAATTCAGAATGGGTGAATGAATTGAATATAAAGAGGGAAATTATAAATAAGTTAAGTAAACACAAAATAGTATACCTGTCAGATCTCTGGGAAAGGAAAGATTTTAAAACCAAGCAAGAGTTAGAGAAAATTACAAAATGTAAATTAAATGGTTTTGATTATATTAAGCTAAAAAGCTTTTGTACAAACAAAAACAATGTAGTCAAAATCAAAAGGGAAACAACAAATTGGGGAAAAATCTTTATAACAAAAAACTCTGACAGGGGTCTAATTACTCAAATATACAAGGAGTTAAGTCAATTGTATAAAAAATCAAGCCATTCCCCAATTGATAAATGGGCAAGAGACATGAATAGGCAATTTTCAGGTAAAGAAATCAAAAGTATCAATAAGCACATGAGAAAGTGTTCTAAATCTCTAATAATTAGAGAAATGCAAATCAAAACAACTCTGAGGTATCATCTAACACCTAGCAGATTGGCTAAAATGAAAGAAAGGGAGAGTAATCAATGCTGGAGGGGATGTGGCAAAATTGGGACATTAATGCATTGCTGGTGGATTTGTGAACTGATCCAACCATTCTGGTTGGCAATTTGGAACTATGCTCAAAGGGCTATAAAAGAATGCCTGCCCTTTGATCCAGCCATACCATTGCTGGGTTTGTACCCCAAAGAGATCATACATAAACAGACTTGTATGAAAATATTTACAGCTGTGCTTTTTGTGGTGGCAAAAAACTGGAAAAGGAGGGTATGTCCTTCAATTGGGGAATGGCTGAACAAACTGTGGTATATGCTGGTGATGGAATACTATTGTGCTAAAAGGAATAATAAACTAGAGGAGTTCCAGGTGAACTGGAAAGACCTCCAGGAACTGATGCAGAGTGAAAGGAGCAGAGCCGGAAGAACATTGTACACAGAGACTGATATACTATGGTAAAATCGAATGTAATGGACTTATGTTGTTTGGGTTCAAAATGGGTGGCCTCCAGAGGAACACACAAGACAATGCAATCAAAGCAGGAGAAAGCTTTATTGCCAGTACACACTGGGGAAACTCAGCAAAGAGAGTCCCGAGGGGGCATTCAGAATAAGGAATATATATATATATATATATGTTTCTGGGATATAGGTGCCTTTGTCTTAGGGTTAGCTAATAGCTAGACAGAGGGAGTAGGGATGCTTCCAGGTGCCACAGGATATGATTCTTAATCTTCAAGGCTGTTCTGTCTAGGAATCTTCAAGGCTGTTTCATCTAGGGGCCCTGGGGCTTCCAGCCAGGAGTTGTCCCTGGGACTGTGAGTCAGA
>NC_058130.1:150040856-150186089 GCF_016433145.1 Gracilinanus agilis
AGAGAGAGAGAGAGAGAGAGAGAGAGAGAGAGAGAGAGAGAGAGAGAGAGAGAGATTTGGACATTTTAATGTAACCAACCAACAAAAAAATTAATAAGAAGAATTCTTAAAAAGAATATGACATTTGAACCTGCTTTACAAACTACCATCTACCCCATAGATAGATTTTAAACTAGGCGTTCATGGGCATGATCATATGCATGAAGATATTTCAAATAGGGACCCCTCCCATAAGATAATGCATGAAACCAAAGATAAAAAGGAAAGAGGGAAAGGGGATTGTTTCACAGAACCAAAGAACACACAGTATATGCAATATATCACATTTCACATTTACCTTTGTTGTCAATTTAACAAGGAAAATTATTTTTAAAGTTTTCCTCTTGACAAATTGTTTCTTTAGGTATCACAGATATGAAATATCTTTTCAAATGTCTTTTAATGAATTTTATGAATGCCCACTTTGCAAACACCAATAACACTTCACAGGTTTTATTATGCAACTGATTTTAGCCTCCAATTCTGAAAAAAATATGTTCCCATACTCAGACAACTAGTCTCCATGATAGTTTAGAAACACCATTAAAATGTTTTTTGAGAAGATTGTAAAGGTCAAAAGAGGCCAAAATGTGAAGGGTTTTAAATGTCAAACAAGAGTTGATATTTGATCCTAAAGGTAGTAGGAAACCACTAAAGTTTACTGAGTAGGAGAATGACATGAGAGACATAAGCTTTAGGAAAATCTCTTTGGAAAGAATGGGGAAAATATATTGGGGGAGAGAGAAGTTTGAAAGAGGGAAAACAAAAGTAGCATTTTAGCAGTCCAGCCAAGGGAAAATGATGTCCTCAATTAATAAATTAAAGATATAGGTGGTATAACAGGAGAAACTCAATATACAAAGGCAAAATATCCTGGAAGTGAAGAACAATACTGATTTATAATACAAACTTGACTTGATTTTAAAAATATCTTCTCTCCTCTTTCTTATTATAAATTCTATTTCTAGAATCTCCACTTTCCACAAAAGATATACAGTCTTTTTTCTTCATTCCACCCTGTGGAGATGATTATTTCAATGGCCACAGGAAGTTGTTGGCAGCTTTGAAGTGCTTGCAAAAGGGACTAGAAATTTTCTGTAAAACCAGGGGGAAAGAGAATGGTAACTGGGATTACAGATGACACATTTTTAAATTTAATCTGCATTATTAACATTTCCCCCATCACTTCCTTATGTCTAAAAAATAAACAAAATAATAAAGTAATTTGTAGCATTTGTCAAATTCCAAAGTGTGAAAGCTCACACTGATAATTTTAGAAATGGCTCAAATGATCTAGTACAAACTGGCTACAGTACAGCTCTGGAAAAAGAATAGACAGATGTGAGCATCACAGCAAGTGATGGGAAGACAGTCTCTCAAAGGGCAATAACATGGTGTAAGATCCTGGAAGCCCTGGACTCATGTGATATGGAGGAGGACCATGAGGTATGAACAATGAAAAGTCCAAGAACATCTATAGAGAGCAAGTATACCCCATCCTGTCCCACTCCATGTCTAAGCTTTAGGAGAATTTGCTATTTGGGAACTCAATATCAGCATTAGATGAATCACATTGCCCTAATTGTGTATTTCTAGAATCCTGAGAAGAGATATAATAGTTGCCTTGCTTGGGAGATTGACCTTCTATGGCCAATGTGGATAAGGAAAGCAGCTTGAATTAATATATATAGGCTATACAGATAAGGAAACTGAGACTCATTGAGATCTAAATTATTAGTCCATGGCGTGGGATCCATGTTTCTGAGAGGGGTTCAAGCTGCATCACAGAATTCCATAGTGCCCCCCAGAACTCTAAGAAAGGGGGCAGTTAAAGGCAGTTGGAGTCCTGGTATAAAAGCCAGGACACCCCTTTTGCTGAGGTCCTGACTCTTTGCTCTTGACTCTGAGCACAGGGACAATCTGTGTAGCTCTGGGCTGGGACATTCAGTCACTGACAGCCAGGGCTGCTTTACCTTGACAGCAACCTCAAAGACAGACCTTCAAGCAAGATCTCAGTCTACCTTTGGTTTAGCAGTTTAGGTTTTAGAAGGAAGATTATTTAAGGGCTTAGATTAGAGTTCAGCCATTCAAATTACATTCCCTGCCCCAGAGGGAATGTGTTGTTAGCCTACAGTTAACAGTTTAGCCAAATTACCTTCCCTCCTTTTTCCTTAAACTGATTCCTTTCTCCCTTTCTCAAAAGATTGAGTTTGTGTACAGTTAGCTGGGGATTATACTTACTACCTTCCTTTCATCAAGCCAAGGGACTATAACTGCCTTTGCACTGGGGGCCTGTGGTCTTTGCTGAAGACTTTAACCTCATACATTTCCATCCCGTGAGAGAGTAATTCAAACAAAGTTATCATCACAAGAGGTTTAGTCTCTATCCACTTAACATCTTGGCCCAGAAGTTACCAAGCTAGAATATCCTCCATAACCAGACAGTTAACTGCTTATAGGGTGGGGATGGGTGAAGAAGTACTCCACAGGCTCCTGCCCCTCCCATCCAGTCAAACCTGCCTGATTCTCCAAAGACCAGGGACTGGGGAGACTTCATTGCCATCTTACAGCTTCCCTAATCCTACAATGGTCACATAAATTGTAATTACCAGCATCAGGATTTTTGATTCAATATTCTCTGATTCTTCTAATTCTAAATCTAATACTCTTTTTTTTTTTTCAGATCATGCTGCCTTTCTTGTTACTAGTAAAAAATTCCATAGAGCACAATGGAAAAGGAAAGCAGAGAATAAGAGACGAAGGGGAGGTCTAGGGCTTAGTATATTGTGGGGATGGAAAAACAGCTATCATTGCATACCTCTTCCCTAGTAGATCCTTCCTAACCATCCTGCACTTCAACTCTAACATATGCTGATCCAGTAGTCCCAAGGTCAAGGACAACCAGTCAAAGCTGGAAAGAGGGCCAAAGAAAGGGGCCAGTTGGACATAGCACTTGATGATGACCCCAGGATCCAACTGAGGAAATTCACTATGCTAATATTTGGTATCAGTAGGAGAAAAAACTTCCATCCCTAGGTCAGCATTCTCATCTATGACAAAGTCCTAGGGTGCTTATTGGAATCCAGAAGTCAGTGAACACTTCCACTTTCAAATAACTCCACAGACACAGAAATAGTTTATTAATATTAAAGTTTAACTTCAATTAAAACAAAGTAGTAATTTTGCTCTAACTGGGTCTGTGGGATTCCATACCTTTCTCTTTCTATAAAAACTAAATTTCCCCAAAGATAAAACTTTTCCTTAAAGCAATGCTTTCCAAACTTTTTTGGCCTACTGCCCCCTTTCCAGAAAAAAATATTACTTAGCCCCCTGGAAATTATTTTTTTTAATTTTAATAGTAATTAATAGGAAAGATAAATGCACCTGTGGCCATCACTACTTCCCTGGATCGCTGCAGCACCCACCAGGGGGCGGTAGCTCCCACTTTGGGAATCACTGCCTTAAAGCAACAATAAATTTAAATTACCTTTTATTCCAGTAGTTGATCCTTTGCAAAATGGATCTAGAACTTGAAATGGACAGAAACATTGAAGGAAAACAAACTCAAAAGTTTTGTTTTTCTAAGGATTTGACTCGCCTCTAATAGAGATCTGTCTTAGTCAATAGCTCTATTACATGCCTGATACCCACATTATGTGACAGTGATATTTGTTTATTTCACTGAATAACAAAAAATGACAGCAGAAAATTCATGATGCTGAAAATGTGAAATTTCCAATGGCTTCCTCTGCAGCCACTTTTTCAACCTTCTAATAAATACTCTCTCAGTTAAACTTGAAA
The DNA here is from genome assembly GCF_016433145.1 of Gracilinanus agilis. Taxonomy (NCBI): domain Eukaryota; kingdom Metazoa; phylum Chordata; class Mammalia; order Didelphimorphia; family Didelphidae; genus Gracilinanus; species Gracilinanus agilis. The sequence continues at coordinate 150,044,697 of NC_058130.1, forward strand.
AAAATAGCAATCACATGTATTGTGCATATTATATTGATCATCACTCTGTTGGGAGGAAGGAGTTTTCTGACTCAGAATGTGGTCAGGTAAAAACCTCTTTCTGAGCAAGGAATGAACTATTTCTCAAACTTAGATGTAAATAGACATCTCTGTCACTGAATTTTAAATATTTAGAAATAGTCTTCTGAACTTATGTACTCAGAGATAGAATACACATTTTGTGGGTTGTGTGGGCCAGAATATCCTTGGAATCAAATCCCTTTCTGCTATATATTTTTAAAGTGCATTTAGTATTTATGATCAAAACAATTACTTGCCTATAGTGACACTGAATTAGTGAAAAGACAATAATTATCTCAAAACAAGTACTTGTTTCACAATATTAGTGATACTCTAAGTTAATCTCTTTTGGAAAACCTATAATTTAGCTTCCAAATATATTTCACTTTTGCACGAAAGAAGGTAATAAAAAGAGGTATTATTTGTAAAGTTTAATGTCAGGATAGACTCTTATTTGATACATAAACTAAAGTCATTGATCATTATCACTTCTACTGACAGGTAGATGGCTCAGTTGATTGAGAGCGAGGCATAGAGATAGGATCTCCAGGGTTCAAACCTGACCTCAGACATGTCCTAGCTGTGTGACCTGGGGCAAGTCACTTAATTCCCATTGCCTAGTCCTCACCATTCTTCTTTCTTGGAACCAAACACAGTATTGATTTTAAGAGGGAAGTGAAAGGTTTAAATATATATATATATATACTTCTACTTGCATAGCATTTTATGGCTTACAAAGTATACATAACCATGAACTTTGAACCTCACAAGTTTTATAAGCACTGTTTTATCCCTATGTGAAACTAATGTTAAGAGAAACAAAGGCAATTGAACCCAGTCCAGGTCACAATGATAGTACTTGGCAGAGGCAGGATTCTTGACTCATGTCTGCCTAATTCCAGTCAAATCTTGGGACCACTGTGTATCTTGCTGAGAAAGGCTTGGGTCTTACTCTCTTTCAGGAACTGAGGAGGACACACTATGATTCTGTGATTGATGCAAATATCAGTGGTGATGTGATCTCATTAATAGAAATATTCATTTATTCTCAATGTGTGGGAGACATCATGGTCTAAATGTTTAGAATGGTCAACCAGTATCTTTGCCAACATTTTATATACATTAATTTATAATCATAAATTGTATGATTTAGACAGATTCTTGGAAATTGTTCAATCTAACTTTACACTTTAGAGATGAGAAAAATAAGTTCCAAAGAAGTTTGATTTTGCCCATGGTCTCATATCTAATGAGCTGATAAGCCAAGGTTTGAATCCAGGTCTTCTCTGCCTTCAAAATCTGGACTCTTTCTTTAATGATAGATTTACCTTGAATTGCTGAGTCACTAGTGAAGTCACATTCAAAATAACAATCAAATGCTTATGTGAATCATTACTCCAATCCAATTGTGCCTGAGTTTTAAACTGGATCTCCAATAGTCAGGTTTTATCTTAGATCTGAAATTTCTGTTCTAGGATTTCTAAGTGGATCTTTGTTGCTGGTGACCTTTACAACAAGGAAGCAAACCTGTTTTGTGTTATACCATTTTTAATTTTTAATCTTCATATCTACTGTTTTTATATATTTTCTTTTCTGAATATATTCCTTTTCCATTCTCTACTTAGTGAACTATACCTTGTAATGAAGATTTTAAAAGAAAAAATAATTTTCAGGTTTATCATACATTTTATTTTCAGTTTTTAATTCTGAAAAAATTATATATTTCAGTCACCTAATAATTAGCTTTTATAATATCTAGCACTTAAGTACCATTAAAATCAATTACGTAATGAAAAATTTACTGGGATTTTATTTTAATGCATTCAATATTATAAATTATATTCTTTACCTACATGAATAAAAAAGTAGTAAAAGAGATTTCATAATTTCTTTTTGTTTTTAAGTAACTGGAAAAGTTGTAGAATTCAGTTCCAATTAAGGCACTGAGAACCTACTACTAATGGATAAGGTACAATTCTCTCTTTCATAGTTCTCTTTTCATTCCCAATTTTTTCTTAAAGCTCTCAGATCTATGTGACTTCCTATTATTTAGGTTTAACAGGTGGTTTAAAATTTTGTGCAGATTTATATTGGTCAGGTTGGGATAATTGAGGAAGGCGACATGAATATAATTGAATAATAATGAGAGAAGAGAATAGTTGAAGATAAACTATTTCTTCAGGGTCAAACTTATCCATACGTTCTATGCCATACTAATGTGTACCTTCACAAGGGAGTGTTTCTTACATGGACTGGCTTTAAAGATTGGGCTTGTTGCCTATAATAGCAGTTGTAATGTTCTTTCCTTCCCAATGATTAGATATAGGTCATCTGAATTCACTCAGCGAAGAGCTTTTGACCCAACAAATTCTTCACTGCTGTCTTCACATCTTTGTTCCTCAGGCTATAGATCAAGGGATTGAGCATAGGTGTCACTACACCATAGAAGAGGGAGATGAATTTGTCAGTAATGTCTTCTTTGGTTACTCCAAGAGAGTCCTTAGATTTGGGTTTCAAGTACATGAAGAAAATGGTTCCATAGAATATAATCACCACAGTCAAGTGGGCTGAGCAGGTAGAAAAGGCTTTGTGTCTCCCCTCTGCTGAAGGGATTCTCAGGATAGTGGAAAGGATGAAAACATAAGAAGTAAAAATGAATAGCACTGGGAAAACAAGAAAAATTATATCAGCAACTGTCATACTAATCACATTAGGTAAGATATCTGCACAAGCCAGTTTGAGGACAGCCAAGATTTCACATGCAAAATGATTAATGACATTATCTCCACAAAAGGGCAACTTCATTGCAAGAGAGGTTTGCACTGTAGAGGTGATTCCCCCTGCTATCCAGGAGCCAGTGGCCATTGACATATAAGTACCTTTACTCATGATAACAGGGTATCTCAGAGGCTTACAGATCGCCACATATCTGTCAAATGCCATCATACTCAGAAGCACACATTCAGTTGCTCCCATAGCAAAGGATAAAAACATTTGTACTGCACAGCCAGAAAAGGAAATGGTTTTCCTTGGGGTGAGGAAACTGTCTAGAATTAGGGGTACAGAAGAGGTTGTATAACAAATGTCCAGGAAAGAGAGGTTACCAAGGAAGAAGTACATGGGTGTGTGTAGGTGGGAATCATAGACAGTTACTATGATGAGGATACCATTGCCCAGAAGGATTACCAAGTACATCCACAAGACCAACACAAAGAAAATGGTCTCCAGCGTTGGGTGGCCAGAGAGGCCCAGCAGAACAAATTCTGTCACAGTGGTTTGATTGGTCCCTTCCATTTTTTAAAGTTTTCTTTTATTTTCAGGCATTCTGAAGAAACAGAATATGAATGATTTTGTTATATTACTGCTATCAAGAAGATTGCATTTCCCACATCATATCTCCAGTGTATAACTGTAAATCTATGACTGAATACCAAAATATGTTTTAATATTTAAAAACAAGACCCATTTCCCAATGAATAAATAGTAAGAGACATAAACAAACAGTTCCCAAAACAATATTGCAAACAATTAAACATATGAAAGTGGGGAGGGAGGAGTCAAAATAGTGAAGTTAGAAAACAGTGTGGAAAGCTCCCAACAATTTCTCCAAAGAGATCTAGAAGATGCACCTGACCAAATCTAGAAAAAGTCACAAAGAGTCATTTGTCTAGCCCAAATTGGCATCTGATGGAGGTGGCATACAGCCAGCAACATATTTTTGAACAGACTTAAATCCAAGTCAGAAAGTTGCAAAAAAAAAAACAGACAGCAGGGGAAAGGGGAACAGCAAACAGATTTTGAAATGTATTAGACCATTTTGGGAACATTGAAAGCTGCCTGTCCCATGAATAGGCAGTTTTCACATGATAAAATCAAAACTATCAATAAGCACATGAAAAAGTGTTCTAAATCCCTCCTGATTAGAGAAATGCAAATTAAAACAACTCTGAGGTACCACCTCACACCTAGCAGACTGGCCGATTTGGCAGCAAAAGGAAGTGATAAATGTTGGAGGGGATATGGCAAAATTGGGACACTAATACATTGCTCATGGAGTTGTGAATTGGTCCAGCCATTCTGGAGGGCAATTTGGAATTATGTCCAAAGAGCTTTAAATCAATACCTACCCCATCCATACCACTGCTAGGTTTCTACCTCAAAGAGATCATAAGGAAAAAGACTTGTACAAAAATATTTATAGTCACGCTCTTTGTGGTAATGAAAAATGAGGAGGTGTCCATCGATTGGGGAATGGCTGAACAAATTGTGGTATCGGTTGTGCTCAAAGGAATAATGAACTGGAGGAATTCCATGCGAATTGGAACGACCTCCAGGAATTGATGCAGAGTGAAAAGAGCAGAACCAGGAGAACATTGTACACAGAGACTGATACACTGTGGTACAATCGAACATAATGGACTTCTCTACTAGCAGCAATGCAATGACCCAGGACAATTCTGAAGGGCTTATGAGAAAGAACACTATCCACATCCAGAGAAAGAACTGTGGGAACAGAAATACATTAGAAAAATATCTATCACATAATGTGATAGGGATATGATTGGAGTTTTTTATGTTAAAGGATCATATTATTGCAGATATGAATAACATGGAAATGGGTTTTGAACAATGATACATGTATAACCCAGTGGAATTGCTTGTCAGATTCGAGAGTGGGGAGATAAGAGCCGGGTTGGGGAGGGAATCATGAATCATGTAATGGTGGAAAAAAATTCTAAATAAATAAATAAAGCTGCCTGTCCCTTACAACCAAGAATAAGTTACCAACAAAAATGGAATATAATGCTTCAGGTGGGGGAGGAGGGAGAAAATGAGCCTTTAATTAAATAGAGGCCTTACAAAAATTCCTTATGAATATTAGAAACACAAGTTGGTTGCAGAAATACATTTCAATAAATAAGAAAATAGGAAGGAATGAAAAGAAGGGGAAGGAAAATTAGAATGAGTATAGATAAAGGTTGGGATTAGATGTAAACAAAACAAACTAATAGCATACAAAAATATTTATAATCCTTTTTAAGATGGCAAGAAATGGGAGTCTTAGAAGGTGTTCATAATTTGATAAATGAATGAACAAGTTTCGATATATAAATGCGACAATATTATTATGCTCAACTCTTATGAGCATGTAAGCCATATGGTCATATCAATAAGAATTCCAAAGGCCCAATTAGGAAACAGTCTATCCACATCCTGATAGAATGAAACAAAAAAAAAAAACTTCTTTTGACATGGCCAATTTGTAAATTTGTTTTGATTGACTATAAATGTTTGTTATGGGTTTTGTTTTTCTTGTGTTCTCAACTGGAATGGAAGCAGAGAATGGAAAGAAGGTGGATCTTGAATAAAACAAATAAAATATTTTTAAAAAATAAATTAAAATAAAGCATATGAGAAGTTTACTTCAAAATGTTAATAATAAAAAACAAAACAACTATAAGGCCTGTCTTCACACCAAACACATTAACAAAGATGTCAAAAAATGAGGATATTCAGTGTTGGAGGGATTGATGGAAAAATAGTCATAGTAATAAAGTGTTGGTGGAGCTGTGAATTTGCCCAACCAGTCTAGAAAACCATTTGCAAATATGCTAAGCAAGTGAATAAAAAAGTGGGCATATGTCTCATTTTCCCAATGATTGGAGATGGGAAGAAAAATAATAACAAAACCCTGTAAAATGAAATTATAATGATTAAGCCTGGCCAGTAGAATAGAAGAGAACAAGCAATCCATTAGGTTCTTGACAGAAGAAGAAGGTACAGGTGTAGAATGCAGAGTATACCATAGGACTTATTAACACATTCAGTAATTTTGCTGTTTCTTTTTGTATTCATTTGATTTAAAGTAATGGCTCACCGAGTACATAGGAGAAAATTTGTTTGAAAAAAAATCTGGTTAAAAAAAAGATATTTTAAATTTTTTAAGTCTATACTACAAAATAGGTTTCTTCACTCTGTGTAAAGATTACCAGCATGAGAGAAACCCTCTTATACACCCTAGCAAAGAGTGCTCAGATATAAAACCATTAATGAGTATTGGAAGGATAGTTTATAACTCATATACCAAAACTGTGTTGGAAAAATTCCTTCTATTTGAAGGAAATCATTCTTTAGAATTTGATCTCACATATAAAACTTAGACTAAGAAATTGAGGATAACTGTGGTCAAATAGAGAAAGCCAAGATTCTGGTGCCAGAGATCCTTGGTTGCAGTCCTGAATCAACTGCTAACCAGTTATGTAACTTCAGGAAAATCATTTAATTTCTTTGGACCCCCTTTTACTCGTTTGAAAACTTTAAAATATGTAAAAAGCATTAACCTAACCAAAAATTAAGATCATCACTGATTTTCAGGTCATGCTGTCTCTTAAGCATTAGGAATGGGGGAAAAAAACTAACTGTACTCATAAGGTGTTACATCATCACTGATGTTCTCATTATTCATAGAATAATTCACAAATTCACAGAATCTATTCAAGTAGTAAATTGAACAAGAAGAGGATGTGTCATATCTGTTTCTGAAAAGTAATGGTATGGAAAATAGTCATGGATTTGGAGTCAATAATATCCAAGTCAGAGTCCATACAGTCTCTGCCGGGTATTCTCTGTATATCTTAGATAAAGTACAAGTGACTGAGACTCTCTGAATCTCAGTTGTTTCCCACATAGTTAACATGTAAACAGAGATTATAAAATGAGTTTTAAGAGTTTTTATGAGACTTCAATGAGTTAATCGCTGTGCATACATTTAGTACCTAATAAAGTGCTATATAAATAGAAGTAATGACAATGACTGCCTTTAGTTTATTTTGATTAAAGATTGTTTTGATAAAAGCCTTTGCAAATAACATTGTTTTCATTAATAATGAAAAATAACTAGTATTCATGAGCAGTTTTAAGATTTGAAAAATGCTTTGTATATTTTAACTAATTTAATCCTCACAATAATCCTATATGATAGGTGCTATTATCCCCATTTTATAAATTAGGAAACTAAGGCAGATGGAGGTTAAATGATTTGCCTAGGATAGTGTCTTCAGCACAATTTGAACTAGAATCATCCTGCTTCCTAGTCCCACTAGCTACTGTGCCAAATTCTATTTAAAAAAGAGACATTTTGGGCAACATTAATCTGTCTTCCAAAGATTAACATGAGAAACCCTAACACTGTTCACAAAAAAACAGCCATATATTTACTAGTCATCTCACTTTTTCCATACAATCCTGATCAACATAAACAAGTAATTAAAGTGATCAAAAATATTTAATATACTTCCTTAAATAGTGACTTGATACTAACAATGACATGACCCAAACTATTCAAATTATGTATGATCTACTCCTGATCATATAATTTCAGAAAGTTCTATTTTCAAAGACAGTAGTTTATACATAACAAAGAGCATTTACCTCTAGGTCTGGGAAATATAATCCTTCTTAACTCAGAAGACTATTATTTGACTTCCAGCTGCTCTGATATCCTGAATCACAAAAGACAGTGATCAGGATGATATGGTTGAGTATTTTTGATGGTTATTTTAATTGTTACACTAAAAAGTAGAGTGACTAAATAAAAAGTTTAAGATGGAGTGACAGAGGAAAACGTCTGAAAAGTTCACATGCTTGTGGTCGTCAGTTTTCTCTCTTCATTCACTGTAAGTCAATAAATTAAAGAAATATCAAAGTGGCAGAGTCTGCATATCAGGAATACCTCTACCCAAACTTTCAACAGTAATAGTGATCCCTCACTTTTAACACCGAGCTAGTCCACAGGAAAAATAAAACTGTCAAGTCCCATTCTCTTCAATGTTTTCCTGCATTCCAAGTTCTAGATTCATTCTCTAGTGCATCAGCTGGAGTAGTCACAAGGCAATTTAAAATCCCTTGTTGATTAAAGGATAGGTTCTAATCCCAGAAGCAATTTAAAGTTTTGGAAAATTAAATGTGGTGTAAAGTTTCTGAAACTTTCTGATGCTTCAGGGACAATATCCCACAGACCCAATTAGAGTGAAATTTTACTACTGAGTTCTAATTGAAGTGCAATTCATGCAAGAAAAAAAATAATTGCCCATTGGTGTTAGAAATGTTTAGGCACTGACATTAGGTCCAGAGACAAAAGGAGCAGAATATTGACATTAAGGATGCTTCCACTTGAGATCAACATAGAAAGGAGAAAGAGGAAAAAATCACCAGTGAAGACATCATGTATGGCCATCCGTACTTCCTCTAGCCCTCTCTTTTCTCCTGTATCATTTCTTTCTAAGGTGTACCCTAAAACTCTCCTATTTTGATAAGGAAGCTCACATGATACAGTCAGAAAAGGGAATAAATTTGGAATTAAAAGAGTCAGATGAGCATGAATCCCATCCTATTGGAATTTCTGTGTGCTCATGATTTGGGCTTCACTTTTCTTGTCTATGAGAAATAGGAGTAAGGCAATGATAACCTCTAAAATCTGTTTAACTTCTAGTTGTATATGCCTCTGATCCTAAAACCAATTCACCTGCTTCCTAGATAACTTATTCTCATGATCTCTCCATCACTGAAAACTAGATTTCTCCTGAAGATAACACAGCTCACAGTACCCTCTCCAAGCCTAGCTTATATACGCTGAACCATAAGCAAAGGGGAGGATTAGGAATGCTTCCTCTCCATTCTCTTTGTTCTCCAGTGCCATTTTAGGCACTCCGTATATCACCATCACCTAGCCATCTAGAACCCTCTAAGGTTCTCTCCAACTTGTCGAGGTCTCTTCTGTCATCATCTTTTTCAAACTACGTCACTCTCCATCCTCCTCAATAAGCACAATGTATGGTTCACAGTATCCTTTATATCCAAACTACAACTTTCCAGCAGCTTCCAGTCTACCTCAACCATGTTCAGAAGTTCTCGTGCCATACACCACCCCATATACCTCAACCCCACCCAGCTGAATTTGTTCCAGTTACTTCTTGTTTTGGTTTTAATAAGGACTGCTTATCACTCAGGCTATTTAATTCATGGAAAATCATTATTTTTTGACTCTGATGTATCTACAAATAAGGACAACATGTACAAAGGAAAATAACAAGAGCATAATGAAGAAGGAAGACCAAAGGACTTGAATTCAAGAGATCTGAGTTTAAACTAAGGCTCTCTCACTCTTTTGCTATGTGATCATGGGACAATAGGAGTCATAATATGGAGATAATTTAGGCAGTAACTATCATGGGGCTACTGTGATAGATCAGATGAGAAATTGATATGAAATCACTTTGAAACTATATTAATACATGTAAGTGGTTATTACTTTATTGAAATAAGCCCTAGTGGCCTCTTCTCTTGAATTCCTATAGCATATGATCTAGGCTTTAGGCTAAACTACCTTCATTTCAACTCTCTGGACCTCAATTGTTTCATTTACAATCTTGTTATACATAAATCACAAGATTATAGAAAAGAATGCCTTAATGTCCTCATGAATGTGTTAGCACAATGATTGTTATTATCTATACTATCTATACTATATGTTATATTTATTATATATAAAATACTTTCTATAAGTATTCATTGCTTGGGGCAGCTGGGTAGCTCAGTGGATTGAGTCAGACCTAGAGACAGGAAGGTCCTAGGTTCAAATCCAGCCTCAGACACTTCCCAGCTGTGTGACCCTGGGCAAGTCACTTGACCCCCATTGCCCACCCTTACCACTCTTCCACCAAGGAGCCAATACACAGAAGTTAAGGGTTAAAAAAAAAGAATGCACACATAAGTATTCATTGCTTGTCTCTTGAATTAGACAATAAAGTTGAGGGCAAGAACCATTTTTCTACCTTATTTATATCCCCAGCATTCAGCACATTGTTACATATATAATAGATTTGCTATACATGTGTTGATGATGCCCATATAAAAAATTCACATAGAAGAAAATTTTTATTTCATGACAATAATATTCCTAGTGTATTAGTGGTAAGCCTAATGCTAACACTCTTTTAGGTTAAGTTCAATGTTGGAACAAAATTGTTCTTGAGCATGTTCTTGAGCAATTAACAAAAAGACGACTTCTTTGCCCCAATATAAGGATGGAAACAAGCAATTATTAAGCATTTACTATGTGCCAATAACTACACTAAATGTTTTACAAAAACTATCTCATCTGAACCCCACAACAATCCTGTTAGGCAGAGGATATTTTTATTCCATTTTGACATTTAAAAAAACAGAAGAAGATAGAGGTAAAGGGATTTCCTAGGATCATACATCTAGTATTTGAAGCAAGATTTGAACTGAGGGCTTCCTGTCCTCAGGTCCAGAACTCTATCTACCAGGTCACCTACTCACATAGGGAACAAAGATATGAAACCAGGATACAATGGCACTTATTTTTTCTAGACATGGACCCTCTTTGTCTCTATATGGGGGCTTGTTTGGTTAGTAAGTCAGGGTAGGGTAAGTCCCATCGTCTTCAGAAATCTACCAAGTCAGAGGAGTCCCAACTCTATATGGATAGGTGTTTTATGCCTTTGGGTGACAAGGAAGCTACATCAAGGGTGGCAAGGACCAATCAAGTCCCAGAGGACTTTTCCTATTAGGGAAAACTCAGAAGCAAATGGAGAACCCCTGGTCCTATCAGAAAGTGAAAGTGTAGGTGATGTGTAAATTATCCATACTGGCCATCAACATTGTTTCACTTGATGTTTGCATTATGTTAAAGATAAAACTGTTTTGGGGTTGTGTGAAAGTCATGGTTTCACTTGTAAACAAGTTCACACAGATTCAGTGTATTTAGGTACATAAACAAAGTAGTAAGTCTACTTTGCATCAGTAACTGATTGATTTTCACTCCATAGAACATCATGCCAAACACCTAGTATCTTCTGCTATTCCTAGCCTTTTTAAGGTCTTTTTCTGTGTTTTTTCCCATTTATGGTTATAATCTTTTCAAGAGCAGGGGCTGTATTTTTTCCTTATTTGTATCCTCAGAGATTAGCAAAATACCTGGCATGTGGTACAAATTGAATTAAAATTGAGCATTAAAATTGTTGTCTGACTCAAATAATAAAATGCATATAAAATATTTTGCAAAAACCGAAGTTAGTAGTAGTAGTAGTAGTAGTAGTAGTAGTAGTAGTAGTAGTAGTAGTAGTAGTAGTAGTAGTAGTAGCAGCCTAGACTACTAGGCTTCCCATGAGGGGATAGTTTCATTTCTTGAGCCAACTACTACATTTCTGCTCAGCAGAAAATCTGTTTGTAAAGCCATACACAGATGTGATTTAGAGATGCTTAACAACCAGGCTCTCCAGGGAAAAAAAGTATGCATACACGTTTAAGTTTAAACTGCATTATTAATACTTTATTAAGTCTAGACTATCAACAAAATAATGAATTGAGCCCTGAGTTATAACATTTGTTGGTTTCAAAAGTATAAATTCTTACCCTGAAAATTTAACAAACAGCTCATATTTGGAGAGCTGGTTCCAGCATACCACTGGTGCACTTCCACCACAGAGCCAGAAGCAGGTATTACTTATCAAACCCAGACACCAAGCCTAGCTCGTATGACCTAACACAAAGAGGCAAGAGGAAGATTTAGAAGACTTGAACCCCACTCTCCTTACTCCTCTGTGGCACTCTCAGATCATCCATTCCTCGTCATCACTCATCAATCTATTCTCCAGAGTCCTTTAAGGTTCTATCTTTTCCAGATTCTTTTGGATGTCATCTCTATGATTCCATGTCATTCTGCCTTATTCCCAGTAAGTACAATACATGATTTACAATATTTTTCTATTCCAATTGTGCCTTCTGGCTCCTCAGTGTCCCCAACTCCCAGGACCCTTTTCTCCAATCTATCTCACTCATAACCAAGAGTTTTCATATTCCAAATTAAAATGGATCTCTGAGCCATGTTTTCTTAGAAAACTACAACTAATATTAACCGTATTATATTACCTTTATTTTTTTTAAAAAAGACATTTCTAATTAATCCTAATCTGTTTTGGCCACTCTCAGGAGTTTAGTTGTGGTGATCAAATGAGAAAATGGATGTGAAGGCACTTTGTAACTATCCTATATAAATGTGAGCTATTATTGTTTAATGCAATGAACTTCAATGATCCTTCTTCTTTTGAACTCCTACACCACTTATGTGGCCCTTACCCTACACTAACTTTACTTGGACTATATACTTATATATAAGTATATATATATATATATATATTCATAAAAGCTGATTATTATACTTTTAAAATGTAATGCAGGGTTCTAGGGATACGTATCTTATTGGACTACATAAACTGCTATTATCATGACTATTATAAGCATCATTACCATTGTCATTATTGGGTTAGTTCTTTTTCTAGGTGTGTTTGTTGTCTCTTAAACTAGACAATAAACTTCTTGAGGACAAGGACTATTTTGTCTACCTATTTACATCCCAATATGTCTTACATTTATTATATAGGCAAGAGATTCTCAATATATGATTGGTATAAAAGAAAACATATTTCATAAGAATATTACAATGTAATGGGGAAATGCCTAACACCAACACCCTATTAAGACAAGTTAGTCATATGAGTAGAGAAAAAAATCACATGTAACAGATGTTATGAAGGTTGAAAAAGTAAAATTGGGTAACTGATTGGATATGTTGAGTGGGAGAAAGAGAGGATTCAAGGTTAATATCAAGGCTATGAACCTGGGGGACCAGAAGAAAACAGAAATAGAGGAGTTTGAAAGATAAGTGGGTTTATGGAGGGAGATATTGAATTCTGTTTTGGATATGTTGAGTTTGAGATACATCTAGGACACACACTTTGAAATGTCTATTAAATAATTAACAGTGAAAGATTTAAGTTCAGAGAAAAGCCTGGGCCTGCCTGGATATGTAGATCTGGAAACCATCAGCATAGAGATGATAATTAAAGCTATTGAAGATCAGGAACTATTTGTTCATAAGGAACAGGCTAAGTAGGGCTTTAGGCATGGACTAAAGGGTGACAAGATTAAATGACCATTAGGTGTCTGGGACCATAAGCTCACTAAAAGAGTCTCATATGCTTGTCTGTTTGGGGAGTCCAGTCACAACTGAGTAGGTGATGCAAGGCCATTAGTCTGGATTATGTTCTGAGTGATTCAAGATGGTTTCTTAAATAATATGGGTAGGCGATAGTAGACTTCAACTTGTGGTCTTCTAGAACTCTCAAGTAGACTTCCAGGTTAAGATGACTACAGTGTAGAGGCAGGACTCTTCCTCTCCTCACCACTGACCAATTTAGAGTCCCTCAAAAGGACAAAAAACTAAGTTCAGATGAATGAAGAAGCTCCACAGTAGGGTGCAATATTAAAGGTAGGTGGGATTTGGGCATTGCCACACTATAAGGAAGTTAAATAGCTCCTACCAAAATGCAAGCTGATCATTCCCCACCCCCTCTACTCCTACAGCACCAGAGTCAGAGCCAGCACACCAGAATCAGAGTGAAAGTGGAGCAATCCAGAGGTTCTTTGGAGCTGGGGAAGAAAACCACAGACTTACCCCTGAGAGCAGCTAAACTAGGGACCCCAAGAGGCTAAGGAAGGTGGACTTTGGACAAAGAGATAAGAGCAGAGAGAGGCAGTCTTCAAGAGAGGCTTGAAAAATAGCCTCAGGAAAAAACTGCTCCATAGCTCTATGCAAAGAGAGCTTACCCTCTTCACTCATACCTGGCTAGGAAGGGAAGAAAAAACCAACATAGCAATGGCCAGCATCACACAAGAAATACAATCTTCAACCACCAAAAAGAACAAGAGAAAGACATTGACCCTGGATAATTTTTATGGAGAAAAAAAATCCAGACTACAAAGGAGACACCAGAGGACAACAAACAAGGAAACACATCAAAACCTTCCCAAAAAATGGAAATTGGTCACAAGCCCTTGAAGAGCTTAAAATTGAGATGATGAATCAAATGAGGAAGATAGAAGAATCTTGGCAAGAAAAGTCAGAAATAGTTCAAAAAGAAAATAACAGTTTAAAAGACTCCCACTTGGAAAAAGAAGTCCAGAAATCAAATGAAATGATAAGCAAATTGGAGATCAGAATTAAACAGCTGGAAGCCATGAAAAGCAGGATAGACCAAACTGAAAAGGAAAATCAAAAGATCATAGTGGAAACCAGTCTTTAAAGACCAGAATTGGGCAAGTAGAAGCTAAAGATCTCACAAGACAGCAAGAATTAATAAAGCAGAACTCTCAAGTATAAATGCCCTTCCCTTCATGAAAAGAAACTTCAGTTAAAAGCCTAAATCTCTAACCCTTCCATTATTTCATTATGCCACACTAGCTCTAGTTTACCAATGGTTCTGCTTGTCATGAAAAAGTCCAGGTAATTCAACTTTTGCAGCTTTAAATTTGCTTCATAGAACCTTGTGAAAACATCCTGAAGTCTTGGGGATCAGGGGTTAGGGCAGAGGTCCTAGAAAGTTTTCCTATTGAACTGAACTACAAACTAACATATAAACTGCACATGAGAGACCCTTGAGGGAGATGAAAAACAAAAAAAATATGATTTATATTCATCCTGGGCTGTAGATATGGGTTTTTCTGAGTGGTCTGGGATCTAAAAAGGACAGAATTAGATAATTAGGGATTCTCTATTTTGAAATCAGAACCCACAGAGGAATTGTATTAATGATATCTATCACCTGTAGTTAGTTGTGGGACTCATTAAGGCCCAGCAAAGGATTCATTCACCCTCTGCAGAATGTAATATAATTTTAATGGTCTCTGGAACAGTAGAGACTCAGGATTATCTATCATCATTCTGAAGATGGGGAATGTGATGCTATGACGTTGTGGAAGAAGAACCATATGATTCCCTTACAGGCCCTTCTATCAAAAATGTTCCTGGTATCAATCAATATATCTCCCCTTAAAGGATGTGTATGTTATGATACTATTTAGTTCTCAGACTACATCTGCTCAGCAAATTTATTATAATGACCCTTTTCCTCCAACACAGGGCAAGTGGTTTGCACTTATAGCAGTTTATATGTCTTCAGTATATGGGACTGAAATGAGCTAAGTCTGCTACTACAGTAGCCACCATCAAGACCTTTAAAGAGTGAATGAATGAGTGAGTGAATGAGTAAGTGAGTGATCAAGGTGTGGTTGAATGAGTGAAAAAGCATTTATTAGATCTTACTAACCTTTGACTAACTTCAAAATTTTGAGTGCCTGGCTGCCAAAGAAAATAGCAGTCCCTTAATAGATCTTTCTAAATGTCCTAGAATATGGTACCATCTTGCTAATGGAATTTTTAAGGAGGGAGATTTTGGTGAACTTAGAACAAAGAAATGTATAATGGTATGAGTCCCAATATCTTCTCAAGGACTGAGACAGATTGCTTCCAAAAGACCTATGATCTCTTAGCTATTTTAATTAATTTTCTTAAAATAATATTATATTATGTCAATATTGACTGATAATCAAAGTAAAATTTTCATCATTTTCACTTAAGCAAGGTTTCTTTTGTTTAGGTACTGTTTATCATGATTTACAATCATAATTACTAGAAAAAGGTTTGCTGGCTAAGTAGTTCTCCATGGTTCTGAAGTTCCACTAGGGTGAATAAACCATGTGCCTATAACATGGAGACTTAGAGAAACACAGGAACCAAGGAAGAACTCACAGTCGGAAATAGATAAGCCCAATAATCTTAATAAATATAGCATCTTCAAGTATTTAAATGAAATGTAGATTTTTCATATAAAGTCCTTCCTCTTCCCTTAATTCATTATAAAAGAGAGATAATTTTGGAAAAGTACAGACTAGAAAACAGAGGCCTGAGAAGTCTTACCAGCCTAGGTAAGTTAGAGGTTCAATACCAGAAAGTTGTCTGGGAGGAGAACATATAATGTTGATGTCCATATAAAGAATAAAAGGAGTGATCTGTGACTGCAGAAGAAATACCCACATTGATGAAATAATGGATATTTTAAATTTTTTTAAACACTTACTTTCCATCTTAGAATCAATATTGGGTATTGGTTCCAAGGCAGAAGAGTGTTAAGGTCTAGGCAATGGGAGTTAAGTGACTTTCCCAGGGTCACACAGCTAGGAAGTGTCTGAAGCCAGAGTTGAACCTAGAACCTCCCATCTCTAGACCTGACTCTCAATCCACTGAGCCACCCAGCTGCCCCCTTAAATATTTTTTAAAAAGCAGATTGTTTAAGCCATTTTTAACATCTTTTAACATTGGCTTAATTTGACCAAGAATGTTTTTAATCCCCCTAAAATAGTAATAACATCTTTATTTCTAAAATGCTTAATAGTTTCCAAGACCTTTATTCATTCAATATTTCATTTGACCCTCACCACAATCCTGTAAAGTAGAACAAGTAAATATCATTATTCTCACTTTAGAAATAAGGTACCAGAGTCAAAAAGATTGTGACTTGCCCAAGGTCATCCAGTTTGGTAATAGAGTTAGGATTAGAATTTTGGATTTCTGACTCCCAACTTAATGCCTTTTCCACTATACCAAACTGCCTAATGGAAAATGTTCCTACATAGGTCACTGACAAAAGATATGAAACAAGCCATTGATTATATCTTGAAGTATAGTTAAAGATTTTTCAAAATAAAGTGATTCGTCAAAAAAAAGTTATCTAAGAAAGTACAGTAGGTATAATGTGGGTAGAGCAAGAGAAGAAGTATGCATAAATAACCTGAGATCAAAGCAAAAGCATTGGTACAGGATATGACTGTTCCAGGAAATATCATGAGGTAATGTTCCTTGCAAAAGTTTAGTGTATTCTGAACATAGTCCAAAGCTTTTATTTAAAAAGAAAATCTGAAAGAAGTTCCTTAAAAGGCAGATCCGGCAAGCCTCTGTAAACTCATGCTTCATTACTTTCTTTGGAGTTCCGTACCCCGCAGGATCAGGCATAATTCATATATTTGTTACAATATTTAGAATTCCTGCATTACGTATTGTCCCATTACCTCATGATTTTCACATGACTTTGTACTCTGACTCTTCCGTAAATATGCACTGCCCTCTTTGCTGTGCAGCAGAGGAAGAAGCAGATAGAGAAGCAGTTGCTCTGAATATCACCGTGCTCCAGTCTCCCTCTCCTTTCAGTGCCCAGCACATGCTGAGCTGTTCCTCTTCAGCCACCCTGTTTTAAGCACTCCATGCCTATGCCAGCCATTGCATATAATATGAAAAACATAATGGAGAGATTATAATTAGAGAAGAAATAGAGGAAATCCAAAGTGAATAAAATGGTATTTTAATGATGCAGTAGGAATTAAATTTAAAAAGCATTCATTGATTGGTAACTTTGTATGAGGCATATTCTAGGCACTAAGGATACAAGGATGAAAAAGCCACTGATTTTTACATTTTTTATATTTATAGAGTTTACATTCCATTGGATATATGCATTCTTGAAGAATAGGTTCAAGAATTATGATGGTAGATGACACAGAAGGAAAGAAATTAGTTTTATTTAAATATCCTTAAGGAAGATTATCAGTGTCTGTGATTATAAATATTAAGGAGCTTAAGAAGTGTGAAGTAATGAACTTTTCACATTTAGTCTAGATAAGAGAAAACTAGAGATATATTGTCTTCAAGTATTTGAAGGGCTATTGTAGAAAAGAGGATTTGGTTTTTTTCTGCTTGGCCCAAATGGATAGATTAGAATAATGGTTAGAAACTACAGAGAAGTCAGTTTCAGGTCAGCATAATGAAAAATTTCCTAAAATTAGAGTTACTTTAAAATGAAATGGTCCACCTTGGGAAAGAAAATGAAGGCCAAAATGAGAAAGGAGCATTTTCAATACTAATCCAAAAATACCTCAATATTCCAAAAAGTTGGCAAAAAGTTAATGGAATTTGAATATGATAAATGCAAAATCTTACACTTAAGTTTTAAAGCTTCAAAAACCAAAGAGAGAGAGAGAGAGTATGACTACCTAGAAATTTATCTAAAAACAATTTGGAATTATAGTAGAATTCAAGCTTTATATTGGTCCACATTGGAATATGGAAACCAAAAAAGTTAATGCTACTTTCAGTTTATTTAAGAGAGCCATCACATCCAAGACTAGGAAAATAATAGTGCCAATATTGCCTTGCCTTGATCAGACAACATTAAGAGTAGAGTGTTCAGTCTAGGTGCTATATTTTAAGAAGATGTTAACAAACTGGAGGATGCTCAAATGAGGATGACAAAGATGATGAAACCCCCTAGGACATTTTTTAAATTTTCTTTTTTTTTGCAGTGATTTTATTTTTATTTAATTAATTAATTTAGAACATTTTTCCATGGTTACAAAATTCAGGTTCTTTCCCTCCCCTCCTCCAACTCCCCCCCCCCCTTAGCCAACATACAATTCCACTGGGTTTTACATGTATCATTGATCAAGATCCTTAGGTCATTTTGTATGAAAACTTGTTGAAGGAAGCTAAAGGTGTTTAGCTTAGAGAAATAAAGAATTGTGAGGGGAAAGGATAGTGGGAATAATAGCTATCAACATGCATTTGAGAACTATTATTACATGCAGGAAGATTAAATTTGTTATGTTTGTTAAAAAAGGGTAGAACTAGGAACAATATGTAAAAAATGAAGGAAAAGTGGGTTTTGATTGGCTGACAGAAAAAACTTCCTAATCAGTACTCCATCCAAAAATAAAATGGGTTATCTTGAGAGTCTGAGGAGATAGCCCTCATTGAAAGTCTTTTTAAAGGTATTTTATTGTAAATTTAATCAATACAAATATTCCAATTTTAAAAAAATTATAACTCTTACCTTCCGCCATAGAATTATATACATAGTATCGATTCTAAGACAGAAGAGTGGTAAGGGCTAAGCAAGACGGGTTAAGTAACTTTCCCAGGATCACACAGCTAGGAAGTGTCTTGAGTCCAGATTTGAACCTAGGACCTAAAAATTTCTAAAGTACAAGAAGTTCTTTATAAGTAACAGAATTTTTCATATATATTTTTTAAGATGGGCATATATCTCTACAATGTATAACATATATAAATATGTAACACATACTACATTTAATGTAACATAATTACAACACAATATAATAAAATAACAACATGAAAATTTATTTTATAAAAATATTGTGTGATATATTACACACATATATAATAAGGTAATAAAAAAAATCTATCTGTAATTTTTTGTTTCCTTCTATACCTCTTGAAAAATTTTATTGGACCATAACAACCTACATTTTGATAAACCTCAAGCTGGAAAAAACTGGAAAACAGTATGGCAAAAACTAGGTATAGACCAATATCTCACACCCTATACCAGGATTAGGTCAAAGTGGGTATATGATTTAAATATAAAAAGTGATATCATACATAAATTAGGGGAACACAGAATAGTGTTCCTATTCTGTGGAGAAGGGAAGAATTTCTGACCAAACAAGAGACAGAGAACATTAAAAGTTGTAAAATGAATAATTTTTATTACATTAACTTAAAAGACTTTTGTATTTTGTATTTTGAAGGAGAATATTGTACCCAGTAAAAGCAATCGTGTACAATAATCAACTGTGAAAACTTGACTCCTCTCAGCAATGCAATGATGACAGACAATTCTGAAAGACTTGTGATGGGGAATGCTATCCACCTCCAGAGAAAGAACTGTTAGAGTTGGATGGATGCAGTTTGAAGCATGCTATCTTTCACATCAGTGTATTTATGGTTTTATTTTGGGGTGTTCATTATGTATGAGTGTCCTCTTACAACAATGACTAATATGGAAGCATGTTTTGCATAATAATAAAATTAAAATTAAAAAATTTATTGGAGCTTTTATCTTTCATATCTGTCACTACTCACCAACCTAGAACTCCCATCACAATCTCCCCTAATTTGGAGGTTTTGATTCTGTATGAGTTTGCTCTTACAACAACGACCAATATGAAAGTGTTTTGCATGACAATAAAAATTAACAATTTAATTTTTAAAAATAAATAAAGATAAGAAAATGTCAGAAAGAGCTTGATAATAAAGAGAGTAAGAACTGTGTCATATTTATCTTTCTGTCTCCAGCACCTATCAATATGTATTACATGTAATATGTTCAACAATATTAAAAATGAATTAAGGATCATGAAAAGGGTATCAAGGAGTATGGGGGGATGGGAAACAGATAAAAATGGGCTTTCAGATTTGGTCATAAGTACACTTGGAGGTCTTATCAGAAATACTTAATCTAAGTAGAAGCTGAGCCTCTAATAATCAAAGATGAAGTTGATAATAAAGAAATGGATAGCTATCATGATTAGAATCAACAAACTCTAGAATTGCAAAGGACCTTAGTGTCCATCCAATCTAACTTAAAAGTTTTTTTAAGTACAAACTCACCAGAGCATATTCAATAAGTGGGACCTAATCTCTGTTCAAAAATTTGTAATAAGATAGAACTCACTACTTTCATGGCACTATTCCACTTTTGGATAGCTCTAATCATTAGGAAGCCTTTTCTTCCTTATTTCTAAGTTTGCCTCTTGGTTACTTCCATATATTGTTCCTGAGTCTTCTCTCTGGGGACAGATTCTATTGGAAAATAAATTTAATTCTTCTTCCATATGACAAACTTTCAAATACATGAATTTAAGATTGTGAGTTATCTCTTATCCAGGATAAACATCCCCAGTTCCTTCAATTGATCCTCATATGACATATTCTAAAAACACATAATATCCAAAATGGTGGAAAAGAAGTATATTTGTTTTCAGTAGGTAAAAAGCAAGAGGGACAAGCTGTCATGGTATCTTCATATATTATAAATCTGAGAGAGGAAAATACCCTGTCATGAGTGAGTACAAAATAAAATCATGAAATATCAATAAAAATCATGAAGTAAATCATAACTTTTTTTATTTTTTTAGCTTTTTGTTCCTAATTAGTATTCCTAATTACTCAATATCTAAACTTTACATTCCTTCTGGCCCCAGGTCTAAAACTCTTCTATATTCAAAATTATAGAATATACTTCAGTACTTAATACTTACTGAATGTTAATCTGAACAATTCTATGCATTGGCCAGCAACTGGCCAAAGGAGTGAAAGTTAACCTAGTCCAACTTTTATACCAAAATATTTTAAAGAGATTACTTAAAGAGCCATGTTTTAACATAAGTAAAATTTCAATGTCTTGACTTTAGTCAGGACATTTGATTGTTTATGAGGTGTTTTGATTATTCTGCAAAGTCATCTTTTCAATTATCTTTTTGCCTTGTTATTCAAAAAGGAAGGGGAATCCTATCTCTGTACAGTAAATATACATAGTTATTTAAAACATAATTAAACAAAATGATACTAAAAGAGCTGTTTATTACCTTTATTACTTTATATTCTTATAGGCGAAAGATAAGAATAAGTGGAAGGAATTTAATATAAATAAATGGAAGAAATGAATCAGACCATCTACTTATCTAGACATTCTCCTTGGACTTTCTGTCAATTAAAGGCTTGAGAAAATTGTCTGTACTAATTCTAGTATTACATTTGATAATGGGCAATAGTGTCTTTATCAAAGCCACTCCAACCTGCATATGCCCATTAACTTCCTTACTAATCTCTTCTTCCTAGAAATTTGTCATACAATCTCTTCTGTCCCTCTAATACAAAACAGCATCCTCACCCCAAAGAAAATTATTAATTTGATGTCTAGTACAAATGTCTTTCCTTTGTCATGAGAACAATTAAATGTGACCTATTGACTATCATAACATTTGACCACTATGTGTCCATATACAACCCGTTAAGATATCCCATCATAAACAAACCTACCTATTTGCCAATGGCAATGGGATCTTGGACAGTTGGTGTTGCACAGATATCTCTTACAAGGCAATTATATTTCTGTGGGGACAATGTAGCCAGTTGGGAAATCCAGTCCAATGTGATTAGCATAATGGTTGGAATTCTGACTTTTCTAGTCATTATAGGTCTGTTTATGTTTGTTTCCTATATTTTAATCATTTCTGTCACCTTGAGTATCCCTCCTGTGGAAGGAAAATGAAAAGCTCACTCCACTTTTTCTGCCCATCCGATTGTGGTTATTATAGTCTATGGAATTATGTTCTTTATGTATACAAGATCCAAGTCTAACGAATCTCTTGGAGGTGATAAATAAGAAGTAGCATATAAGCTCACCTCCTTGTTCTATATCATGGTGATTCCTATGTTTGATCTCTTGATCTGAGAAATCAGAATGTGAAGTCAATTGTAAAGAATATGTTAAATCAAAAACTATTTACTGAAGGAATATCATATGATCCTTATTTTGCCATAAAATGACCATTTAATTTTGCTGCACTTACATGATATGGAAATATAGTCATGGATTCATGAGTCTGCTTCTTAAAAAGTACCTCTATGGTTAGAAATAAAGTCATCCTATTTAATTAAATGTCCTTAGGAAATAAGCTTGTGCCTACAAATGTTGGCAACAAAGATTAAAAGAGTAATTTTTAAATCATTTTATATTCAGTATCTTTATAGTAAAGGGTTGATATTTCTTCAATTGTTGTTTGTGGTTTAAACTTTGATTTTTCTTCTCATGGCATAAAAAAGGATGATAGAAGGCAATCAATGAAAAAACAAAAAATGACTAATTCTTTACTAAGTCCAATGTAATTTAATTCAATTTCCCTGGAAATATAATGTATACCACCACTAAATAATTAGGCATGTAACATGAAGTTAAATTTTATAATCCTGAAATAAAAGAAATCTTATATTCTACCCCAAGATTTCCCTGCCTAGGATATAGATATATTTGATGATAGTAAGAACAAGAGCAGAGACCAACCTGCTTTTCACAAAATTATTTGCACATCATAAGTACTTAATAAATATATTTCCATTTCATTTCTTCATTTTCTTCATTTTAATCATAATAGGGAATATTTGAGAAATAACTATATTTTGCTATTGAAATTAATTTTATTTATTATGGACATATTCATGGTATTCCCCAGCATTATTTTCCATTCAGTATTGAATAGGGGAGTTGGGAAGATTTTTCTTATGTGCAAATGCATAGTATACTTTAGAATTTATTTCCTTCCATAATGAATTGGGAGTACAGAAAGGTTATGCTGAAAGTCAACAAGTTTCAAGACCAGTGGTTAATAATTCCTGTTCTTCACACCAGGGTCATCATACCATGCAAAAGCTTATCTTTAACTTTGATCATTCTGAGATGGCGCAAAATATTATGGGTTTTTTTAGAAAGGAATTGAGTGTATTTTCCATTATCTCTATATCAGGTTCCTTCAGTTTCTCTTTCCTTCGATCCCTCTTTCCTCACCAGAGGGTCAACTGTCATGTTCTGTTTATATGTACATATTTGTATGTAATATGTACATATATAGCACTTTGAAAACTAAAGTACTATACAAATGTTAGCTATTATTATTACTCTCTATGGTGCTTATATTAATACATACTCATAAGTGGTTTTTTTCTCTTCACCTTCCTTTTTAGTTTAAAACATATAGATTGTAAAACTCCAGTACATATATATTTTACCAATCCCTATTTCACATATTTCTTCATTGGCCAAAAGCCCAGGATTCCATTGTATAAAGGGAAAAAAGGAACCACAGTTATTTTGGGAAGTGTTTGGGAATGTAATGTGGAAATCCCCCAACCACCTAATGTTCTAATATTAGATAATTCCTAACATCTAAGCAAAGACACTATAAAGCAGATGGTCTCAATAACTTGTAGAGTATCTACTTGCTGAACTTCAATAAGAAACTTTAGTTTTTTTTCTTAAAAAATTAAAAGATTACTTTCCTAATTGTAAAATCCTCTTCCTTTTGTCTTCTGCCCTTGAACAGAGAACATTTTCTTGTGAAAATACAGTTCTACTTCTGTTCCAAATAACACCCTTTCTTCATTAACCAATTCCTTCCTTTCTCTATCTTTTCTTCCTCAATGAAATGATTTACTTTTCTAACCTGAGATGCTGATTGTCTATTCTCAGTGGGCCTAAAAGATTACAAAAATCTGATCTCTGCATCAATCATCTGATTTGCTATGAATGAATAGCATGCTAATATAATAAATCCCTTTAATTTTTCACCTAAGGTCATGGGATAGATGCCAGTTGACAATTCCCTGGCACCATGTTTTGCAAATACAGTCTTCTTAACAGACTTAATCACTTCCTAAATCTGTAGTTTTGGGTAGAAAATTGCCTAAGATTTAATGTAAGATTTGTTAATAGACCCAAAAAACAATAAATTAAATGGAATTGAGAATACAGAAATAGAGAAAAATGTATATGAGAGCAGTATTTGATAAACTTTAAATTATAAAACTTTGAAGAAAATAGATACCATTCAATAAAAAACCTTTTATACAATTTGGATATCATTTGACTCAAATAAATTTATACATACTTTACTGCATATACTGTAATAAATTCCAACTGGATCAATAATCTAAAGTATTTTTGTTGATCGTTTTGGCTGAAAGGGCATAATGTATTTTTCTTAATTATGAAAAAAAAAGAAAAGACTGTTGAAAGGAAAGAAATTATTAGAGAAACCTAAATCTGATTATATAAAAAAAATTTTACCCAAATGTAAATTAAATTAAAAAAGAGAAAAAAGATTAGAAAAATTTTTGAGGTAATTCCATCCTGATGCATACATTCTTTAAGGAAATGATATAAATTCATATGACTAAGACCTTTTCCTTCAGTGGATAAGTGATCAATAGTTCTGAATAGATAATTTTCAAAACAGATAACACAGATTACAGAGAAATGCTTTACTTATTAAGAGGGATGGGGGAGGGGAGAGAGAAACAGACAGATAGAGACACAGAGACAGAGAGAGAGATGGAGAGACAGACAGAGGGAGAGAGAGAGTGGGAGAAAGGGAGATAGAGAGACAGAGACAGAGAGAGACACAGAGAGATAGAGGCAGGGAGAGGGAGAGAGAGGGAAACAGAGATACAGAGAGCCAGAGAGAAGGGGGTGGGAAGGAGGAAGGAGAGGGAGAGAAGGAAAGCAGCAATGCCTTTTTAGCACCACTGGGATAGCAGCCTATGTTGGAAATAGATTCAAAGGAGCAAAATACATCACAAAAAGATGTAAGTAGCCCTGGCAACACAATACACATCTACTTCTCCCTCGGATAATGTTTGCATCTATGGGAAAGTGATATCCAGCCTGGGGTAGTGGGGGAAGGCAGTGAATAGTCTATTGCTACTTTTCTTACTACACTATTTTATTAAATTTTGCTTTTAGAAAAAGGTTTCCTCTAGTTCACTAGTAAAAGTAAAAAACTTTAGTGGAGGGTTATGACCTTGGATTTTGAGTGGATACAAAATTGATAAGGCATCAAGATTATGAAGTGGATAAAGCACTGGGCCTGGAGACAGGAAGCTCTAAGTTCAAATCAAACCTCAGACATTTCCTTGTGTGACACTGGGCAAGTAAATTAACTTCCCTGGGCCTTAGTTTCCTCCTTTGTAAAACGGTGATAATGATAGCATCTATTTCCCAAAGTCCATGTGAGGGTACGATGAGCTAATTTTTGTAAAGTGCTTTGCCATCTTGGAAGTACTGTATAAATGCTAGCAAACTGTTATTCTCATTACTCCTAAGGTTTAGAATTAGCTTGAATAAATTCTAAAAAGAAAGGAGAAAGAATCCTCTGGAGCTTCAGGTTTTTATACAATGACAGAGAGTCACAGAAACATGATCCATCCAACCTTAAATTCTCCCTCCATCATCTGAATTTAAAGTGTGGTATGGGAAATGGATAGTAAGATGCAGAGCTTGACTTTGTACAATTTATAGAGCAATTATTCATGTATTGTCTCATTATGGATTTTTTGTGTTCTGCTTAAACTATTTTCAGGGAACTTCATTGTTTGTAATTTTATGATTGTTATGTTAAAATGAAATATATCTATTAAAAATATGATCTCCATTTGTCAGATAGAAAAATGATAACTTATTGATAATCTGCTAGTAGAATTTCGAGGATTCTATGTATTTCCTAATATCATGTCCAACACACTTTGTACCAGCCTGTTCTCACTTGAGAGAACTCAACAAGTCATGTAATTCACTCCCTTTTCTTTCATGCCACAAGTTTGTCATACCTGAATTTGATTAAAGAGATACCAAGCCTTTCAAAAAATTCCTGCATAACTTTTTTTCCCACTTGTCAGATTGTTGCCAGGTCAACCACCATAAGAAGCCAGAGGTTCCTTGGCTAGAAAAAAAGGCATCTCCTTTTTATTTCCTTGTAGTAATCACTAAATCAACAAAACATCAAGATTTCTATCCTGATCAGAACACTGTGACAGTGCCTAGAGGAGGGGAGAAGATATAGAGTCTAGATAAAACATAATCCCCACTCTTTAAACATTTATTGTCTAGAACAAGATAATTAAAAGAATACAATGCAAAGCATAGCAGGAGCACCAAATAAGCAGAGGCAAGTGTCTCATCATAGATGGCAACTTGATTTTTGGCTGGATCCTCTAAGTCATGGTATTCTTTTCCCTTGTCTGTGATACTGACTGGTGTCTGATCCTTTATCTCATTCCATCTACAGCTCTGATTAACCACTTGATCTTCACATGTGATTTTGACATTCAGAACATCCTTTTCTGCTTCAATATATCCGGATCCCTGGCATTAGGTAAGAGCTATATCTTGGGCTCCCAGAATTACAATTTCCTCCCTGTTCCTGACTATCTGTCAACCATTACAGACAAATGCAAAGCCCACCTCAATATCTGACCCAAGTCTCTGGCATCACTGATTAACACTTTGTGGAATCCCACACCTTTGACTTACCACCCCCATCATCATGACAAATAAACCTCATTGCTATTTCTTCAACACCTATTTTTTTTTTATAAAACAAGACTGAATGCTTAGTAAGGTGTTTGGTACATAATAAATGCATGTGGACTTTTATGTATGTCTTAAAATATGTACAGTAAGATTCAGGTGTTATCTAAATTATACTTATACACAGAGACGGATACACTGTGGGATAATCCAATGTAATGGACTTCTCTACTAGCAGCAATGCGATAATACAGGACAATTCTGAGGGACTTGTGAGAAAGAACACTATCCACATCCAGAGAAAGAACTTTGGGAGTAGAAACAGAGAAGAAAAACAATTGCTTGATCACATGGATCGATGGGGATATGATTGGGGATGTAGAATCTAAACAATCACCCTAGTGCAAATATCAATAATATGGAATTAGGTCTTGATCAATGACACATGTAAAACCCAGTGGAATTACTCATTGGCTACAGGAGCTTGGAGGAAGGAGGGAAGGAAAGGAATATAAATTATGGAAACATGGAAAAATTATCTTGATTAATCAATTGAATAAAATTTTAAAAAATTATAGAATATTCCAAAATGAATATACCTCTATTCATTTCCAGTAATGTAAGTAAACAACTAGTAGATAACCGAGGGTTGCCAAGTAGGCCTAAATCTCAGACTTTTCAAATTAATAAATAAGGATTATTTGCTTTTACAATTAAATGAATACCATTAAACTGGTAGGAAAACACACTCTGTTAAATATGTTAATTACTTCTTTCCTCACCCCCAGGTTACACACACGCACAAAAAAAAAAAGATTCTTTCTTTCATAGACTACAAATAAATGTTACTGTTTTGGAATTCGTGATAAGAAATTTCCTGACATGCTCTTAACCTGTATATCAGAGTAAGCCTTAAACAAATTTAGCTACACTAACATAATCCTAATTGGATCTTTGGGACATCATCCCAGAAGCATAAAAAGTTTATAAACTTTCTACGATTCAATCTTGAAACTATAAATGACTTCAGGGACCAAAAATAGTCCCAAAAAGAAATGAAAGATATAAATTGGCTCTTGGATTCAGTGATCAATCCTTTGATGATTGCATCTAAAATACTCAATGAAATTAGTCATTGTGAAAAACTTCATCTGAAGCCTTAATAATTACATAGGATGATTCCTTATTAGAGCATTTGTAGATTCAATATTATTATTTCAGCCATGTAGCAGATTAACAAACATTAACCTCCCTCAAATTATCACTGATAAAGGTAAGTGGGGACTAAAAAACAATAGGAAATAGAAATTCCAAGTGTTGCACTCACATTTCTAGCATTCAATTCAGTATCTTATTGGCACAAATAACCCATGAAAAATATAAACAAGAAAAAGCCAATGAAATAGTAAGTCATGTCTGAAAGTCTGGTGGATGTACCCAGACATCCAGAGTGATGTGAAGGCATATTCTTGATTACAAAGAGAGAAATATATAATTCTTTGATCTATCCTCAGAAACAGGTTCCTTCTTTTTTCATCTATGATAGCCATCTAAAGTGTTGGGTATGATGTTTAAAATGCTTTGTTAAATCTATTAGAATGTACTGCACGACCAATTGTAGGTTCAGGTGATAGATAAGAGCTTAGGATGCTACATAAATGATAGTATTATCATTACTATAGTTATTTATTATATTACCCCTATAGAACTGTTCTTGGAGGACCAGTTCCATGCAGTCTCAGGCAGCGATGCAAACATGGAGAATCAAGAAAATTATAGCAGTCTTGGGTGCTCTAAACTGTTTTATCTCCATCAGTATATATATATATATATATATATATATATATATATATATATATAATTTTCTTTTTCTATGTTTTAAGGATCTAGGTTTTCATTAGTATGCATGTGACCTCCATCAGTGCAAATTACAAAGTCTCTGCAACTTAATAGAGTTTTTAGAATTGCTGAGCTAAATTCATCACTTGGCATTCGTTCTGAGGTTGAGTCCTCCACTACCCCAATACTTAATTAAGCAAGTTTACAAACAACAGTTTGTGACTTCACCTATGCTAAGAGCCTCTTAAGATGCTAAAGTTGGCCATATCTTGCCTTTACTCTACATAGACTTAAAGAACTAGGTCCCCCATGCCATAATGAAGTATATTAACAGAATTTTGGTGAGGAATTTCATTTAATAAAAATTAAAGCATAATAAATAATAAGAAAATTATTTCTTCCTAAAAGACTAATTCCATGATAATATACAAAAAAAAGAATTAAAGAATGATCCATATGGCTTCCTATGCTCCTCCATCTCTACTCCAAATCCTCTTCCACACAGCCACAAAAGTGATTTTCCTAAAGTGTGGGTCTAACTATATCACTGCCTTACTCAGTAAATTCCAGTAATTCCCTATTATCTCTGAGATGAAATATGAAATCCTCTATTTGGCATTTAAGTGTAAGAAATAAAATGAATATAAAAGGATAGCTAAGCCTGGAGTTAGGAAGACCTAAGTTCAAATATGACCACAGATACTTATTGGCTTTTTGATACTGAGCAAACCATTTAATTTGTTTATACCAATATATGTCTATCTTGTCACTACCATCAGAACTTAAGTTCCTTGAAGAAAGGAACTGTTTTATTTTTGTATTTCTATGCCCTGTGACTAATATAATGCCTGGAATGTATTAAGTGCTTCCCAAATGCATGATGATTTCTTGATATGGAATTTTAGCTATACTTAAAATAGTAGTGAATCTACCAAAGAATGTGAAACACACTGCCCAGAACAGCTGCTGGGCCAGATTAAAATGTAATTATGAAATATTTAACAAAATAAATACAAATACAATAAAACATTGACATTACATTTTAAAATTGTCATCATGCAGCCCCTAAGGATTCTTAGGTATAGATTAGTGACCCATGTTTCTATTTGAACTTGATAACACTGCTTTACTACACAACTGGTTTATTTTTATAAGAATATCAATCATTGCAAGAATATTTTTGTCTAAGCAAGGTGCCACAGACAAAATAATTTTAGCTAGTTAGGTGTGTGATCCTTCTTATTGGGGAAACTGAAGCTGGTGCTGATGAATCCTCAGCACCAGCTTCAGTTTTCTACTGTAAGAAGCATCATCAGAACCAGCTACAGTTTCCCAGGTAAAAAGGATCATAGGATTCAGGAGCTCTTAGTTGCAGTAAGCTATAACCATTCAGGTGACCACAATAATTCTGGCACCATTATGGAGTAAGGGACCAACTAAGAAGGCTACATGAGCAGAAATGAGCTAATCCAGGCCAGAAATGGAACATGCTGAAACTTTTATGCTAATCAGCAATGTGAATGTTGAGTGGCTGCTGCACTTCCAGCCTACATGACATAAGGAGACTAGGTCTCAAAAAATAAAAATAAATGTTAAAAAGAAAAATTTTCATCTAAAATATTTCAAATGAGTTTTCTTATGATTATATTACATTAAAATAAGTGACTGTCAAACTAAATTTTTTAATTTGTGGGGATAGATGTTTGTTTCTATTTTTTTTTTAGTTACAATGTACTTTTATCACATGTGAAAAATGGGTTTTCTTGTCAGGTACCTCTCCATGGTGCTAGAGTTGTGCTCTGATGGATAATAGTGTCTTCAAAAAGACATTATCAAGAAAGAAATTGAAAGCAAAAATAAGCACTCCTGATAATACTAATAAAAAAAAGCTACTTCTGAGAATTTTTAATGCCATATTGATTTATTCCTCTACTTATAGCTCCATATAGTCCTACCAACCTGGAACAGCTAAAGTTTATAACTATAGAAATGGGCTATTTGTCTCTTATCAATAGACCACCCTAGCTAAGGAAAATAATGGTTCAGCACCATAAAGCCTGTCACCTGGTAATAATACAAATATAATATATGTGGCATATATGGTATATGTTAGAGAAATAGACAGATTATCTTTTTGGCCCTTGCTACTTGCAAAGAGCATCTATTAAGGCATAGAAGGGTTATAATTTATTCCTAGGGAGGAATCCATGATGATAAAACCCTGGATAAAATCATGGATAAATATTCCATATTAATTAAGTGACAGCCTTGTAACTATATTTTGTTCAATATAATCAAGATGAAAATCTTGGAAATTTCCCACCTAGATTAATATCTATTCAGTGCTTTTAATTTCCCAAAGAACTTTACATACTCGTTACCCCACTTATTCTTTATAATAGTCCCCCAAGTTAGTTGAAGCATAAATTATTATCCTTACATTTCAACTATTGACACAGTTCTTTATGGACATGACCTAAGCAATAAAGAAGTTTTCTATCTTTCTAATACAAATGTCTAAGACATAATGGATAACATTCTACAATTTGTTTCATCTCATTACACACTTCTGCTGAATCACAAAAGCACAGTATCTCCAAAAGGAAATAAGAAAGCACCTATAAGGATTATAGAATGTATGACCCAGATCTCTCATCCCTAAACCCTCCAAAATTCTCTCTGTCCAAGCCCCCAGATAATCCATAGCATGTCCAGTATATTAAAATTTTTTCAGGGAAACATATAACACAGGAACAAAGACAACAGAGAAAGCCATTTAGGAACAATATATCTAGGGTTAAAAGGAAAGCATTAAGAAATTAATAAGCACTGAAGAAACAAGTACTTAGGGAACTGTAATATTTTAACTATTGATTGAAGGCAACATGTTCAAAGAAAGCAGCATACATATAAAGTGAACAATTTGCCAAAGGGATAATTCCAAGAACCAGTTTCAGATTTATGAGCCATAGTTGCAAATTCAGGAATGATGGGTTCTTGGTCAGGAATGGATTAACTTAACAATATCTACTCAAATTTTAAAGGGAAAATGAATGGGCAAGGAGAAAATTACCTGTATAAATCTACCAAAATAAAA
Organism: Gracilinanus agilis; assembly: GCF_016433145.1. Classification (NCBI taxonomy): domain Eukaryota; kingdom Metazoa; phylum Chordata; class Mammalia; order Didelphimorphia; family Didelphidae; genus Gracilinanus; species Gracilinanus agilis. Next base: position 150,076,548 of record NC_058130.1, read on the forward strand.
ATTAAATACAAGATTAGGAGAAGGAATTGTAATAAAAAAACAAAGAAATCCTTTATAGAAAAAAATGAGGAAAAGAATCTAATAAGGAAACCCATATCTATATGTATATGAAATAATGAGTTAACAAGATAGATGAATTAGGCATGCTAGTAGAAGAAAATAAATTCAAACCTTTGAGGATTTTTGTAACTTGGTAGGCCAGGACCCATGAACAGGAAAAGAATGATAGAAAAAGAAGGGAGAAACAAAAAGTAGCATTACATTTTTTAACAGTACATTTTAAGAGGGCGTACTCAAATGAGAAAATTCAGGAACCAGAGCAAGGTGGAATATGATAGTAAGAATTTGAATGAATATCAATAGAATAAAAACCAAAAGTGTTATTGTTATTATAGTATATTGCAGAATAACTGATTAGACAGAGAGAGGAAAGAGGTGGATTCAGAAAATAGATCACAAGCCTGATATAGAGACAGTAGTGCTGGAGAAGTTCAGTTATCAAGCATCTTTTGAAGCTCTCTTTTGCCTAAAGCAAAGAAACTCATAGTTTTGTGGCTTCCTTCAATGACAATTTCCTACTTCTAAAAGCAAAGGAAATAACTTAGAAACTTGTATTTTAGACCTATTTCTCATTAACAAAGAGAAGCAGTTTGCTAGAATAGAAATGGTCATTAAAGGACTTCTTAGAATTTCTGAAAGAGGAGAGAAAATCCTGGAATACTATGGAATGCATCCTTTATTCTTTTTTGTTGTTCAGTCATTTCATTTGTGTCTGACTCTTTGTGATCCCATTTGAGGTTTTCTTGGCAAAGATACTGGAGTGGTTTGCCATTTCTTCCTCCAGATCATTTTACAGATGAAGAATTAAGGCAATATGAGCCAAGGGACTTACACAGGGTCACACAGCTAGTAAGTGTCTGATGCCAGATTTGAAGATGATAAAGTAATGGCATCTATCCACTGTAGCACCTAGCCACCCACCCAACATTTGGGGAAGACTCAATTATTAGGGTTCAAAGAAAGTATACATAAGAACTCATGGTCTAAAATTTACTGGGAAGTCCATGCAGAAAGGAAAGAAGCTTTCAAGAATCATATTCTGTAGATGAAAAGACTCAATTTTGATTATAAGGAAAAAAAGAACAAGAAATGGAAGCTGTCAAAGAGGTAGGTTTCAAGTTTAAGTTAGGAAAAAGTCCAAATAATTAGAACTATTTAGGAGAGAAGAGATATCTGGAAAGCTAATGGGTTTCCCTCCATTGTAAATCTTCAAGAAAAGGCTATAAAGTATAATTTGTAGGGTATTCTGTAGCATGGAAGCTTGTTTGAGTTATACAAGATTCCTGTCCCAACTTCTGCTGTTTGGATCTTGCCACCCTACCTTAGATGCCTTCTCATCATGGAACTTTCCTTAACTCCTGTGTCATTCTCACCCTAAACCACATCCTTACCCCATAATACCTTATGCCACTGATGAGTTTCTCTCAGAACCTTGTTTACATAAGGACCTCAAGCCAACCATCCTTCATTCTTTTCACATTCTATTTCTGAATTTTAAGACTGTGTAGTGGAGGTGGTCTCTACAAGACTGGGTCACCACATCCCAAGTGAATGTGATACTTCCCTGGTTTTTAACATCCTTTTGTATGCAGTCATCCTCCATTATAATATAACCTTCTTGAGGACAGACACTATTTTTTAAATACTTACCTTCTGTCTTAGAATTAATACTCTGTATTGGTACCAAGGCAGAAGAGCAGTAAGGGTTCAGTAATGGGGGTTAGGTGATTTGCCCAGAGTCACACAGCTAGGGCATGTCTGAGGTCAGATTTGAACGCTGGAGATTCCATCTCTATGCCTGGTTCCTAATCACTAAGCCACCTAGCTTCTTTTAACTTGTATTTATAGCCTCACTGCTAAGAAAAGGGTAAATACTTGGCATATGATAAGTGCTTAAAATGTTTATTGTTGATAAGCAAATAACCTCTGGAGTTCCTTCCAAGTCTGAGATTCTGCGATTCTTAAATTAAAGGTAAAAATATTGTTGCTAGTAACTTACCTTAGTAGTCTTTGTCTCTCTGCATTATGTGTTGTTGAGGAAATTTTATGGCTTAGATAGGCTATGAATTATTTGAGATCTTGGATAGAAGGGACACCAGAGGATTTGGAGATAAAGAATTTGTGTCACAAGTTGATGACTATATGCTGCGTTGGCAACAGTATCAGATTTACTCCTTTTCTCTCAGGCATCCCAGTGTCAAGAGATCATAGGATTCTAGAAAGTAGATGTGACTCTCTGAAAGATTGTCTAATAATTTTGGTAGCTGTCATCAGAATAGACATGGGCAGATGTCATCAGTCCCTTTGCAACCAACACAATGAGACAGAGAAGAAACACATGTAAACATGCTTAGGAACCACTATAAAAGGACACTTCACAGCAAGAAAGAAAAATGGAGGTAAGACTTTTTTATCACTTTCTTTTGTTTGAACATGATAATTATTCCAGGTTATTTCTTCTGAAGACAGACCAGTATTTATTCTTTACCCAGAATAACTTTCCCATTTTCATTGCAGTTAATCTACCCAATCTATTCCTATCACATACAAGTATATATGCTTGGGAGTAGGAAAGAATGAGATGACTCTCCACTATACACTACTTTATTGTACAGTTGATAAAAAAAAGAAGAGCTTTCTTTCTGAAAATCATATTTGGAGTCACAGAATTTGCCAGCATAGCTACACCTATTAACTAACTTGTTCAGTTTTACTTGGTGAGTCAAGAATAGTTATGTCCTTGAGACCTAGTTACATGTAACTTAATGAGCATTTATCAGTCAGTTAACAACATTCAGTGAGTACCTATGGTGTAAAGAACCTGTGTCTAGCCACTAGGAGGAAAGCAAAATAAGCAGTAGATGTCACCCTTGCCTTCAAGGTGTTAATAATCACCTGCAATTATACAGTACAAACTCCAAAGATAACACCACCATAATATATATAACATATTTCTAAATATCTGTCATCTAATTTGATTTGGAGAAAATGACAAGGGACTTTTAGAATAGTTGAATGTAGGTGTAGTTAGACTGAGTCAGAGATAGGAAGGATAGGATAGAGGAATTAGTGAAGGACTTTTTAATGTGTACAATTAGAAATTGAGATATGATTCACATTAACGGAAGCTATTAAACCGAAGTAACAGAATCATTAATTAATACAAGGTGAACAGGCTTTGCCCTATCATGCTAGCATATGTAAGCCCAGGAAGAAAGGTTGCACATCTTCAATCCAGTTCAGCTGTCTCCTAATTTTCTTACCTAGTCCTGAGCCACTATCCCTCCCAAGAGATCTGTCACTTGCATGCACCTATCTAGGATTTTTTCTACTGGTATGCCACAATGACTCTACCCTAATAGCAAGGATGGTTTTTATTAGGCCACTAGGATGAAGAACCCATGCAAAATGGTTTATCCATAATCAACAGCATTATACACATATACTAACCTCCTCAGTAACAGCCTCAGAGTCTCTGTCTCTTCCTTTCCACCAAATAATTTTGCCCCAGAATTTCTAGTCATTGCTCTGACAACAGGAAACATCATGATAAAATCAATATTAGATAAAAAATATATTTGTGGCTACAAGACTGTTTTGGAATGGACAAAATTGAGATTGACTAGAAGACTGTTGTATCAGGGTAGGCATGAAGTAGTTAGAGGCTAAATTAGATGAAGAATTGAAAAAATTGTGGCTTGAAAGAATGAGAAGGTTATGTATGCTAATGAGAAGGTTTGAAGCAGTGAATGTCTAGTGGGGGGAGAGAAAAACATGCTTACCAACTCCACTTTAGGCATTCTTAATTTTAGATATTAGGAGCATGTTTAAGAAATATGGTACTTAAGGGAATGTCAGGGTCAGGTTTGGATAAGTAGACTTTTGGAATCATTAATAACAAGGAATAGTTTAATACTTCAGAAATAATGAGGTTCCCAAAGAATCAAAACTAGAGAGAAGAGGGGAGAGATTCCTGCCACAGTAAAGGTTATTAGATGAAAAAGAGTCAGAGAGAAACAAAAGTGGATAGTGTTACAGGAATCTCTCACATCTGACACTGTCGACCACTGTCTTCTTGATACTCTTTTCCCTTTGACTCTAACTCTTCTCTCTCCTGATCCTTCTCCTTCCTGACAACCTCTCCATTCCCATGACTGATTGGTTAATTTTCTTCTTTCTATATCAGGAATATAATTTCCCCTAAGGCCTTGTCCTAGGATTTATCTTCTCTCCATATATTCTTATCAACTCCCATAACTTCAATTACTATCTCTATACAGATGATTTCCAAATCTCTATACCTAACCCTGATCTCTCCTTAAGTTCCAAACATGTGATTCCAAGTGCCTTTTGAACTCCTGAATATCCTTCTAGTGCTTCAAAATCAAATGTCCAAAATTGGACTCTTCATCTTTCCCAAAAAATGTCTACCTTCCCATCTTCTCTATTTATAATGATTCATGCCACTCTTTGCTACCTAGACTCAAAACCTCAGAAATCTCCATAACTCTTCCACATCACTCATGCCCACAACCAGTCACCAAATCCAGTCAATTCTCCCTCCATAATATCTCTCACAACTGCTCCTTCTTCCCCACTTACCTTACCACCACCCTATTTTAATAGCCTCTTCATTTATCCTTCTGTACCCAGCATCTTCCATCTCTAATGTATTTGTCATATCTCCCCTGTTAGCCTTTTGTGGAAAAGGACTAGGTCATGAATTTCACGTCTAGAATTCATTTACTCATCATTTCTGTCTGATCAAATATCTTCCTACAAAGCTTCCCTCAAGTGCCACCATCCTACCCTGTTCCTCACATTGTTAGTGGCATCCCACCTCCCCAAAAAAAACATTGAATTAACTATATATATATGCATATATATATATGTAGTGAATATGTAGTGAATATGTGTCAATGTATATAGATGTGTATAAAATCTACTTTATCTGGGATTATGCTGTTTCCTTCCAATAGGATATATGCTCATTGATTGCAAGTAATGTTTAATCTTTGTTTTTGTATCCCTAGTACCTAGCACAGTGCATGGAATAAAGTAAGCACTTAATTAGTCCTAGTTGAATGAATGAATTGATTTTTCTCTTATTTGTTGGCTTCATACTTAAAAGGATTGAAGAAAACAATAAAACAGATTCAGAAATTTCAAACTTCATCCAATTATAAAGCAGTAGTGATCCTATAATACTTTTTTATATGATTGGTCCTCTGAACTCTTGCAGGTAACATACAGGAAATAAATGGAAGAAGTGAATCAGACCACCTCTGTTACCAGATTTGTTCTCCTGGGACTTTCTGCTCATCCAAAGCTTGAGAAAATTTTCTTCGTGCTAATCCTAGTGATGTACTTGGTAATTCTTCTGGGCAATGGAGTCCTCATCATCATAACTATCTATGATTCCCACCTGCATACACCCATGTACTTCTTCCTTGGTAACCTCTCCTTCCTGGATATTTGCTACACAACTTCTTCTGTTCCTCTAATTCTAGACAGCTTCCTCACCCCAAGGAAAACCATTTCCTTCTCTGGCTGTGCAGTACAAATGTTTCTGTCTTTTGCTATGGGAGCAACTGAGTGTGTCCTCCTGAGCATGATGGCATTTGACCGCTATGTGGCCATCTGCAACCCCCTAAGATATCCCATTATCATGAGCAAGTCTGCCTATGTGCCAATGGCAATGGGATCCTGGATAGCAGGAGCTGTCAACTCAGTTGTGCAGACATCTCTTGCAATGCAATTACCTTTTTGCGGAGACAATGTCATCAATCATTTCACTTGTGAAATTCTAGCTGTCCTCAAACTAGCCTGTGCAGATATCATAACCAATGTGATTAGCATGGTAGTAGCTAATATGATTTTTCTAGTCATGCCAGTGCTGTTCATTTTTATTTCCTATGTTTTCATCATTTCCACCATTCTCAGGATCCCTTCTGCAGAAGGAAAACGCAAAGCTTTCTCCACTTGCTCTGCTCATCTGACTGTGGTGATTATATTCTATGGGACTATCCTCTTCATGTATGCAAAACCTAAATCAAAAGACTCTCTTGGAGCAGATAAACAACAAATAGCAGACAAGTTAATCTCCTTGTTCTATGGTGTGGTGACTCCCATGCTCAATCCTTTGATCTATAGTCTGAGGAACAAGGATGTAAAAACAGCTGTGAAGAATATGTTAACTCAAAAACTCTTCACTCAGTAAATGTAATCAAATCACAGAACAAAAGAACTGGAAAGATTATTACAGGTCAGATAATCCAACACAGCCCCTCCACCACTTATTATTTTTTTCTATTGAAGAAATGAACCTGGTCTAGGGGTTTAGGACAAAGGCTTAAGCATCTTGCTCTGAATAACATAATTAATTTATAGAAGATTCTGAACTAGAATCTTAAAGATTTTTTAAGTGCCTTGCAAGTAGGAGTTGTTTCATTCATTGTATTTGTAATCTCAACACCTAGTAAGTACGGTTCTTGGCACACAGTAGATACTTAATAAATACATGCTAATTGATTGATTTATATCTGAGATTTCTAAAAGAAAGATTTTGATATGTTATATATTTATCAAAAAGGTTTCATTTTGCAGAACTTGAATGCAAAATAATACCATCCCTTCAGCATATTTGACCTTGCTCACAAGAATTGTAGTTATAGCTCATAGCAAGTAGTATTTGTATAAAATATTTAGCAGTATCTAAAGAGTCACATGCCATCTGAGTGCAAGTGTTTATTTTATTACTTTTAACTCCTATTTAAAGAATATCATTTTAAAAGATATTTCTCTAGACATTCTCTTATTGGTCACTGCCTTTTTCTAGAAATATTTGGGAAACTCTCACTAGTTTTTTCACTTACTACCTATTGATGTTTAACTACAAAATTTTTATCTCCTCTCACTCATTTACCCAACCTGCATCCCTAGATATGTTCAAAGGACTTTGGGAAATGAAAAAGCAAGGAGTAAAAAAAAAGAGAAAGAAACAAAAGTAAGAGTGAATGAAATACCTTTTGTATCTACTGATCTACCTCTCTAAACTGGACAGAGAAGCTCTGATGTAAAAACTAGAAAATAGGCAAGGGGGAAATGAAGACTAATCAACACAAAGTGTGCTCTTTCTTTTTAAAAAAAATGTATTTATATGTTTTGTATTGGTATTACAAACACTTGAAGATTATCTCTACTCCATGAGTAGAGAGTCTCTTGTAACAAACTAAAACAATTTAGCAAAATTAATTATAGTAAGTATGTGCAGGGGCAGCTGGGTAGCTCAGTGGAGTGAGAGTCAGGCCTAGAGACAGGAGGTCCTAGGTTCAAACCCAGCCTCAGCCACTTCCCAGCTGTGTGACCCTGGGCAAGTCACTTGACCCCCATTGCCCACCCTTACCACTCTTCCACCTATGAGACAATACACCGAAATACAAGGGTTTAAAAAAAAAAAGCAAAAAAAAAAAAGTATGTGCAAACTTACACATATGTTGTATCACAAGCACACTCACATCTTTATTTGAAAAACACTTATTTTGATTAATAAAATCTATTTTCTTTCCATCCCAGCCCTTTCTCACCCTATAGAAGAAAAAAGACTAGAAAAATAAATTCGTATAACAAATATGCAAAACCGAACAAAATAAATTCCTTCATCTCCTGTATACATGGAGAGTGGGAGGGAGAAGAGATTAGACTGCATACCAAACTGAAGATCTATAGAGCAGTTGCACTGATTTCATTGCTATATGCATACTTGTAAAACTTGGAGAGTTTATCAGTACCGTGCCAGAAACCTAAATATTTCCACTTGAATTGTCATGGGAAGATTTTGAAGATTATTTGGCAAATAAGGTACTGGACAGTGAGGTCCTCTCTCAAGCTGAAATGCCAAACATTCAAATTCTACTGTACAGAAAGTAAATCAAAAAGGTTGGCCACATTGCACAACTACCAAATAGATATTTATCCAAAAGATCATTTTGTGGAGAACTCAAAAGGAGTGGTACAAGGACATTCTTACAGCTTCTTTGAAAAACTTTGACATCAACTGTGAGACATGGGAGATGCTGGCATAGGATTGCCCATAATGCTGTGCCTCAAAGAGGGTACTGAACTCTATGAGCAAAGTAGAAAATCCTAGGAGCACAAGGGAAAAATTAATTGCACAAATCCAGAGCCTTCAACCCAAATGTTCAGACTACTTAGACCCAAACTGTAGTAGGGTCTTCTAAACTCATATGAGTGTTCAGTCATAACTAAACACACCTTGACCTTAATATTGTCATGTCATTGGTCTTCTTTGAAAAAAAGTACAGGCAACAACATATGTGTATGTTTATATGCATGTCTTTAGATTTATCTATCTCATCCTCCATCCTAAAACTATTACCTCATTGCCAAGGGGTAAAGTTTCCTCATCAAGCCCCTTTAATCATGAATAGTCATTGTATTAGCCACAGTTCTTACAACTTTCAAAAGTTTATTTGTTTTTACAGTGCTATCATTATTGTATAGTTTTCCTGGTTCCTCTGTTTCAATTCATACAAGTCTCTTTGAAATTATCTTTCTTTCTAAATTTCTAACAGCACAATAGTACTCCTTTCATATTCCTTTCACAATGTTGCATATTTGTATACCAGAACTTATTGAACCATTCCTAAGTTGATGGTCGCCCAATTTTAGTTTCCAATTTTTTTGCTACAAAAAGAGGCATGATAGATATTTCTATATGTCATGGCTGACATTTAACAAGAAGGTAAACTGAGGCAATTCTCCATGCAAGATAACATTAATAGTGGCATATTGCCTATCAACAAATGGGCCAAGACTTGCTTCTATTTATGCAACAGCCCCAAAGCAGATGGACAGTTCTCCTTTCACAGGTTTCAGGTAGTACAGAATAAAGAACAGAACAGGGACTGGGGACAACATTACTAGTTTCAAAGCTGAGGCACAGCGAAGAAAGAGCATGATTGGTTAGATGTCTGGTAATGGGTAACAATGACCACTGCCCTTCTATATAACTAAGACTTTCTCATTGTTCCTCTGAGTCCACCTGTGAGGTTACTGATAAAGATCCAGACTTTTGGAGAGTAAACCAGATAACCTTGAAGGAAATCTTGGTGGTGTAAAGATATTAGGCTTAACTCTCTTCTGTTCACCCACATTTCTCCAAGTTCAATTAAATTTCTTGAGGCAAGAATAGATAACAAGCGACCTGGATCTTTAAAATCAGGCCATCATCAACCAGCTGAACCTCTGAATTAAATTAAGAGACAAAGAACCATGCCTTAAGCAGTAACAGAACAAAATCAATTACTTGTAAATAGGATCAATAAGAAAATAATATAGGATAGATTTAATCTTCTCAGTATATTTAGGACCTCTTCCTATTTCTTTGTTTTCTTTTGAATATATGCTTAGTGGTGGGATAGTTGAATTAAAGGACGTGCACTATTTAGAAACTTCCTTATTATAATTCCAAATTGATTTCCAGAATTGTTCCACCCATTCATAGGCATCAGTGTCTTTTTCCACAGTCCCTGAAACATTTATTATTTTCTGTTTTTGTCACTTTTACCAAGCTGATAGTTGTAAGATAGACTCTCAGAATTGCTTTAATTTGCATTTCTCTAATTAATATTTATTTGGAGCACTTTTTCATAGGACTATAGATAGCCTGGGTTTCTTTCCTTGAGACCTGTCTGTTCATATTCTTAGATCATATATCAAGTAGAGATTCTTATTTTTATAGATTTGAATCAATTCTTTATGTTGGAATAAAACTTAATTAAAGAAACTGCAGGAATTCCGGGAGGCAAGATGATGGCTTAGAAGCAAAAGCTGAGTTCTCTACGAAAACCCTTCTACACCAATCAAAAACAAAGTGCTTCAAGGGGGACCCAAAAACAAATTCAATAACAGGACAAAGGCAGGGATCATCTTGCTCAACTCAACTTAAGAAGAATTCAGAGAAGTTTGAATTCATGGGTTTAAGGAAAAGAAGGAGGGTCCTAGTACCCCTCCCCAACCGTGTTCAGACTCTGGAGGTTGCTGGGGTCTCCCAGGTGAGGGCTCCAGCCTAAAGGGAGTGCTTTGCTGCTATGACCAGATGGGACTTAGTGGCTCAGTGCTCTGACAACAGTTGGAAGGGAGGCAGCTGGAGGAGAAGGGGAGAGGGGAGAGCAGCTTGGTTGCACAGGATTTAGCCACTGCTCCTCCATCTTGGACTTCTGCCTCTGGAGGCTTTGGCCTCAGGGCACATTCACCTCCTGTAGACCAGACTTAATCCAATCTAATAATAATGCAGATAAGAAGCTTTTAGAGGACAGGGAAAGCCAATATCCCACACCCCCATCTATTGCACTCAATCCAGCTGACTAGGATCCCAGGGTGAAGCCTGTAACTGAGACAGAGTATCTTAGTACCAGGTTCAGAAACTCAGGTCTCTGGCCAGGCAGCTGGCAGGGAGGTGGCTGGCAAAAAGGAAGAGAGGAGCACAAAAGTTCTTTTGGCCTCCACACCTTCACCTTCACCTTCAGCTTCTTTTGGCAGCTGGGGAAGCTCTGGCCTCAGGGCTCCTTAATAAAACAAGCGAGCTATATCAGCCTAATTCAGTTAGTCAGCTAAGCAGAGAAGAAGCCCCTTCAGAACAGAATAGCCCAAACCCACAGATCCAGCAAATAAACAGAGGAGCAAGAATACAGCCAATGATGGGGAGCAGGGGTGGGAAGGAGAAGGAAAAAATATGAGTAAACAACAGAAAAAGAAAAAAGAAATTACAATCAACATCTTCTATCCAGGTAATGAACAAATAGCAAATGGAACAGAGGAGGAACAAGGAACACTAAGCAAAAACACAGAAACTCAAGTGAATTGGACACAGACTTGGAAGGACTCAAAGCACAATTCAAAAAACAATTAAGAGAGGCTGAAGACAATTGGGAAAAGAACTTAAAAAGCAAAATAAGGCATCTGGAAACAAAGGCACATGAAACTAAAACAAGAAAGTAGTGTCTTGAAAGCCAGAATTAACCAGCTTGAAAATGTGGCAAAGAAAGTGAAAGATGACCTACAAAGAAAAACAGTCCAGAAGGAGAAGAATGATCAAAAAGCCAGGGGTGAAATTCAGTCTTTAAAAGTTAGAAATGAACAATTAGAAGCAAATGACTTCACAAGGCAGCAAGAGTCTATAAAACAAAATCAAAAGAATGAAAAAATTGATGAAAATATGAAACACATCATTGATAAAACAACAGACCTAGAAAATAAACCCAGGAGAAGCAAAAGAAAAAGCCTGGATATCATTCTACAGGAAATTATCTACAAAAACTGCTCTGATATTCTTGAACAAGAGGGTAAAGTAGAGATTGAAAGAATTTACAGATCACCTCCTATATTAAATCCCCAATTGACCATATCCAGGAATGTTATAGCCAAGTTCAAGAACTTCCAGATCAGTTGTCAAATTGTGAATCTTTATCCAGTAGCTGGGGTCATTGGGTTAATTTAAAAAACTGGTTTATTAGATATACATTCTGTATGTTGTATAGCTAATGAAATGATGATTTATGTGGATTATTCTATATCTTATGTTTGCTGAAATTATTGTTCCCATTAATTTTTAGTTAACTTTTTTATTTTGACTCATCCAAATTTGTTAGCTCTTTGAGAGCAAGGACTGTGTGCTTCTTTTCATATCCCCAACACAGCAGAGTATATGGCACATAGTAGGCACTTACTAATGTTTATTAATTCACTGGTTATGTATCAAGACCATAAATGTGTCATAGAAAGAATTTAGTAAGATCTTTTCTCTTACTATTTTTCTAATTTATGTAAAAGTGAAATGAATTGTTGTTTGATGGAATTCTTCTTGTCCTGAAGTTTTCTTCAAAGGAAATTCATTTTTAGCTTCTTCAATTTCTTCTTCTAAAATTGGGTAGTTTTAATGCTTGATTTATTTTTCTTTTTATTTGAGTATTTTGTATTTTGTAAATATTCATTATTTCATGTAAGTCATTGGGTTGCTTGGCATGTAATTAAGCAAAAATAGTTTCTAATAATATCCTTTATTTTTTTATCTGTTGTAAATTCTGTTTTTTAAAATAGTCATTTGATTTTCCTTTCTCCTTTTTAATCAAATTCACTAAATGGTTTATCAAAACTGAACTTTATTAATGCAACCATTTTTTGTTTTGAAGTTTGTTAATGCTGTTGACATTTCTAATTTAGTGTTCAACTGGAGTTTTTAAAATGTCTTTGCTTTCTAGTATGTTTAGTTACTTTCTCAATTCATTGATCTGTCCTTTCTTTTTTTCATTAATCAAAGCATTTAGAGAAATAAATTTTCTCCTAAGAATTATTTTGGCTGCATCCCAAAAATTCTGATATATAGCCTTAGTATTTTCATTATCTTTACAAAAATTATGTATAATTTCCATAATTTGTTCTTTGGTGCTCTGATTCTTCAGGATTGAATTATTTAGCCTCCAGGTGTTTTTAATACTTTTTTCCAGAGGCCTCTTATTTAATATGATTTTTGCTGAATTGTAGTTAGTAAAGGATATATATAATACTTCATGAGATTTTTATGTCCTAAGACATGATTAATTTTAGGTACCACGTACAGTGAAGAAAAATGTGCCTCCTTTCTCTTTTTATCCAGTAATCACCAGAGGTCTATCATATCTAATTTTTATAAAACTTCAATTCAGGTATTTAGTTTCCTTAATTTCCTACCTCATCATTTGGTGAATATGTGTTAAGTATTTAAATAAATTCATTGTCAATATTACCTTTCAGCAAAATATATTTCCTCTTTAATCTCTTTTAATTAAATCTATTTTGTTCCCTTGTCTAAAATCATAATTGTCATTTGTGTTAAACTGAGGCTTATATATTAAGTATTTTTGAAATCAATATGTTATTGGATTTTACTTTCTAACCTATTTGCTAGTCTCTCTGTTTTATGTGAGTTAATCTCGTTCATATTCACAGTTATGAAAGATAATTGTTTATTTCCCTCCATTGTACTCATATTTTTCTTCTCTATACTCCTGGCTCTGTTTATCACAAGTTGTTACCTTTTGATTTGTTTTTTTGTTTTTTTCACCTTCTCCTCACTATCTCCTCTCCAAGCTTATAGTTGTTGTGTTTTAAATTTGTGGCTAATTCTTCCTTGAATCTACCCAATTTCTTATTCTCCTTTTCCTTTCTTTTTGTCCTATCTATTGCCTTGTTTTGTTGAATGTAGTCATATACAAAACTGTGTAAGTATTCTGCCATCTTTTGAACAGTTTAGACAAAAGTGAAGTTCAAGCCTTGCCCATGCCCCCACTCTTTTCATATTTGGATATAGTTCAACTTGTACATCCTAATTAAGTATGTTAACAATTCCACCATTTTTCTTCCCATTTTCTTCTAATGTCTCCTCTTAGCAGTCTTCCTTTTCTTTCATTCTTCCATCTTCAAAACATAATAAACTTATTTGTGTAAGAGGGAATTTAGATATTTAATTAAGGTATGGTTGCCAGGAATCAATCAAATTAGCTTGATTCCATAATTAAAAATAGACCCAAGTCAGGATGGCTTTTATAGAAGTTTATTTACAATTAGCAAGGTTGAAGGTAGAGAATTAGAGAGAGAGAAACTCTGGCCTGGATTAGGGGTCCCACCGGATGAGGATTTAGAGGTTAATTAAACTAGACTACAAGCCACGAGGCCTTTGACAATTAGAGAGGCAAAGAAGCCTCCTTGAGGGTAGAATCTCTAGAAATGCCAAGGTAGGTGAAAGGGAGTCAGCCTAACTTACCCACGTGACAATTCAGAGGGAAGCTGTCTGAGGGCCCAGCAGAGGTCCTTCAATACCAAATTCAAAGCGTGAACTGCCTCCACAGGAAGTTACCATCATATTTAAAAGATAGCATCTTTCATCACTTCCTGGGGGTCCACCTCTAATTCAAGTGGACAAATGGCAGCCTCAACACTGTTTTGGACTGCCCAAAGGGCAGTCCCTTGTTCTTGATTCCTTACTTATTGTCACTAACTAATCTCCCCTCCCCACTCAGGGAAGTGGGATGACATTATCTCTGATGGCTAGAGTTTAACAATGAATGAGGATGAGCTAATTCCATTTACACATTTATAGGTCTTCTTTCTCAATTGACTATTTCTATGACTTCTGCCATTAGGATTCTGATAGTCTTTCCCCTTATTGGTGGAATTTATCCTTATGAGTCCCTTCTGATTCTCCATCAGTATTTACCTTTTAATTTCTCTCTTCACTAATATATTTTTATTCAAAAGTTCTTTTTAAGATCCAATTTCTTCATAAGGAATAATTGAAAATCCTCTATTTCACTTAAAATCCATTTTTTCCCTTATACTATTATATTCAATTTTGATAGGGAGGTTATTCTTATTGTAGGTTTTCAATATTTAACCTTTTAAAATATTTCATTTCATGTACTCCTCTCTTTTATAGTGACAGCTCCTAAAGTAGAAGCAGGAGATAGTGCATCTATATAGGCATGTGGTTACATCAACATAATATTGGGCTATTATACTGCAACCATTTTTGCTGAGATTAAATGCTCCTGCCAAAGAATTGTGGATTTAGAGTGAGATTGGGAAAAGAAAATGTTTTTACACAAAGAATGAGGTCCCTTCAGGATCCCAATAAGATATATTCTAAGATATTTATTTAAAAAATATTATGAAATAAAATTTTATTTAAATATATATATGCATATATATTAAGTAGAATGAATTTTATTAGAATGGAAGCTCGTTGAAAGAAGAAACCATTTAATTTTTTGTCTTTATATTTCCAGACCTTACAGGACAACCTGCCTTCATTCCCCTATCATGCCTTTTTCTGACCTTTTGGACCTCCAAATCAAGCCTCTACTGCTTTCCTATATTGGAACTTTTCTCAGTGCCTTGATTCTCCTCCCCCCTGGATCATCCTACCACCCCTGTTGCCTGCTCACCATAGAATATCCTTTGGTAAGGCGTGTTCCCCTTCTCCCACTCATGAGTTCTTCCTGAAGCTTCCATTTTGTGAAGAGATCCAAGCTGGTCTCTCTTCATTCATTTATTGCCCCTGTCCCCTTCTGGGTTGCAAAATAATGTTACTATACAGAGTGTCTCTCATTAAATATAAGCTCTTTGAGGGTAGAAAACTATCTTTCTTTTTACTTGTATCCCCAGTACTTTGTACAGACACTGACATATAAGTGCTTAATAAATGTTTGTTTCACCAAATTACCCTCCAAACAACTATGATCTAAAACCTCAAAATGAATTCTAAAGCAGCTTATTCCATAAAAAAGATGGGATAAAATAATTTTTCATTACAAAACAACTTATAATACTAGCACAAAAATCTATTGTACCAAGATGGAAGTGAAGCATAAAGCAGCACACCAAAGCAGACACCAGAATGGCAACAGGCTGTAGAGGTACCTGAATCAGCAGCAAAGGCTTCCAGAGCTCTCAGTCACAGATGATAAAGATTCTTTGGACAATTGCTCAGAAGGAAAATACAGGGGGATCCCTTCAATGGCTCTAGGTGAAAAATTCTTATCCCATTACGCATACCGAGATCCAGGTCACAGTCCTGAGTCCCAGTCTCAGGGTAAGGAGGACTAGTATACATCAGAGCTTGCAGCAAAAAGGGGGACTAAAAAGTAGTAGTGGGAGAACTCAAAAAATATATTTAAAATTAAATGAGAGAAAAAATGAGGAAAGAAATAAAAGATACAAAAAAATATTGAAAGAGTCAACATTTTGGTAAAAGAAGCACAAAAAATAGTAAAGAAAATAATACTTTAAAAAAGCAAAGTAGGCTAATTGGTAAAAGAAGCACAAAAATCCACTGAAGATAACTTTTTAAAAAATAGAACTGGCCAAATGGAAAAGGATGTACAAAAATGTACTGAAGAGAAGAACTTCCTAAAAAATAGAATTAACCATCTGGAAAAAGAGAAATAAAATTTACTGAGGAAAAGAACACTTCAAAAAGTAGAACTGGCCAATTAGAAAAAGAAGAACAAAAGTTGACTCAAGAAAATAAATTTAAGTTAATGAAAGTTAAAGACTGCATGAGAATTCAAGAAACAATCAAACAAAGTCAAAATAATGAAAAAAGTAGAAAAATGTGAAATATCTCATAGAAAAACAACTGACCTGGAAAATAAAAATAGGAAAGATAATCTAAAATGTGTTATACTACCTCCAAGTCATGATAAAAAAAAAAAGGGATAAGACATCATATTTCAAGAAATTGTCAAGGAAAACTGCCCTGATATTATAGAACCAGAGAATAAAATAGAAATTGTGTGAATCCACCAATCACCTCCTGAAAGAGACACCAAAAGCATAACTCCCAATAATATTATAGCCAATTCCATAACTCCCATTTCAAGGAGAAAATATTGCAAGCATCCAAAAATAATTCAAATATCACAGTCAGAATAACCCAAGATTTAGCAGCTTCTACATTAAAGATTGGAGGGCCTGAAATACGATCATTCAGAAGGCAAAGGAGCTAGGATGCAACTAAGAATAACTTACCCAGCAAAACTCATCATAATCCTTTAGGGGAAAAATAGCTACTCAATGAAATAAAGGACTCAACAATTCCTGAGGTAAAGACCAGAGCTAAATGAAAAATTTGACCCTCCAATACAAAACTCAAGCAAAGGATAAAAAAGTAAGCAGGAAAGAGAAATCAATAGACATTCAATAAGAATAAATTATTTATATAACTACATGGGAAGATGATTCTTATTTCTAAGAACTTTATCATTATTAGGTCAGTTAGACAAAGCATACATAGTCAGAGGGGAAAGATGTACATTGAATATGATAGGAAGATATCTAAAAAAAAATAAGAAAGAGGAATGCTTTGGGAGAAGGGGAAAGGAAGAAATGGAATGGGGTAAATTATTTCATATAAAAGAACCTTGAAAGAACTTTTACAGTAGAGGGAATTATGGGGGATATAGGGAGAGGAACATTTACACCTTACTCTTGTTAAAATTAGCTCAAAGTGGGAAGGACATACACATTCAATTGGATATAGAAATTTTATCTTACCCTATAGGAAAGTAGGATAGAAAAGGGATAAGAGAAGTGGAGAACAGGGTTGCTGACAGAAAATAGGGAAAATTGGGGGACATTATGGACAGAATTAAAGGAGAGAAAAAAGGATAAATGAGGGGGGGAGTAGGATGGAATGTAATAATAATGGTGAAAAAAATTTTTACAAGTCTAATAAAAGTCTCATTTCTCTAATTCACAAAGAAATGAATCAAATGTATAAGAATATGTCCATGTCATTCCCCAATTGATAAATGGCCAAAGAATATAAACAGGTAATTCTCAAAGTAATTAAAGCTCTCTATAGTCATGAGGAGAAATGCTCTAAACCACTATTAATTAGAGAAATGCAAATTAAAACAACTCTGAAGTACCACTCCACAACTATTAAATTGGCTATTATGACAGAAAAGGAAAATGACAAAATTTGGAGGAGATGTGGGAAAACTGAGATCCAAATGCAATGCTGGGGTAGTTGTGAAGTGATTCAACCATTCTGGAGGGAAATTTGGACCTCTGTCCAAAAGGCTATTAAACAGTACATGCCCTTTGACCCAGAAATACCATTACTAGGTTTGTACCCCAAAGAGATTTTTTTAAAAGAAGAGGATGGACTTATATGTACAATATTTAAAGCAGCTCTTATATTTGCAGGTACAAATAGTTGGAAAGTAAAGAGATACCCATAAAATAGGGAATGGCTGAGTAAGTTAAAATGTGATTATAATGGAATACTATTATGCCATAAGAAATGAGGACAAGAGAAGCTTAGAAAAACCTGAACAGACTTAGACAAACTGGAACAGAGTAAAGTAAGCAGAACCAGGAGAACATTGTACAAGCAATATTGTACAATGAACAATTTTTAATTACATAGCTATTCTCAGCAAAATAATCATCTAAAACAATCCCAAATGACTCATGATTAAAAAAAAATGTCATCTGCTTCCAGAAAAAGAACTGATGGAGTCTGAATCCAGACCAAAGCAAACTTTATTTTTTGTTTGAGTTCCCTTCCACAAAAGGATTAATATGAAAAATGTTTTCTATAATGCACATATAAAATCTATATCAGATTGCTTACCATCTCAGTGAAGGGATAAGGGAGGATTAGGGAGAGGCAGGAGAGAATTCAAGATTCAAAATTTCTTTTAAAATGTTGTAAATGGTTTTTACATGTAATTGCGAGGGGGAGAGGTAAAATAAAATGTAAAAAATAAGTGTTTGCTTCCTTCCTTTATTCTAAATGCCTGGCACACAGTAGAAGCTTAAGAAAGCTTGATTGATTGGATGAACAACCAATACACTTCTGGCTGTGTCCACAAGGTGACAACAAAAGATACTATAAAAATGCTTGTTTCAACTAAGTCATTGATTCAGTTATTCAAAAAAAATTTGTTTTGTTGTTAAACTATTATGCCTGACATTGGGGGATAAAGAAATATGAAACTGTATTTCTCTCCTTGAAGAAATTACAATTTGATTTCACAAAAAAGAAAAACTTAAAATATGTAAATGACTAATCTATCTATTTCTGTAATGATCAAATCAAGCATTTTTTTAATTTGGCCTTGTATCGGGTGCAAAATATTGTTCTGAGTGTCGTGGGGATACAAAGTATAAAAGAAATACTTACATTCAAGGAACATACTATCAAGTTGCAGGGTTAAGATACAGAAAAGAAGTTTTGGGAATTTAAATATAATTTTTAGAGCTAGAAGGAACCTTAAAGAGTAGAGCTTCCCCCACCCCCCAGCAGAAACAAAATCTGAAAAGGAAAATGACTAATCCTGTATCACACATAGTTAGTGGAAGAACAAGTACTAGACTCCAGGTCTGAGCATGTTCTGGAACTAAGGAAATAGTAACTATGCAACTTCGCTGGATTCTAGGGTAGGTAAAAAGTAGTACTGTGAAATATTATATGTTAATATTATTATAGGTCTAATCTTTCTATTAAATAGTAAATCCCCTAGAAAGCAGGGAACATGTCATTTTTCTTCTTTTTCATCTCTAAAACCTAGTATAGGACCCTACAGATAATCTATATCCCTGGTGGGTGCTGCAGCAATCCAGGAGGGTGGTGATGGCCACAGGTGCATTTATCTTTCCTATTAATTGCTATTAAAATTTTAAAAAATTAATTTCCAGGGGGCTAAGTAACATTTTTTTTTCTGGAAAGGGGGCAGCAGGCCAAAAAAGTTTGGGAACCATTGATCTATACTTTGAGTTGAAATGAAATGGGATAAAACTGGAAACATAGGTTGAAATCAGATTAATAAAGGCCTTGGAATTCCAGACTAAGAAGTTTAAACTTTATCCCTTAAGTACTGAGGAATCATTGAAAAATACTGAGCAGGGCAATGAGTGACATGGTCAGATCTATTAGGAAAATTAGTCTAAAAGCCGTGTGAATGATTTGGGATAGAAAGAGTCTGCTTGTAAATAGGAAGTTATTAAAGTCATCTAGAAAGGTAATGGTCACACAAAATGTTTGTGTAGGGGGTTAATGGACTGCAAAGACAATAAGAAAACTGTGACATTTCAATATTTGAAGATTCCTCCAACTAAAAGAACATTGCAAGAGTTGCTGTTATCAAAAAATTTAACACCAACAGTCAACTTGAATCTCAGGGGATATGAATATGAATCCAGGGAGATAATAATAGCAGCTATCATTTACAAAGTGCTTTAGCATATAAAGTACATGTTATTTTGTTTGAGTATCCTAAAAATCCATTGTTGAAATGTCACTCTCCATTAGGTAGGTGGGGACTCATTTTACAGAAAAGGAACCTAAGGTGGAGAGGGTAGGTGAACTGCATATAGTTAAATACACCACTAATGTCAGAAAAAGGATTTGAACCTAGATTTTCTTGATTCCAAAAGTTAAAAACTTTCTACTACTATAATCTTGAGAAAAAGCCTTCCAAATCTAAGTAGGCTGGTCCTCACACAAGATATAAGCCCTGTGGTTTTGTAAACAAAATGCCTTGACTGCTTTAAGAAGCAATGTCCAGAAGATGGGAGGTGATTGGCTATATCAAACTACATTTAGAGCACTGTTGTCAATTCTAGGGAGGTCCACATTTTAGCAAGAACATTGACAAGATAGAGCAAACACATCCTAAAGGGACAGAACTAGGATAATGAGGGGCTGGAAACTGTATCAGACAAAGAACCAAGAACCATTAACCCTGGGGAAAAGGTTGAATTAGCTTGAGAGCTTCCTTCAAATCATCGGGGAGAGGATTGTTTACCTATGCCACAGGGGGAAGAATTTGGAGCCAAGCCACTAAATTGCGAAGAAACAGATTTCAGGCTGATTTCATTTTTCTGCTCCCTATGATGTACTGTCTCCAAGCCAAAGCAAACTCCTTGAAGGCAAGGACTTTTTTTTTTTCATTCCTAACTTTAGCATTGTGCCAGATAGAGCAAAATGTTAAATGTTTTATCTGTGCAAAGAAAAACTTCATATCAGATCCATCCAAAAGCGAGAGGAGATCTTCTGGAAGGGGTGAATAGTCCACCCCTCGATGAGTTTTCAGAACCTGAATAACCCCTTGTCAGGGATGTTTTCTAGGTGATCCGTGGATGCAGGCTGAATTAATCCCTCTCCCCTTTTTCTGAAACCGCAAAATTTGGGAAATGGAACAGTGGTTTCTCAAAATCTGGGACTATGGCCAAGATTACGACACTTCCCTGACCAGGCAGGGCTCTCCTCTTCGAGAACCTGCCGCACCCGACCGGATTGAAAGTATCTCATTCCCCAGGTCAATCACAAGGGTAAGAGCCACAGGTGACCACGTGGGCTCCGGAATGTTCCCCACCCAGGAAGCTTTGGCCTTGGAGACGGGGCGGGGTATGGGACAATCTTCCTAATCTACATTTTACTCTCCGGTCAGCAAGATCTGGAGAATTTAATCCAGAGTGGGAGGGGAAATAGCATTGGTAATTACTGCCCCTAGAGGTGCTTGGAAGCTTTAATCTCATATCTCTATTTTGAGTCCGTTCCTGGTGAACCACTTGCCAGCTGCAAAGATGGCGTGTTGGCCGGGCGGAAGAAGGCGTGGCCAGGCGCACTTCAGGACTGGGAGGGGTGGGGCGGGGCTAGGCAGGTTAAAGGCGGAGCCTGCAGGGGGGAGGGTCGGTCGGTGAAGCACCTAGTGCCAGTGAGCTTCTGGTTATGATTGAGGTAGCTATTGGTCTTCTTGTTGGACCAGCGTGTCCGAGACGTCTCTCGCTTGCCCCGCTCCGCTCTGGGCCCAGTCGACTTCAGCTACAGCCCAGAACGGTGGGGTACACTCGGAGCACTTTGACCGCCCAGTATCGGAGGAAGCCCCGCGTGCACACCGCCACGCACCCCGGCGGCCGGCAGTGAATGAAGCCTGGCTCTCCCGGCGGCCCTCGGCTTCCCCCTGCCCCGGGAGCGGAGGCCGCGCCCCCTCCTGCATTAACTCTTGAGATGGAAACTCCAAGGGAGTCTGGGTGGCCAACCCCAGATGAGGCTCCCCTCGAGCCTGTGAGCGAGTATGACCCCTGTTCCGCGGCCGAGAAAGGTGCGGGGACTCTGGAGGACCCGGAGGCTGCGCTGTCTAAGTCTGGCAAAGAAGCCAAGGATGGGGCTACCAAGCTTTGCGGATATTTGCTTAAATTCGGAGGCAAGGGGCCCATCAAAGGCTGGAAATCACGCTGGTTTTTCTATGATGAGAGAAAGTGCCACTTGCATTACTCCAGGACAGCTCAGGATGTTAATCCCCTGGGGAGTATAGACCTTTCCTGTGTTACCTTTGATTGCAAAGTGGAAGCAGAGGAGGGGACTTTTGAGATCAAAACTCCTAGTCGAGTTATTACCCTAAAGGTAAATGTAATTACTATTGTTTGCCTTCAAGTCTAAAGTAAAATACCATCCCTACTTACTGAAAGCCCATCCTAAACTCCCTTAATTTTAGTGCCTTCCGCCTATTCTTTACTTATAGTATATCCTGTATATTGCTTGTTTGTACCTCAATCAGTAAACATGTATTAAGCACCTGCTGTGTACATGGTTGTTGCATGTTGTCTTCTTCTATTAGACTGAGCTCCTTGGGAACTGAGGCTATCTTTTACAATTTCCTTTGTATACCCAGCCTATATAGATTTGCTTTGGCCCTTAGTAGGCAATTAATAACCGTTTATTTACTGGTGACAAAAATCTTGCGTGTGGGTAAATCTTTACATTTTTAGAAGGTCTGTTCATTAGAGAGTGGGAAGTTCATTTCTCTTTCCTAATTAAAAATGAGACCTTGTGGAGTTAAGAGACAGAGGTTTTATCATCTTGCCAGTCTGAGATTGGTTCTTTTCTGTCTTCTTGCATTTTGTCTCATATAGAATAGGTACTTTCCTGCTAAAAAGCCTATGGGGCAAAGCAAAGCACAATTTAGTACATCCCAAAGCTGGAGCTCCATTGGCTTAACCTCTAGAATGCTGGTTGAAGTTTGCTGCTAATGTTTTTCTTATATTATCATCAACCTTCCCTATATATTTCTTGTTTGTGCATACTTTTTTTCATGATATATCCCAATTTAGACAGAGATCTCCTGTCTAGAACAGGGAATATCTTTTGTCATTTTTTTGTATCTCAAAAACCTTTAGTGATTTTCCATTGCCTATAGGATAAAATACAAAATCTTTAGCCTGGCATTTAAGGCCCTCCCCATTATGACTTATTTTCTTTTCCAGCCTTGTTTCATGCTATTTCCCTTCATAAATTCTTGTATTCCATTCAAACTGGCATAGTGGAAAGAGTACTATAACTAAAAATAGAGAACATGAGCTCAAGTCTTATCTCAGAAGTTTTCTCCTTGTATGACCTTGGACTCTTAATTTCTCTCAGCCTCAGTTTCTTCCTCTGTAAAATTTGCCCCCAAACTCCCAGCTCTAGACCAATGATCCTATCCTTCACCTCATTTGTTCACTAACATAAACCAGCCCCCATGCCCTCCGTCCTCATCTCTGCCTCTGAGGAGCATTATCTTCTTTCTAGGTTAAAGTTAGGTGCCATCTCTTCCGTGAAACCTTCACTAATTCCTCCCCATTCCCAACCTCCTCCCAAAGAAAATTATTAATGCTTTCTTCAGTTTTCATTATATGATAATTGTTTATGAAAATGTTGTCTCCTTCCAGTAGAATGTCATTTTCATTTTGTTCTTTCTACTACCAACAGTGTGTCTACCCTGCAGCGTGACTTATAATTGATCAGGATATAGGGGAGGGAATAAGCATTTATTATACTACCATTACATTGCTGGGATTTTGTCCCCTCCTTGTAACTCCTTCAGAGTATGTAACATTTCAGAACTACATATCTTAAACCAATAAAATAAAGCATCACTTAGCCACTAGATTTTATAAGAATTACCTGCCAAAAAAGATATGATATCAAAGTCATGTTTATGTCTGATTCTTAAATTGTGTCAAAGAGAAACTTTTCCATTCCTGCATATTCTGTGTATCTCCCTACCCTTTTAAAACATAAAATAATTAGTTTTGGAAATTCCTAAATCGACTGGAACCAAACTAAGCAGAAAGAAACACACCATTTCATACTTGTGTGATTTTGGACAAGTCACAACTTTCTGGGCCTCAGTTTCCTGTCTTTAAAAGAAAGGGATTGGATTAGCTGATCTTTGAGATCCCTTCCAATTCCAACAATGATTTTCTGTTGGAATTCAATTTATTCTAAGAAGAGGTAGTTACTATGTCTTCCTTTCTTACTCTCTCTTTTAAAGAATGTAGAAGTAACAAGAACTAACTTGCTCTACAGGAATCAAATGTTTAATCTAATTTTTGTGACTTCTTAGGCTGTCAACAAACAAACCATGATGTACTGGTTGCAGCAGCTTCAGTTGAAGCGTTGGGAGTTTTACAACAGTCAGCCTGGAATCCTGGTCTCAGGAGTCACCACCGAAACTTCACCTGGAAATGCCTCTCCCCTGCACATCACACTCGGTATCAAAAGATAATTTTCTTTCTCTTATGAGATATCTTCTACTACATTCTACAGTTAAGGCTGTACTCTTTATGTTGTCATTACCAAAATACTGGAAATTAAGAAAACTCTTAGCAACAGAAAATGCATCTACACTTTAAATTAAGTCAAGTCAACAAACATTCTTTAGATTCCTACTATATAAGCCAGGCTTTGTGCTAAGCACTGGGATTACAAAGAAAGGCAAAAAAAAGCCTCTGTCCTCAAGAAGCTTACTTTCTAATGGGAAAGGCAAATGCAAATAACTGTATAAATAAGATATATATAGGATAAATTGGAGATAATCTAAGAGGGAAGGCACTAGCTTTATGAGGGACCTTCTTGCAGAAGGTAGGATTTTTAGAAACGAGGCAGCAGAGATGAGGAAGGAAAGTGTATGATGTCCATAGCCCAATCAGAGGACTGAGAGGTGGTATTAATCAAGCCTTGAGTTAGCAGCATAGTGATAAGATTAGAAAAGATGAGCTTAATATGGAAAGGGCATCTTGAAACCTGGCAGGATAGCTGATACAGAGTAGAATTACTCATAATGTGTGAAAAAGTGTGTAAATTATAAGAAGACTAGAAAGATAGGCAGGGGGGTTAGGAAGGGTTTTAAAAGTCAAATAGGATTTATATTTGATCCTGGAGGTAATAGAGAGCCACTAAAATTTATTGAAATAAACGGGAGTGGCAGAGTCAGACCTACACTTCATAATCAGATGAAGTAGAGTGGGAGGAGGCTTGAGGCAGAGAACAGTCTAAAAGTTATTGCAATAGTCCAGCTGTGAGAGAATGGCCACTCATGTAGGTGGTCACAGTAGCATCAAAGGAGAGAAGAGACCTTATGTGAGAGATGCTACAAAAGGTAGAATCAGTGTGACTTACTACTGAAGACATCTTCTAGGCTTGTGAGAAGACATCACCCCAACTTGTAACCAGTTTATTAGATAGGGCAGGATCTTAACATACTCTTTGAGGAGTGTAGCATTGCAACAGAGCAAAGCCAACTTTTTTCACTCAAAAGTTTTGGATTAGAAAAAGGGGAAAAGAAAGAACAGTTATTAGCCATCATAAGTGACAAAATTGGAATTCCCTATGTCTACTGTCAGCTTCTAATGTCCTTGAGCTGCATACAGATTTTTATTTGTGTGCTTTTAATTGACTCAAGAATCTTCTTACATACATGCAATTTAACAGCATTTCACATTGTGCATCTCCTCTTTTCCTCAGTTAGATCACTTAGTTGTTATCCCTCAACCCCAAACTAGTGTGTGCTTCAGGCTACTTCTGACACTAATGGAAAGATGCCAAGATCCAGAAAGGACCAGTGAAGGCAGCTGGCTTTTGGCAGGACAGCGTGCTGGCCTACAAATTAAAATACTTGACAACTTTTCTGTTTTTAATAAATACTAAACACTAGTTGAGGCCTCCTGATTTCAAGTAGAAAGATAAAAGAAATCTACAAGAAAAGCATATCATCCTTTGTCTGAAACTAGTTTGAAACAGGTTAAAACCACATTCATAACTTTTATACAGCTACTGGAGCCATTTCCTTTTATGACTATGTCCAAAGTGAGAAAGAAAACTTTGAAGCTATGTAGTTGTTAGATTGGTATTTAGAACAAAAATTCATCTAATTTTTATGTTAAGAATCTCTTTTTTAAGGCCTTTATTAATAAAGATTCTTTTTACTAAGACATCTCCCTTTCCTCATTTACTTAACTGCCTCATTTCCTATATTTCCAATTCTGTTTTCATAGATGATTGCATAATGTGTTTGAGCAATTCCAGATGATTAGAATCAGACTGGTGACAAATAGAAAGCCTTGAGAAAACTGAATTCCTGTGTGACTTGTGCTAAAAACTGACTAACCAGAAGAATCTTTGTTTTCACACCCATTTTCTGACTTTTAATTTGTCCTCTTAGTTTTATGTGGCATTTTATTTAAAACACCCTCATATAGTGGATATTCTATTATACAGTATCTACACAGTATAAAGAGGGTGTATCCTCTGTGTTGCTTTGTCTCCTTAAGCCTTTTCTTCGTCACAAAAAAATATACTTAAGGCTTTAGGACATGTGTGCATCCCTTTTAATCTTACTATGCATATGATATCAAGGCATATTCTTTCCTTTGTCTCTGACTCCAAGTCATATTCTAATGTTTCACCCTAGTGGGGAAGTGAAACAAGGCTCTTGTCAACTATGCCAGCAGATCACAAATTTCTGTCAGATCCTAAAATTATACCAGCTTTGGATATAGATCTGGAGACAAATTAAGACAGCACATCTCACAATTAATATTTGAACCTGGTCTACCTACCTTTAAAATCTAATCTATTATCTAGGCTTCAATGCCCGGGTTCTCATTTGCTTCTTGAGGTTGCCTATTTCATTGTTGGAGAGTTCTGATTTTCCTTATTTCAAGTAAAAATCTTCATCTCTAACTGTGTACTAATTGTTCTAGTTCTGATCTCTGGAGCCAAACAAAATAATTCTAATCCCTTTTCCATATGACTGCCCTTCATATATTTAAAGGCCACTACTATGACTTACAAAAGTCTACTTAGGAATGGTCAGAATGTGATAAGTAGAAGAAACAAGGACCTAGAGGAGAGGAAAGTTTGTAACTTAGGTGATCTGGAAAGGCTTATGAAGAAAGTGGAATTTGAGTGGTTATGCAATTAAGGTGAATTAGTGAAAAGGTCAGCTCTTATAGATGTGATTCTATGAATCTCTTACACACACACACACCTTGTATACTTTTTTTTAAATTATTATTATAAAACCCTTATCTTCCATCTTGGAATCCATACTTTGTATTGGTTCCAAGGCAGAAAGAGTAGTAAGGGCTAGGCAATGGGGGTCAACTGACTTGCCCAGGGTCACACAGCTAGGAAGGGTCTGAGGCCAGATTTTAATCTAGGACTTCCCATCTCTAGGCCTGGCTTTCAATCCACTGAGCCTCCTAGCTACCCCCTATACCTTGGGTTCTTGTACTCAGTTCATATGCTTTCAAAAAACACTATTTCTTCCTATGTTATATCATCTTGAATACTTTCTTCTTGCTGTTATTTATTCCCCTTTGGATGGATCCTCAATCACTTACACTTAAATTGTGTGTACATAGTTCTGATCTAGAACTAGAAATTTATACTACTTACTCACTCTTCTACTTACCTGTCTCTGGGTAGAAAAGTCATTTCTTTATTTTTCTCCCCTCCTCTGTGTCTTGGTATACCTCTAAGATTTATGTTGAATTTCAAGTACCTCTATGTTGTGCATGCACAAGTATCCCACAGATAGCTGGAAATAAAGAGCTAGATCTTGAGAGTGAATTCACAGTTTAAAATAAAGTATGTGAATCATCTACATGAGTTGAATAATAATAATAATAGCTGAAGCCAATGGAATGGATGAGATTACTGAAAGAAAGTGTATAGAGAGACAAAAGAAAGTTAAGAATAAAACCTTGAGAGAAAATTTAGATAAGCTCCTTGAAGTCAGAAACACTAGACTTATTTATTTTTATGTCCCCTTCAGTATCTCACACAGTGACATAAGATATTAGGCATCTACTAATAGTTTTTTGAGTAAATGACTATTGAATATAGAATGTGCAAGAAGGAAAAACAGCCAGATGAACAGAAAGATCAATTATCAAAAATGTAAGGGGTTAAGGAGAGTGAGAGGAGAGAAACAAAAGGCCTGGAGGTGTTCCAGATTCTGGTAGTAGGTTTTTACTAGAATCAGGTTTTGAAGCCCATCTAGATGGTACTCTTAAATATTAAGTGTATTTTTAACAACAAAGAGTTCCTTTTCACTGACTATCATTTCATACCACAGGTTTCGGATTCCTAGAGTAGACAATTGGGGGGAGCATGAATGTAGATCCAAGCTAGATGCATCTACTGCACTGATTCAGTGTCAGTTAGAGAAGGCCAGATGGGAGCAAAGGTAAACCAGCCCCCATATGGTAAAATATTACATAGTTGTAAGGAAGCACTCCAATTTTTGAAAATACCATGATGAAAGTCAAGATGGTAAAGGGAGAAAGTATGAGATAAATTCCTCAGTTCTTGACAGCCTATAATGAGCCTCAAGAACTTTCCAGCTTTGCAGATGGTAGACAGTGCTAGAGATGAGCTAGCACAGTTCACATGGGCTATTTGGGGAGACTGTGGAAGAAAATGGATTTTATGTGATTAATGGGAGTGGGACCATGAGGTTAGCTTTCAAGGCACTAGAAACTTGAATGATCAGTGAAGACTCCATGGTAGATCATAGGATCATAGATCTATAGCTGGAAAGAACCTTAGAGATCTTCTAGTCTAGCCTCCTCATTTATAGATGAGGAAGCTGTGACCCAGAGAATTCAAGTGGCTTGCCCATGGTCACACACTTTTTGAGGAACAGAATCACGTTTTGAGCCAGGCCTTGAAGGATGGATAGTATTTCAAAAATCTTAAGTAGGTAAAGGACATCTCAAGCAAAGGATACAGGAGGAGCACAGAGAATATAGGTAGCGTCTGGATGTATATAAAATGGACAGCAAATATTACAGTTTTTCTGTAAGTCAGTGCATGTAGAGGACAGTCATAAGACTGGAAATGTAGAAAGACAGCCAAATGTTAAGAACTTTGATTGACAGCCTAAAGATTTTAGATTTTATTAGTATGAGAAACCATTGATGAGATTATTAGCTTGGTGTGATAGAATGGTCAAGGAAGGGTGTGGGTGTGGAGGGTGTTTTTAATTTGGGGAGGACTGAACATGTTTGTAATAAGATGAAAAGGAATCAGTAGAAAGGGAGAGATTCAAGATACACAAGAAAGAAAGAACAATTGATTGATAGTGTTAATTGAAATTTGGGAGATGCCATTTATAAGTATACGTATATTTTCTATGGACACATGGGAACCTTAAAACTACATTTCCCGTGGTCCAACAGGTTTCCTGTTTTGGATTATGTATTCAAGGTGAGGGACAGCTTTAAATAGGGGGAAGTGACTTTGAACTGGTCTCTTAGCTAGCAGACTCTCTGGTGATGGCTAAGGCAGAAGTTTTGAATTCTTAAAGGCGCATGGTCTAATGATTTTATCTCTATCAGCATGGCTTTAATTAAAATACTAATTTCTATATTTATACCAGTCTTTATTATTTTTAATCGTAACAATAGAGAACCAGAGGAAGCAGAAGAGGATAAACCCAGATGCATAAGTGAAGGAGTTGCCTTGGCAAGATGTAGGGCCATTTCTTTCTCTAAAACTAGAGAGAGGAAAGAGGAAAAAATGAAAGTACTAAGGAGTTTTAAAGTGTGAGAAATCAAAGGATATCACAAAAGATGACCTCGATCTCAGTAAGGAGAAATGATCTCAGTGTTAAAGCATAGAGAGAAATTGTAGGCTTGAAAAGAGGCTGAAAAAGATTTAGACCAATTGTGAGAATTTAGATTGTGAAATGATAAGAACAAAATAAAAGGATTTCTGAGTAGCACTGAGTTCCACTTAAGATCAAGGTGTCCAAAACAGAATTCAGTATCTTTTCCAAAAAATCCTTCCCCCCTTCCAGACTTCCCTATTTTTATCAAGAGCACCACTATCTTCCCACTCTCAGAACTAGGCTTCATCCTAGGCTTCTCACTCAGACTTATCAGATACATCCAGTCTATTAACAAGCCTTATTGTTTCTCCCATCAGAATAAATCATATACATTCCCTTCTTTCTCCTCACAGAGCCATCATCCTGGTACATATAGGTCTTCATCACCCCACACCCATGCCTGGACCACTGCAATAGCTGCTGCTTGGTCTCCCTACATCAAGTCTCTTCCCATTCCAGTCCAGCCCTTCTCAACTGCCAAGTGATCTTCCTAAAGCATATCTGACCACATTCCCCAATTACTTAATAAAATCCAGTGGCTCCCTATTATTTCTAGCATCAAATATGAAATCGTCCTTTTGGCTATTAAAACTTTTAACAAATTGATCCCTTAGGGGACAAGCTAGGTAGTTCAGTGGATAGAGAACCAGGCCTAGAGCAAGAGGTCTTAAGTTCAAATCTGGTTTCATATACTTCCTAGATGTGTGACCCTGGACAACTCACTTAACCTCAGCTGCCTAGTCTTTACAAGGCTCTTCTGCCTTGGAACTAATACTTGTATCAGTTCTAAGACAGAAGATAAGAGTTTTTTTAAAAGCTAGTCTCTTTTCCAGTCTTCTTATAGTTTACCCTACCCCCACCCCCACTACCCCTCACTTATTCTACCATCCAATTATATTGTCCTTGCTCTTCCTTGATTATGACACTCCTCCCAACTCAGCACCTTTTTCTGGTTGTCTCTCATGCTTGGAATGCTCTCCCCACTTGTCTCCACTTCCCCCAGCTTCCCTAGCTTCTCAAGATTGCTAAATCCCAACTTCTACAAAAGGCCTTTCTTGTTCCCCTTCATCTCTCATGCCCCCTTTCACAGGTCAGTCATGCCTTCTCTCTGAGATTACCTCCCATTTAGGCTGTATGTATTTGGTGGGTAAATAGTGTGTTTATATGTTTCTCACCCAGGATAATGTGAGCATCTTGTATTTGTCCCTTTTTTGTTGTTGAATCCCCTGTTCTTAATACAGTCCTTGGCCCCCAAAGTAAGTATTTAACAAATAGTTGTTGACTGACTTTTGTAATAAATTTATTTTATGTTATATATTATTTTATAATAAATTTATAACAAATGAAGTTGGATCAATTTTGAGATGCTATCTATTGACACTCAGCAGCAAGATCCAAGGAATCTAATGAAAAGAGTAAACCAGAGTTGAGGATTAGCCAAATGGGAACCAAAGAAGATCAAAGGGACAGTGTAGTCTAAATTTGTGGCTAGAGAATTTTCAGAGTAGCTGGTCATTAGGTTAAGACTAAGGGAGGGAATAAGTGAAGCCAGAGTTAGGTGAAGGGAGGGAATTGAAAGGAGAGGATAGTCTGGAAGAAGTTGAAGGAATAGAGGTAATAAGGAGGGCAAGAAGAGGGTGTAGTGTAACGGAGTTGGAATGGTAGAAAGATAAGAAGATATTTTTGTCCTGAGAGGGAGAGAAGGGAAGGTAGATAGGAGGAAGGATGGATGGGAGAAAGGAGAGAGGAAGGTAGAGGAAGGGAAAGGAAGGTAGTGGTCCCCAGCCCTGGCAGGGGAAAATTGACTAGAGCCCTTTGGGGCTCAAAGAAAAGATCAAATAGCAACTTAGGGTTTAGAATAGCTAGGTTTTATTTAAATTAGAAAGGGGAAAAGGTTAGGTAGGGGAAAAGGGTCTCCAGGGTAAAGAGAGTCCAGGATCAGAGAGAGTCAGCCAGCCTACAGGCTCGAGAGAGCAGAGCCCAAAAAGGTGCCAAACTTTATCTTTTATACTTTCTCTGACACCTCCCTCAAAGGAAGTGGGAGGTGTCGGGGGAAGTTGTAGCCAAGAGTCCTGGGAGATGTAGTCTCCCAGGGCTTACAATAATTTTAAATGCCACATTCCCCCCTGTGATCCTTTGGGAGACCAGTCTCCCCAATGGATTATAACAAACATAAATAAATTTACAATTACAATAAAATAAAGGGTATATACATCAATATAAGGGGAGAATGGTGACAGAATTTTTAGCAAGACAAATGAATTAAAAACCCCCCAATGTTCAAAATTTTGCACATCTGGTTGTTCTCTTAGGCTCCTGGATCAGCATGCATTCTCTATGTGGTCTTCACAGGCATCTCCATTTGGATTCTACGAGGCAGTAAATTTCTTTTCCTAAAATAATTTAAACTCTCCATATGAAATAAAAACATTCCCCCCCTGAGGAGGATAGAAAGAAACATTGAAATCACAGAGGGATATATGGCTGAGGCAGGAGGCATATGAATCACTGCCAATCAAATTCATCAGAAAAAGATAGCACAAAAAAACCAAATGACTATTGGATGAAAAATTCTAAACATCCACTTCTAAATTTTATATGAAAAAAATTCTAAATAATAAAAATATAGAAAATCACACTAGGTCTTTGAATAATGTCCAATTAAAGTAATCCATGTCCAATATCATATACTTACCCACTTAGCAGCCAGAACCACAGTCCTTAAGATTTTTGAATTTAGGACTTTGGAGCTCATAGTACCTCATAACAGTCAGGTATAAATAGTGGCCCTGCTGGTGTAGAATGGAGATAGAGCTCTTCAAAAGAAGTCAGCTACTTAGAAGTGTAATTCCCATGAATATTGAAGTATGAGAAAATGATAGCCAGGCTAGAGAGAAGAGGAGAACTGTGAACCAGGTGCTAAAGTCATTGAGAAAAGTCAGGAAAGAAGCTGCAACTTTAAGGATTCAGGGGATGTGATCTGATTACATAAACTCTGAAGAGGGATGTATTGACATTTGGAGTATTACCAGGGAGCAGATACCTACTTCTGGCCTTTTGAATCAGGAGAAGTAGGTGGAAGGACAGCTTCTCAAAGGAAAGCCAGACAAATAAAAATAATATTCAACATTAATCTAAACACGAATTTTTTAAAGCACTATAACATTAGATCCATTTGTTTCACTTTTCTTTTGTTCCCTAAATCTAGACAATGCAGAAACTGATGAATTTTTCTGCCCTGTGAAAACTCCAACTGGACTAGTAGGCATAGCAGCTGCTTCTCAACCTATTCCAGAGATGCCCTCTACCCTCCAGAATATTTCCCTCAAACATCTAGGAACTGAAATACAGTAAGTGTTTTCACCTTCTGATACTGCTAAAAACGGTATTATATGTATACATTAAATGTTGCAACACCCAGTTGCAGTGAGGTGGTGCAGTGAATAAGGCACCAGTCTTGGAATCAAGAAGATCTGAATTCAGATCTTACTAGCTGTGTGAAATTGGACAAGTTACCTCTGTTTGCCTCAGTTTCCTCATCCATAAAAAATGGGAAAAATAATAGCAGCTACCACACAGAGTTGTTACAATTAAATGAGATAATAGTTGTAAAGTACTTAGTAAAGTGCCTAGCACATAGTACATGCCATATAATTATGACTTTCATTTGCTATAATCATAGCTTTTATAATTATTAGTAGAAAAACTATCAAGACTGCTAAGCAGCAAAATCAAGCATTAGAAAATTTAAAATCAACACAATTTAAGACTTGGAGGGAGAAGGCAAAATAATGTAATGGATAATGCACTGGGCTTAGAATTAGAAGATTTGAGTTCAAATTTTCCTTCACACCAGCTATGTGACCATGAAGAAATCACTTAACCTAAATATTCTTAACCTTTTTTTGTCATTATTCTGAGAATAATATTTTTACTTACATGAAATAAAATACATATAAAGGACACTGATTACTGAAATACAGTTATCAAAATATCAAAAAACAAGTTCATGGACTCCAGGTTAAGAACCCCTGACTCGATTCCTATTTCGTCTTTAAAGTGGGGATGATAATTCTTTTGCTACCTAACTTAGAGAGTAATTATGAGAACACTTTGAAAATCTTGTAACTGTATAAATTAAGAGTTATTATTTTTCTCTGAATAATTACTATTCTTTCAATACTTCCATTTGTACCTCTGGAATATTTCAGTATTAATCCCTTTTTTTCCCATTTCTACTGCCACCAGCTCAGTTTGGGGCTTCATCATCTTTTTCTTAATTCTTACCCTAACATTCTAAGTGTCTTCTTGCTTTCAGTCATTTTCTCTGCCACTTCATCCAGGCTATCCACAGTAATCTTCCTAATGCACCTCTCTTATCATTTGAAATACTCCTCCTACATCTCTCTCCTCCAATAATACCCTCTTGCCTACTGAATGAAACATAAACTCCTTAATCAGACATTTTTGTTCTACCACAATTTGGCTCTAACCTGTTCTTTTAGCCTTATATCACACTAATTCCCTTTTACTCATCCAGCAGTACTAACTACCATAGTAACTAGCTCATGATTCTTTAATAAATGGTTGTTGACTGCCATTCTTTAAACATATCATTCAGTCTCCCACTTCCTTGTCTTTGCTCCCAAGATTCCCTTCTCTTGGAACTATTGTTTCCCAAATCCCAGTTCTCTTATAAGGATCTTATTCAATACCATTCTCACCACAATGCTTTCACTTAGCCTCTTCTAACCAGAAGTAACTTCTGCTAAAATACCAGAATACTTTCTGTCTCTGTTACTTCATTCGAACATTCTACCTAATTATTTGTATTTATTTTTACTTGTTTTACCTCTGTTGCTAGATTAGAATGTCTTTTTTTGTATCTCCCATAGCACCAAGCATGTGATAAATACTTAATAAATGTTTATTTGAATGAACAAATTTATATCTTCTTAGTGTAATGAAAAGGCTTCTAGACTTGGAATCTGGAAGATCTGGTTTAACTATAACAACAGAACTGACTAGCAAAAGGAACATGTACAAAACATTTAATCTCTTGAGATTTCTCAGTTTCTTCATCTGTAGAATGGAAATAATAACCAAAAGTACCCACTTTGCAGGGTGTAAAATTTAAATTAATGTTCAAAACTCCAAGTATTATTTTTTAAGTTTACTAATAATCACTTGAAGTCAAAGGAATAAAAACCTAATTATCTAACAAAAATAAGACCACATGAGTAAATTCTCCTGCCACATCCCTCATACCACCTCCACAAAACACAATTGGGGGAAGAGAGAGACAGAGGCAGGGCTACATAAAACTTATATCCTCCCTATGACAGCATGTAACATGAGGAGGAAAATGGAATGCTGGGAATTGAAGTCCAAAGGAGCAGGTTCTAATTACACAGTCCTTCCTATGATTCTCATGGGAAACGAGCATGTAGAAATCTCCCAGATTTACATGCCTAGTTTCCCCATGGAATCAGTACACATAACCAACTTATATGTCTAAAGATCTTTAACTAGAGGTACATACAATATTGCACTTTCTAAGGGAAAATTACAATAATTTGGGGTTAAGAGGGAAATAAAAAAGAAAACAGAACCAATGGGTTGCTAGGTGCATTGACAAAAAAACATTTAGGGAGCAGTCCCCTTTTGGCATAAGAGTATACATTCAAATAAATGTGTTCAACCCTCCACAGTTCAATTTCACTACATCCCAAAGTTCATTCTGGATCCTTTGGTGCAGTGTGAGGTTTCTGCAGGCATCTTCATGGCACCTTCTCCAAACAGTTCCCTTTCATGATTCGTGGAAGTATCAAGCTTCTTGTCCTAGACTTACTCTCAAACAAGAAAAATTTTTGTAAATATAGAATTTTATGACAATTATACAATCCCCCCTAAGGAAGGTGTCGACACACACATGGGTCACCCTGAGATACATGGTCAAGTTATGAGGTATGTGAATCAGTTGTTAAAAGGAAGTCAAAAGGGTGGCAGCTGGGTAGCTCAGTGGATTGAGAGCCATGCCTAGAGACGGGAGGTCCTAGGTTCAAATCTGGCCTCAGACACTTCCCAGCTGTGTGACCCTGGGCAAGTCACTTGATCCCCATTGCCCACCCTTACCACTCTTCCACCTATAAGTCAATACACAGAAGTTAAGGTTTGAAATAAAAAAAAAGGAAGTCAAAAACATAAAAAAATATATAGAAGAAAAGAAAAAGTCAAAATTAAATAGTATATAAAAATTCTGAGTAAGCAAGAATAAGCCCATAACAGGTCCTAGAATCAGGGCCCAATAAAGTGATTTATGTCCCACAAGCCTGTAGGACCATTGTAGCAATATGCACTTACCCAATCAACAGCCAGGACTACAGAAAATTGCTATGAAAGACAGAAAAGGGACTAGATTTTAGCAGCAAATGGAAAATATCATTCCCTGGTCTGATTTTACCTTTGCTCTCAGGTATAGGGGAACCAAGATGGCAGCTAGACTGAGGTACTTTGTCTGAATCTGGCACAGGGAAATCCTCTGTGTCTGACATTGTCAAACAGCCACTTCCTCAAAGCCCAAAACAAGTCCTCTGCCTCTGATGATTCTCATCAATCCCGCTGGGATCGGTTGGTCTCCTTGACTGTGTGCTCCTTGGCACTGTACAATGGCTCTTTTGTGATCCCTTCTCCTGTAATCAGACACAATTATTAATCAAAGTCCCATAATATTTAATAATCAATGGCATTAATATTAGGGCTAATGGATATTGTAAACTTACGTTAGTGCAAAATCAAAACAAAAACCATTAATACTGGTAACATGTACTACAAGTACAAAAAATGAAAAAAAAGAGAAAACTCAGATACTCTATTAAACATACAAAAAATAATAATAGATTTTTTTAATCTAAATAGTTCACAATCAGTGACACACTGTGTTATCTAAGGAGATGCAGAATACAAATGTTTCTCACCCAAAAATGAGATCCATTTCCTTTTTAACTTGGCCATGATCTGCAGTGTAAGTACAAATGATTTTCACCAGTAATAGCTTTATAAACAGTAGTATAACAGGTAATGCATATTCAAAGAAGTATCAAAATCCCCCAAATCACAAGAACCCAGTTAATGACAATAGCAAACAAGCCTGCTATCATTAGGATTCACATGAGTTGCTTTGTGACATTTAATTTTGAGGATCAAATAAGATGGTTGCCTAAAGCATATGACAAAACTTAAAACATCATGTGATAGCTAGGAATATTTTATAAAATTGAAAAATAATTATAGCATACTGTATAGTGTTGGTGAGTCAAAAGGCCTATGTTCTAATCCTAGCCCTGCTACTAACTAACTGCGCATACAAAACTATGCCAATTATGCACACTACACAATTATGCTGCATGCACTTTTGTAATCAGTTTGCTGTCCCAACTCTCCACAATGGCTATTTCATTCTTGTCTCTCCTCAAGCTTCCCACAGTATAATATCTCTCCCCATACCCCCCATCCATCTTAAGGACCTTGGCTCATATTTCACCATAAACATCAAGTCCATTTACTGAGAGCTTCCTCTTCTCTTCTCCTTGTCTCACATTATGCAGACATATTCCCCCACAATTTCCTCTTTAACCCATCTCATATGAAGAGGTCAGCCTTTTTTGCCAAAACAGACCTCTCTATGTACATCCATTTGTCATCTTCTCCAGCAGATTATACTGTCATCTCCACTCTTTCTCTGGTCTTCAAACTTTTCCCTATGTACCAGCTCCTTTCCTGCTACCTACAAATACACCCCTATCTTTTCCATCCTTACTTGAGCCTAGTGTCCCAGCTAGCTATAGCTCTCCTCCTCTGCAAAATTCCTTGAAAAAGCCACTATACAAGGTGCCTCCATTTCCTCTCATTCTCTTAGCAGTCTGTCTTCTAACTTCATCATTCAAATGAAACTGCTCTTTCAAAAGTTACTGATGATCTTACTGCCAAATCTAATGGCCTTTTTTTTTTTAAACTCTTAACTTCTGTGTATTGTCTCCTAGATGGAAGAGTGGTAAGGGTGGGCAATGGGGGTCAAGTGACTTGCCCAGGGTCACACAGCTAGGAAGTGTCTGAGGCCAGATTTGAACCTAGGACCTCCCGTCTCTAGGCCTGACTCTCAATCCACTGAGCTACCCAGCTGCCCCCTCTAATGGCCTGTTCTTGATCCTTAGTACTTAGTAAGTATTCTAGATCCTTAGTAAGACAAAACTTACAAGGTATCTCTCATCTGCTTATCATTCTTAAATGTAACAACAGAATTAATTATCAGTGACCCTCTGACAATAAACATCAAGCAGGACAAAGAACAAGGAAATCCATGGTCACCAAAATTATTCACTGTGATGGAAGAGATCCAGGTCAAAGAGGAATTCCCTGTGAAAAATGAGGTCTTCCTGATGCTTCTGTTTGTAAATGGCATTATATTGTTTGCATTGAGCCCAGAGTCACTATAAAAGCTCCAAGAGGAGATCTGTAATTATTCAAAGGAGTCTGGCTTCCCCATGCAAACTGGAAAGACTGAAAAACATCTCCCAAATTTCAACATGCATGTGAATGGACACCCTACAGAGCTTGTCCAACAGTATCTATATCTGAAAATATAAATGAACAATGAATTGGGCTTAGAGTTGGACTATTTGTGGAAGAGTGAAAAGTATTTTTACTGACTAAGCTTCCCAAAAAAACAATGATCTTTCCAATATAAACATTTTACTGGTGCTGCTATATGGCACTGCTTCCAAAGAACTGAACAATGATGAAGAAGGAAAGGGCAAAGAAAGAGGATGACACACAGTGAATTTGGACTAGTCACATGGTGAGAGAGAGTGGCCAGAGTACTCCTGGTATCTTCTTCATGTTTGAGAGAAATCAAAGAACAACTTGAACATATTGGATGGATTCCGATAATGAACATTTGAGAGGATTCACATAGTGAGAGTTGTGATTTGTGTCATTAAAGAGAACTCTCAAATGAAAGATATTGCAGATTGGTTTGAATCTGAGATTAATTCCACTATAATACTTTGCACAGTACTATACAGTACATTAATTATAGTTTACAAGAATTTGTAATTTGGGTTAATGTTTTACTGTGGCTAGAAATTCCATTAGTCTTGTGTTTATATTTTTCATAAAATCAGCTTAATAATTCTTCTTTCCAATAAAACGATTATATTAATCCTCTAGTAAAATGCTTCATTGTGGTATGAAAGTGAGCTTGTATTCTCAAAATCTGCAGACCAGCAGAATTCCTACCAAGATGGCAAGGCTTTTAGTAGAGGCCTATCAATGAAATAATAGCTAATGATGATGGTGATGATGATGATGATAGCATTTATATAGCACTTTAAAGTTTGTAGAGTACTTTACAAATATTATCTCATTTAATCATCACTGGAAGGTAAATGCTGTTATTGTCCCCATTTTTGAGATGAGGAAACAGAAATAAACAGGTTAAGTGACTTGTCCAGAATCATACTGCTTCTAAACTGAACCTGTATTTGAACTCTCATCTTCCTGACTCCTAGTCTAGAGAGTTCTTTCTACTGTGCAACTGGCCTAACTAACTTGATCACTAAAGTGTTGGATACCACATGATTTTTTTTGGCCACATCATTAATTAAACCACCTACTAAGTTGTGATGAGATTGTGAGCTTCATCAGTAGAAGGACTGTCTACAAAGATGAAATGGTGAATTGCCAAAGTAGTAAAATGTACATACTTCTTGCTTCCCTTTTCCCCTTGGTGCTGTCCTTTGAGGAGTCTACCATCTCTTGGCTGGCAACAAGCCTGCACTCAGATCACTTGCAAAGCCCAAAATTAATCAAATAAGCAAAAGTCCTTTGGACACCAGCCAGATCCATATGTCGAGATCAACAGGAACATCAGTAAACCAAGAGTCAGGGAGTGTGAAATTAATTAAAGGATCGCATCTCAATGTTAATAAGAGAACAAAACATATGCCACCCAGCTATTTGGGAAACTGTCTTTTGATCAAAGGAATACTGAAGAGCTAAAAATACTTCTAATGTGCATTAAATCTTACTGTGAGATTGTTCAGTGTTTGTTCTAAAGTCATTATGGAGAGAACACCTAAGTGAACCATCAAAATCAGCAATCCCACAATAAAGAAAAGGAATGATCTGTTTAATATATTTTGTTTGTGTTTAAAAAAGCTTCAAAAATAACAATATCTTCCATTTTAAATTAGACAGTATTTTCAGTAAACATCCCTTTTTTAATTATATAGCTGTCATCAAAGCAGCTCTGTTTTGAACTTGTGGACCTCCAGAGGGAGCTATCCAGGAAGTAGTTGGCTATTTAAGAACAGAGCTCAAAAGAGCCTCTCATCATGCTATGGTCATATGGGTTATAGCAGAGACAAAACTGGAACCTTTATAAATCCTTATCTTGTTCTTTATTACATCATTCTAAAATTTTGTCTTATTTTTCATTTAAATTGATAACTTTTTATAATGTTGATGTTTCTATGAATTGTTAATTAGCCTGACCTTTTCTGTGGCGTAATGATTTATTTATGTTTTCTTAGCTACATGTGAAATGATGTCTCATTTAATGCTAACAAGTCTTGTTAAAGAAAATCCAACTAGTGTCAGTAAGACAATTTAAAAGTGGAACTGGCCAAAGAAAAATGTAGATCAGGAAAAGGAAGGAAATCTTTGGAGATAAGATAGTCACTTCCTCTTAAGTCATTTATAATTAGCCACAGGAAATTTGGGGCAAGAATGCAAAGGCTAAAGTGCTCAGGCTTGCCCAGAAACAATAGCATTTGTGCCCTTGCCCATTTCTCCAGAGTGTGTAACTTAAGCAAGAACCTATTCATTGATAAGTTTCAGCAATCTTACTATACACATATACACAGAGACACTTCCAGGCAGATATTCATTTATTTATGAATTCACTACTTATATACACAGTGTTCATAGGTACCAAAGACTATGATGTTCCAGAAGCTATAAAACAAAAAGAAAACAATGGAATTGTTCCAAATAAACTAGGAAATAGTAAGAGATCACCTAGGTCAGTGATGGTGAACCTTTTAGAGACTGAGTTCCCAGACCACAACCCTCTCCCCACATGTGAGCCCCCTGCCTTACTCCAGACAGGGAAGGAGGAAGCACTCCTATTGGCTGCTGGGCAGAGGGGTGGGTGATGAGAGAAATGTCCCCAGGGGTGTGTGGAGAGGGGGAAGGGAGCAGCCCCCTCCAGCACGTGTGGCATAGGTTCTCCAACATAGACCTAGGTACTCTCAATGTGTCACATCACCAGACCTTAGATCAGTGGTGGGCAACCTTTTGAGCTTGGTGTGTCAAAATTCACCAAAAAAAAAAACAAGCATAGCTCAGGTGGTGTGTTACTTCAAGAAAAAAAAACATAATTTTGCAATATTTGTAGTTTAAATAACAAAAATGTATAATTGTAATATATAATTGTATTTAATAAACCAAAATAGGTAAATTAATATAGGTAGAATTGTCATCTATAGTGCAGAGTATCTACACTCTACTACAGCAAATGTTACATCCTCGGCATGCAGCCCCATGCTTCTCCACTATGTGTCATTGAAAATGGCTACGCATGTCAGTGCTGACACATGTGTCATAGGTTATCACTGCCTTAGATAAACTATCTCAGGATGCTGAAAGAACTTGAAAATGTGATTTCTGACTCATTGTTGATGAAAGGGGAGGGGGAAAAGTTAATAAGCATTTTTATAGCTCCAACTCAGTTCTAGCCATTGTGCTAAGCACTTTACAAATATTATCTCCTTTGATCTTCACAACAACCCTACAGTGTAGGTGCTATCATTATCCCCATTTTACAGTCAAGGAAATTGGAGCAAACACGTAAAATAACTTGCTCAGAGTTACAGACCTAGGAAGTGAAGCTGGATTTGAACTCAGGTCTCCCTGACTCCAGGCCTAGTATTCTATTTCCTCTAACACCTGGCTTCCATATAGCATACATTCTTATAGGAAGATGTGATAAGGTCATAGATTTCAAACTGGCAGAGATATCAAAAGCCACAATGTAGTCCAACCCCTCATTCTGCAGATCAGGAAACAGCACCAGAGAGATAGATTGCAACTTGTTCAGGTTCACAGAGGTAGGATTTGAATAGAAAAGGAAATAGCAACACAACTACAATCCAGTACAGTTTCATGAAGAACCAGTTCATCAAGGAAAGACATTGATAAGCTGGACAGAGCCCAGGAGAAAGCAGATTAGGGAAGGTCTCAACTTCATACCATACGAGGATCAAGTGCAAGCTATGGTTGTTTAGCTTGAAGTAGCGGGGTCAGGGGAGGTAGTAGGAAGAAAATATAATGATATCATGTGCAAGAGGGATTTAATTTACTTTGCTGTGCTTTAGCGGTCTGAACTAGAGACTTGAAACTAGATATTTCTTATTCCAAGGCTGGTTCTCTAGGTCTTGCACTTAGCTACTTTAAAATTAGAACTGTCCAAAAGTAAAATGACCTACCTAGAAGTAGCCAGTTTTCATCAGGTCTTTAGGCATAGGCAGGCTTATGGTTTGTCAGGAATGTTTTTTTAATGTTTAATCTTTATTTTATTTTAATAACAAAGTTCCACATAAGTTTTCCAAAGTTATATGATTCGTGTTGTCTTCCTCCCTTTTTCCCTCCCCCCCTCCCAGAGTTGTCAGGAGATGTTTTAAAGGATATTATCTTCAGTTATAGGTTGAGCTAGGTAACTGCTAAAGACTCTTCCAACTCAGAAATGCTATGATTACACCAGAGATGTGCTCACATAGATTGCCAAACCCTGATGATATCATGATGAAGTGAATAAATTGCAGAATATTCAACAGTTTCTGTTATATATTGGAATTTTCCAAAATCAACATGTTAGCCATGTCTGAAAACATATGCCTCTTTCCATACCTGTAGTCCACTGCCTCTCTGATAAGATATCACCATCAGTCCTTTGATTGGTCCCTGCAAATTGTTCTCCTAGTTCTTTAAGCCTTAAGTTTTCTTCATAGTGTTCATTTCTTCTGGTGCAATAATATCCATTATACTTTTTTACTACACTTGGTTCAGTCATGCCCCAGTTAATGAGCACCCATTTCCTTATACTTTTCACCTACGACAAAAAGTGCTGCTAT
The DNA here is from genome assembly GCF_016433145.1 of Gracilinanus agilis. Lineage (NCBI taxonomy): Eukaryota > Metazoa > Chordata > Mammalia > Didelphimorphia > Didelphidae > Gracilinanus > Gracilinanus agilis. Next base: position 150,119,311 of record NC_058130.1, read on the forward strand.
AAATATTCTTTTAACATGTGGGCCTTTCTTTAGCCTTTGACCTCCTTGATCTTATAATGATATCAGTAGAGAAAGGATATACATAGTTTAGTGACTTTCTTAAGTCTAATTGGAGTTTTTCAAACAAATTTCATGCCAGCTAACAAATATTAGTACAGCCATGCTTGTCCTACATTTCTTCTTACTTCAGTGGGATTGGACCGCAATTTGCTCCTAAATTACTTATTGCATCAACATAAATTTGGATAACTGAAATGGTTTATTTATGTTGAAATATTCTTTTAACATGGAATGATAATGGCAGGCATTTATATAGTGCTTTATCTCACAATAACACCACAAGATGTTATTACCCCAATGTTACTCAAGAAGAAACTACAGCTCACAGAAGTTAAATGACCTGCCTTGGATCATGTAACTAATGAGCATTAGAAATAAAATTCAAATGCAGTCTCATCTAATTCAAAATCCATTACTTATTGATTCATTAATGTATTGTTGCTTTCATTTTTACTGTTCCATTATTACTAAAATGATTAAGCTGTTTCTCAATAAGTCATTAATAGAAAAGTACAGAAAACAACTTTTTTAATGAGAATTCAGGTCTGTGGTTGCATCAATATACAGAAAAATCTTTCCACCAATGATGCAGTTTGGCCTTTCATCTCTAACTTAAAGTATTAGTTGCCTCAGACACTAAGAGGTTAAGTGATTTGGCCATGTTCAGGCAGAAGCAGGATTTGGGACTTCTTTACTCCAAGACTAGTTCTCTATCCAGCTATATCAGGTTGCTACTCAACAACCCTTGTGCCTTTGTTTATATCTTTTTTTCTGGTACTTATATTTTACTTATGTCATAGCTACGTCTGTACATCTTTCTAACTGGCACAGTGCCTCATACATAATAGGCATTTAGTAAATGTTTTTGGATTAATAGATTGCAAGCTTCTTGAAAATAGAGACGCTGATCTATTTATATTTTTATTTCTCATTGAATCTTCCACATAGCAAAATCTCATTAGATATCATTGATTGAATGGAAGTAAACTGTCAGCATAGCCTACAAAATTCTAGAAATACAATTCAGTGACTAAAGGATTAGATCCAAGTCAGGAAATTTGAATTCTGTATTTTTATCATTTAAAAGATACAAATATTTTGTTACTACAAGGACTAAGCACTTGTCAAAGATAAGTTAAGTAAGCTAGTCTTTATGAGAAAAATCATAGACATTCCAATTACCAGCTTATAAAATTAGGAACAGCAAATATAAAGCGGTGTTACAATAAGCATAGAAAAAATATTTGCAATTTAAGGGAGTGGAGAACATGCAGAGGATAGGAGTTGAGAGAAGAGCAGGATAGGAGTGAGAGACTCAGAAATAGAAAATTAAAATGTTTGCTGAATTGAATAGAGAGAAATAGTGACACAGAAGTAAAGATGTGCATAGTAGAAGACAAAAATAATATTAAAGATTAGGTATTGAAAACAGGGAAATGTGGAGAAAAAGCAATTTTAGTTTATATGGTAGCATATAATATGCAATATGTCCAAAACCATTTTCCTTCCAAATCCTCTTCTCTACTGAATGAAATTTCCTTTTACTATCATGGATATTAGCATCTTTCCCAGTCACCCGGGTTTATAACCTCAGGGACATCCTTGACTCTTCACTATCATTCATCCTTATTTATCTGATCTGTTGCCAGATCTCATTTCTGCTTGTTAAAGCATCTCTTTTATTTGTCCCCTTTTCTCCACTTCCCCAGCCAGTGTCCTAGTACAAACTCTCATCACCTTTCTCCTGGATTATTGTAGTAGCCTCCACCTCAGATCTTTCCCATTCCAGTCCACTCTCCATTCATCTACTATCCTGAAATATTTGTCAGACCTGACTTGATTTTTCAACCCTTATTTGATGAGTTCCAGTGAATTCCTCTTCTTTCAAGGATCAAATATAAAGTCCTGTTTGGCATTTAAAGCTTTTCGTATCTTGACCCCTTCTTACCTTTACCTTTCAGTCATTTACCCTTTCCTTTAAATCACCATTAGTCACTTTACTCTGTGTACTCTGTGATCCACCTATGTGGCCTCCTTGTTGTACCTTTATTTTAGCTGCACCTGATGCTTAGAATGCTCTTACTCCTTATCTCCACCTCATACATTCCTTGACTTCAAGACTTAGTTCAAATGTCACCTTCTACAAAGGAGGCCTTTTCCAGGACCCTCAGCTACAATATCTTTTCCTTCTGAAAATATCTTTTATCTATTCTGCATATATCCCAAATATACCTATTTATGTACATGCTGTCTCCCCCACTCGAATATAAGCTCTTTGAAAGCAAAGGACTATTTTTTGCCTTTTTTGTATCCCTAGTGCTTAACTCAGTCCTTTGTACTTAGTAAATGCTTATTGACTGACTAAATGTGATGTTTTCCCTAGGCCATTGGCCTTTGATAGGGGAGGGGGAAAAAAGTCTGCCATTTACTTCATACTGCCTTTTTCATTCATATATTTTTTAATATCTATGTGTTGCTGTGCTCAAGGATCTTGGTTAAATTTGAGTCTCATTTCACTTCCCTTTTGTTATTGTTTTGTTTTCAGGAATACAATGCATATCATCTGTAGCAACAGGCAGTCCAGAGGAAATGGCCATGTTTCCCAAGGGGATGAATCCCAGAAATTGGAGGAGAATCAGAATGAGGAACATCACCTACAAGCAGATCCAGGACTCACTGGTGTTCATCTCTATGGCTTTGTTTTACATGTCTATTTCTTACCTATTTTGGTTGCAAACAATACAACTCCTTTTATTTGATAGTGGGTCCAAGGGAACTCTCAATCAATCCATCAACAAGCAATTATGAAGTTGTCACTATATACTAGGCACTATACTAAGTGCTAGGAACACAAAAACATGAGCTGTCATGCACTTTTCAACGAACTCCCAATTTTCTTTGGTGGTTATGAGTGAAGAAACAGCTCTGGGATTTTTCTATCATAGTCTCCCAGGTTACTTTTAACCCTGTCCAAAAGTTTTTGGTGGTTTTAGTGATTATGAAGATTAATTAAATTCCTTTTTTTTTTGGATATTGTTAAGAAAAGGGTCAGTAGTACTCTCATGGGTGGGGTGGGGGGAAGGGGATATCTTTTTTAAAGATAAAGAGATGGACTAAATGGTTTTATGTATCTATTCCAGTCCAAGTATTTAATGACATATTAGTAAGAATGTGGATTCCTGAGACTCTTTAGTAGAGGTATGAGGGTTTGTTTTATTTTATTCATTCATTATTTATTTCTCATGAGGTTAGGTCTACCTATTTCTCCCAGACTGGAAGTGCAGCAGTCACTTTTGGTCCCCAACATTCTACTGAGGTGAGAAGCTTTGCCTCTGTTTCTGCCTTGAGTTTATTTACCCCTCTACATAGGGGTAAATATTGGTGTTCAGACTTAATGTGGACACCTGACTGGCTTTAGCCCTACTATAGCTCAAAACACCTAAGCACAAGCAATCCACCAGTCTCAGACTCACTGGTAGCAGGGATTAGAGGTGCGCACCACTGTGCCCAACAGGTTAGCTTCCTCGTATAACAAATTTAAGCCTCAAGTAAAGCTGAATCATCAGGGTAGGAGGGTGGGGTAGAAGGGAAATAAGGACTATGGAGGTTATTTAAGACCCTAGACCTCACAGAAAAAAACTCTGGATTCATTGCCTACATTATGGAAAAATCTCAACTCTTCCAGGATCTTAACAGTGTCTTTATAAAGCATTGATTCATTCGTTATCCTACTATCCAAGAGGAATTAGATTCATTTCTTTCTCAATCAAATCACTAGTATCCTTTTAGATATGTTCTCCCCAAATTGTGATGATTATGATTAGATAAATAACATTCATAATTATTATTAAAAGGAAGTCATTCATCATATACAGCTTTCTTACTCACTTGGCCTGAAAAGAGTTCTTCAGAGTGGTTGGCACATATAGTAGATTCTTAATAAATACTTGTGGATTGATCACCTAATTGATCATATACTTTTCCATTCCAAGAGATGTCAACAGCTGAAGTAGTGAAAGAACAGGAAGAATTCCTGCCAACTTACATGAAAGTGCTTGTCCTTGTGGCCAGAGAGCAGTTTAGGACTATGTTCTATTAAGATTGTGAAAGGAAGAAAGAATTTTCTAAGCAGTGTGTTCCCAGAATATCACTTTCTAGAAGAGAAAGAAGATTTCTTGGGCAATGCTATTTTGGGGAATAGCCTCAACAAGGAGCTTCCCTTTTAAGAAAAAAAGTTAAGCAAAACCAACCGAAAAATGATACTGTTTGACAAAGAATTCAACACTCTACATCCATAGTCTCTTAGTTGTCTAAGAAAGGAGGGAAGTACTTGTCCTCAGTTTCTTCTAAGTCCAAGATGGCCCCAATATTCTGTTGCCTTTTTGTTACCCCATAAAGTATTTTCTGCTTTGTAGTGTTACACTAAATAATATTACTAACTTCTAAATTTTCCCTCTTCAACAGGGAAAGAGACAGAGGAGTATTCAAAACAGAAGTCAGGTCTGACAGCAAATTTTATTCAAAAAGCCAAAAAGCAGAACAGTACCTTCCCTATCTTTGCTGAAGGTCTACGTGAAAAAAGTTTTCAGGATAAAATTGGGGTCCTTGAGCAACAGGTTCTGACACTTACAGAGGAATTAAAGTCTCAGAAGGTAAGTTGGCTCCATAAATGTCTTGGTATATTTGTAACCTTTTAGCTTTGTTACCAACAAACAGGTCCATTTCAACTATTTGGGGAGAAAAATCAATTCTTTTCCCTTGTATCTTTCTCCTTATAAAATTCTGTCCCTTCTCCTTATGTTGTTTAGACTTTTTCAGTTATGTCCAACTCTTTGTGACCCCACTAAAGATACTAGAGTAATTTATGATTTCCTTCTCCAAGGGAAGCAGGGTTAAGTGATTTGTCTGAGGTCAGATTTGAATTCAGATCTTCCTCACTCCAGGCCCAGCACACTATCCATAATAGCACCACCTAGCTGTCCCTATGCCTATTGAATTTCTACCCAACCTTTAAAACCTAACTCCAATGCAATCACTTCCATTAAGACATCCTTTTTTTCCCCCAGTTTATTCTGACCTTACTACTTGGACCCCACACAACTTTATTTTGTACCTTTATAATGTACTCATCTCTTGGAATGTTATAATAGTGCCATGTAGAATATTGTATAATAATGGTATCTCTGTTTTATGCCTGGAGGCTAGACATTAAGTTCCCAAAGGATAGTTACTGTTTTACTTCTGCTGCAAGATATCTTCTTTATCACATAGCAGAATGCTCTGTACAATGGGGACACTTAACAATGTGTGAATTAGTGAATGAAGGGGTATGTCATTCTAAATAAATTTCAAAATCTGAATTCTTGGATATTTGAAAAATAATGTATCATTAAAAATCTCAGGAATGTGTAATTAATCACTCAACAAGTGTTTATTAAGCACCAACTCTGGGCCAGGAACCGAGAGAAATGCTGAAAATACAAATGCATTGAACAAAACAATCCCTACTTGAAAAGAGATTAAATTCTAATGAAGGAGAACTTAATTTGAACAAGATTTAAAAATGCGTTGTCAAGGAGAGGTTCTTTTCAGGAACTGCTTTAATTAATAGCTTTATAACCTTATAGAAACCCTTGGTGCACCAGTATTTGGGATATTGCTTACAGCTCTGATCACCAAACTAAAAGAAAAGCATAACAGATCCAGGAAAGTTAAATTAAAATGGTCAGAGGAATCCTTATTATATTGGGATATTTTCATTATGAAAAAAGGGAAAGTAGAGTTATAATTGAAGCACATAAAATCACAAAGGTACAGGGAAGGATTTCTTCTACAAATCTTGGCATTTGAGAACTGAGGGCAGCTCCTTGAAAACTGAAAGAAGTAAATTTAAGACCAAAGAAATTTCTAAAAGGGGGATCAACAAATGATGTTTTTTTTCTAATTTTTGTAAATTTTACTTCTTAATGTTCCCATTACTACATATTCTCATTGTTAAATTTGAATATGTAATACTCATAGTGTCTACAAAATAATGGCGACCTCAGTTTACCTCAGATTTCTTCTTCCTGTCAGAGCCTTTCCTTAGAGCCTCAGTGTAGACTGAAGGTTCTCACAGCATCTGACAGTGGAACAATACTGATCTTTTCATTATAAAGCTAGCCTCAGTTGATTTTATATGTATCTGAAACAAAATATTTTGAACATGTGTTTATATTCAGTTTTTTTCTCACTACTTTTCACCTGCTACAGAGCAGGTAATAGATATATGGAAATTGTCTTCGAGAGAATGTATGGACTGAAGATAAAAATAGATCCACAGAGATCTTAGGTAAATTAATGGTGATTGTTTTATAGCATGTTAGGAAAGGAAAATTATATTCCCAACTTTGGGAATCTGACATTGTGGAAAACAACACAAATTTCATGCATATGCTAGACCAAATTCTGAGTAGTCAATGAGGCCCAACTCAACTTCACATTTGTGCTTGTATGTAAAAATTATTTGTAATTAGCATAGCATCCTTTTAGCGTAAATAGGTGCTTGTAAAATCCCTGAAATTTTTTCTCTTAACTAGGTAATAAGCATTCTCTCTGAAATCTCACTTCTATTATTTTTCTTAAATTCCTTTTTCATAGTTTATTCAAAAATTCGCCTCAATGCTAGCCCTGTCCAAATTGTCATTGTAGATTCCAACAATAATAGGGGCTCCAGCTTCGCCTGAGGGAAATCTGTCTGTCCCTCCAAAAGTATTCAGAGAGATCACTAATATAATAAGGAGTCACCTGCTTTCTATCCTGTACATAAGCAAGTAAATGCAAAGTGATTGGAGGGAGAATGGAATCACTAGCAATTGGGAAGAATGAGAAAAGCTGCTTTTAGGAGATGCCTGGCCCTTGTGAGCCTTGTGTAAGCAGGAATTCCAAAGGAGGAGAGGACTCCAAGAATAGGGAATGAGGGACAAAGACCCAGAGGCAAGAGATAAAATACTGAATAAGAAGAACAACAAGTAGACCATTTGGGTAGAACATAGAATACATGAGGGACAGTTAAATAAGACAAAAGACATGGTGCAAATCATAACCCCTTCTATATGTTTCTCTTTAAAAAATACTATTTGTTATATGAGATGACTCTGAGAAAAGGAGAGGGAGGCATACCAGGCAAAACTGGTGATTTAAAAAACAAAAAACTTATTTTTAAAGGTCCTATTTGTCAGGTGAGAATTAAGACTGAAGTGAAGAAAGCAGATGGGTGAAACAATGGATAGAGCACTGGGCCTAGAGTCAGTAAAGATCTGAGTTCTGATTCTACTTTAAACACTACTACTAGTTCTGTGAACCTGAGCAAGTCACAGCCCCTGCCTCAGTTTCCTTATATGTAAAATGAGGATATTATACCTACCTCCCAAGGTTGTTGTGAGGATAAAATGAGTTATTTGTAAAGTGCTTTGCAAACCTTTAGCATTATTGTTGCTATTATTATTATTGCTAGCATTGTCATCACCATGAAACTCTTTTTCTACCATTTCATGGGAAAGGAATACATAAATTAAGACCATTCTCTTAATGGTTTTTTTGTTTATGAAATATAAAATGGCTATGGTATCCAAACTAGTTTGGGAAGGAATTTGTAGTTTAGGAAACCAGTTAGTAGTGCTAGCAATAATTAGGTCAGAGGTAACAAAGACCTAACAGTCCTTGCCTGATTAAAATCTATCCCAAATTCAAATCTGCCAGACTTAGTACTTAATGTTGAATTAATCAGACAATTCACTAATCCATTAGTTACTATAGATATTTTTACTGGTAATGATGAAGAGGAACAGACTCATCTGCAGTCCATTGGGTACAAAGTTATTTTTTAATATGAATACTCAAGCCATCAAGAGAATAGAAATCATACCTGTTCCTGCCTTCCATCTGTCTAGGCATATGGAGAGCTATTGTGCCTTTGTTGGACATATGTTGATGGAAGGAAATAATTAAACCTCCCATGTACCCTGCCTAGAGAAAAACATGAATTAACATAAGGTTCAGGATATGGATCATTCAATAATAATGTAGCATCTGTTTAGGAAATATGATACAGTCTATCTTTTTCTTAGTTCCTTAGAACATTGACATAGTACTTTCAAAATCATGATTCAATTGCATACTCCTTCCACATATAGACAAATGAATCTCAGAATTTCTGGGAATGTATGTTACAGGAACTCTTTATATAGTATTTGCATCAGAAATGTTTGTTAGTGAATTTGTCATTTAATGTGGCGCTGGATATCCTGAATTCTATTATACAACTAATCTTTGTTCCTTTTTCCTTTTAATTTTAGTCTTTCTAATCAAGTAACTTGAAATGGTGTCAGTTGTTATCATACATAGAGATCTACATATCTGTATGATTTTATTTATATGATATTAGTTGGAGACAGCTAGGTGGTGTAGTGTATAGAACACAAGGGCTGGAGTCAGAATTTATCAGCAACATAGGCTATTTCTCCCAAGAGAAGATTCCTTCTGTGGCATCAGATATTACCTGCTTATTGTGTTTAGAGCAGGGGCTGTAAAAGTAATCAATTTCTGCCCATTCTTGCCACCAGGAACCCACAGATTTGCCTCTGCTAGTCTTATCCCATTTCTAGACATTACTAAAGGATCAAATATCTCTTCTGAAGAACTTCTTTTCCTCCCATATGATCTGGTTAGCAGTACTATTTTAGGATCTGCTGGAATTTTAATCACTGTCAGCATGCCAATGAAAAGAGTAATCCAGACAAACAGGTCCTTACAAAGCGTAATACCAGACATTCTTGGCCTGATTTTTTTGAGTTCAGAAGATTTTGAAGCTCTAGGGAAACTGTAGCTTAATCAGATTGCTTCAGTAACTAGGAAACTGTTTTCAGAATCAACACGTTACTGAGCCATACAAGATTAGAAAGCTGCCCTTCCCAGTTCCTGAATAATAATAGGTTCTCCAGAATTATACTTAAAGTATGAAACTTGACATTTTTGTTTGGTATAATTACTCTGATGTTAAGAAAAGAATGATGCTCCTAACTCTTAGAACCCTATATTCTTTTAGTCAAAGCTGTGTGGAAAATAATAACAATAAGTAAATTTATTTTTGCAGACTTGAGTTTTTAAAATACCTTCCAGGAATTATTTCATTTATTCCTCATATAACCATGGTAAGCAGTGCTACAAATAGCATTATCTTCATTACTCTTTGAAGACACTTGAGGCTCTTGAAGTGATGTTTTCTTCTCCCCTTTTAGAATGTTAACACTATAATAAGGACATAGTATGCAAAGTATTATAATTAAAAAATAAACTGGCAGAAATATACTTCCTTAGAGATTTTTATGATCAAAGAATCTTTAAGGTTGATTTGAGTCTTACACATTACCATGTTGGGACTGGAATGTTTCTGTGTTAATGTTAAGTAAAGGAGAGAATGCTGGAGTGTAAATCAAGAAAGACCACAGTTCAAATTCTGCCTGTGAAGCTAAATGTGTCACTGGGCTAGTCAATTAATCTTTCTGAGCCTTAGTTTCTTTGCTTTGAAAATGAGGATAATGCTATTTGTAGTATCTTCTTCCCGTGGTTACGAGAGGAATAAATGAAATAATGCCTGGAAAGGATTTTGAAAACTTAAGCTGAAGGAATTAAAAGGGTGCTTTTTTTTCTTTGTCATGGTTTTGAATGGGGAATAGGGGTGAGAAGGCTACAGTAATGATACCCAGAAAAAGAGCAGCATTGAAACATTTTTTAATGCCTAAGAAGAGAACAGAATGAAGTTCATAAGGAAGCACAAGCAAGAACAGTTTTGAAAGTAATTTGTTAATTATTCAGTCATTTTTCAGTTGTGTCTGACACTTCATGACTCTTTTGGGGATTTTCTTTGAAAAGAATGATTTGCCATTTTCTTCTCCATTTGAAAAGAATACATAGAACTTACATACTTTTTTTTTTAACCTTCATCTTCTGTCTTAGAACCAATACCGTGTAAGGGCTGGGCAGTGGGAGTTGAGTGGCTTGCCTAGGGTCACACAGCTAGAAAGTATCTAGGGCCAGATTTGAACCTAGGGACCTCCCATCTATAGACTTGACACTCAATCCACTGAGCCATTGACCTTTATATACTTCTTTTATAAAGCAATCATGAAGTGAAAATTCACAGTACCATATAGAAACTTGTAATTATGGCCATATGAAAATTCTCCTTTTTTGATAAGTTCAGGATTTTAAAGTTTTTAAAAGATATAACCTATTTTTAAATTAATATGGTAAAATTTAAATTAAATTAAGTAACTGGTTAGAAATTCTTCCAGGACTATACAGTTTTAGAGATTTAATGGCCTAGACCTAGAAAAGTTTATTTGGTATATTCAATGGTTAGGCTTCATAGTGAGAGCTGGGGGGAAATTACCTTTACCTGAACAAACTAGAAATCCTACCTGGCTAGAAAATAAAAGGAAGGAAGCAGATATATCTAACCTGACAATTTTTAATGAAACTTTGATTAGATTGGTTAACTTTCATTTAAACTAAATTAATTTAACTTTACAAGATGTTTAAAGATATGTACACTATCTTCAGGAACTTATATTCTAATTGGAGAAATAAGGATAGGGACAAGTTAGAGTAGACCAATGACTTCATTCATAAAGGGAACTCTCAGATGAGGAAACTCCCACACCTTTTCTTCACTTTGTTTTTAGTCTAAGAAAGTTGCCTATAACACCAAGAGATAGGCCTTAAAACCCTTAAAGACAATATGTGTCAAAGTTGGCCCTTAAATCCTTATATACACTTGTCTTAATCCAGCTCTCTCCACTCTACCACAGCCAAAAAAAATAATAAAAAGTAGCATATGCTAAATGCCAAATAAATAGTACAGAAATTCATGCTTTAGAAATTCAGAAGAAGTTACTATTACTGTGGACTGGGGTACTTAAGAGAGGGCTTCATGCAGGAGGTAAAGCTTAATCTGGAACCTAAAGATGAATGAGTTTTGGACAGCATGACAGTGGGCATTCCAATCAAGAGAAACATGAGAAAAAACATGAATTTTTATGTTTGGGAATGGAAAGAGGCATGAATAACCCTTCTGAACCCTTTGTTGTTCACTGAGACACTCAAGAATTTGGTACTCTTTTTAATGTAAATTTGTATATTTTTACTTATGAATGTTCATATATAGGGGCATCTAGGTGGCACAGTGGATATAGAGTGCTGAGCCTGGAATCAGAAAGATTCATGTTCCTGAGCTCAAATCTGGTCTCAGATACTTACCAACTATGTGACTCTGGGAAGTCATTTAACCTTGTTTGCCTCTGTTTCCTCATCTGTCAAATGATCTGGAGAAGGAAATAGCAAACAACTCCAGTATCCTTGCCAAGAAAACCCCAAATAGGGTCACAAAGAGTCCAGCAAGACTAAAACAACTGAACAACAACAAATATTTTGTTTGTATTGTGTGTGTAGTCAATAATACTATCTCTATTTTTCCTGCCATTTCATCATTGTTAACTAGTTCAGTTAGTTATTTCTCTTTCACTAACTAACTACCTATTCAGTCCTGAGTGAGCCACATTATTTTCGATGGACTGTTTAATTTGTAAAATGCAGGGGTCGAACTAAGTGATCTCTGTAGTCCCATCTAGCTCTGAAATCCTACGACTATGACTTGAGTAGTCATCTAGCTCATTTCCTTCACTAGATATGGATTCAAACTAACTGCAAATGATATTAAAGAAACAGGAGAAATATTCACTGATCAGAAAGTACTAGCAAGAAAGTGGAGGGAAAGTGGAACTTTAGTAGGAAAAACTGAATCCTCCAATTACACTGTAAAGTCCTTGAGAACAGAGACTGTTTTTCTTTTTCCATGTACCCAGCACTCATTGTAAGGTACTTAATATAGGATTGTTGACTTATTTTTTAAAAACATATTAGCTGCTGGCTAGATATCTCTATTTTTTATTTTTAATTATGAGTGAGATTCCTCATGAAATGACTAACTGCTGATTGAAATTAGACATTTCAGAAATGGACTTGAGCAAAGGGGAGAAAAAATAAGGACTTGGTTAAGTAGGATTGCAGAACAAGGTGGGAACTGGATTAACAAGACAAGACAAGAGTCTGGTTACTATATGAGGTTCAGATTCTGAGCAAAACTAGAATTAAGACAGACTAGATACCGATCTCCTGAGCAACTGGTTTAGAACACCTTATGGTCCCTGTGCAGCTCCAATTTAAAAAAAAAATTATTTGTTACATTAAAATATCCAGTTAATTTGATTCTTCCTCTCCTCCCATTAGAAAAAGCATCACATGACCAAAAGATATATGAATACATAAATCTATTTCTTACTTAATTCTGTTTATCAGTTCTTTCTCTGGAGGAGGACATACTCAAGTCATTCTTCAAACTATATTTCTGTTGCTGTATATAATGTTCTCTTTGTTCTGCTCATTTCACTCTTTGTAAATTCATGTAGATCTTTCCAGATTTTTCCAAAATTAACCTGTTCATTATTTCTTACCATGTAGTGCAATTCCTTCACAATCATATGCCACAACTTGTGTGGCCATTCCCCAATTGTTAGGCATCCCTTCATTTTCTAGGTCTTTGAATCATAAAGAGAGTTGTTATAAACATTTTAGAATATATAGGTTCTTTTCCTTTTCCTCAGGTCACCTTAAGAAATAAACCTAATAGTGGCATTGCTGGATCAAAAAGTCTATACAGTTTTGTAACTCTGAGAATAATTCTAGGATTTCTCTAATTTTGTTTTGATACTCCCCACCAGGCAAGCATACCATGTCTGGATTTTGTGTATATAGTTATAATGGGAGGGGATTGATAAGATAAGATTTGATTTGGTTTGTTTTCTTTTACCTCCCCCCCCAGGAACTTGTGAAGATTCTCCATAAAGCCCTTGAAGCAGCCCAACAGGAAAAGCGGACATGTAGCACCTACCTCACAGCCACTGAAGATAAAGATCGCCTAGAGCTAATTCGACACAAGGTGAGACAAATTGCTGAACTTGGAAAGCGTATAGAAAGCCTCCAACAAGACAAAAAGACCCTTGAGCAGACTCTGGGCCTGAGAGAGGAGCACATTAAGGAACTAGAACAGCATGTGCAACTGTTAATGGACAAGAACCACGCCAAGCAGCAGGTCATCTTCAAGCTCACAGAGAAAGTTACCAAGGATTTCATAGACCCACCAAAGGCAGCAGATGAACTTGACTCTGGCACCTTTCTGAATCCCTATGAAAAGATTGAGCATTTGAAGGTATGTAGAACTCTATTGCCTTATATAACCCAGCTATAAGTGTCTGCAGTGTCTCCCAACCTGAAATTTCTATTTACCTCATTTGTTTGTTCACTGACCAAAGACACAATATTTTTGGATTTTCTTGGACTATAAATTAAATACAATAAAACCTCAACTATTTCTATTTCTTAGAGATTGAGTTATTCTAAATATCTGGGCTTTTCAAGTGGTTAAGGACCTTTTCTTTAAATGTAGAAACTTTCTTATTAACTTTTTAAAAACTCTTTCTCAATCTACTATTTCCCTGCCTTCTTAGCATATACATGGAACTTATAGAATATACTGTACAGATTTTAAATATTTTTCCTTAACGATATGACAATTGTGAACCTCAATTATCATAACATGTGATAAAGATGGCCTTAATATTATCTTTTCCTTGTGTATAGGGTGTCCCAAAAGTTCTAGGGCAGTTTTAAAAGACTTAATAACTCAGAACTGCCTTAGGACTTTATGGATACCCCTTTATAATGAATGTTTTCCCAGGCTGCTAAATTCTCTTGGGTGGTAATAGTCATGTTGAATTGATGCACTTTGGGGCTCACTTTTTACCCTTGAATGGAAAGAGTTTGAGAGAAGGAAGGTTAATATGAAAGGAAGTTTATTAATATTAGAAATGGATCCCACAAGACAAAATGACAAGAGAAGACAGAGCAGCATTGGAGGGGAAGAGCTGAGGTGGATGATGATGAGAAAGCAGAAAGTGGTAACAGCTAGGAAAGGGGAGTTTTTGCCTAGGAAGATGATGATTGAATCACATGGATAAGGTAGAAGGAAGTGTGGGTTACTAGCAGAGTATCATTTGACTGGAACTCCCACCCTTCAGGGTCTCATGATACTAGTGTGTAGCATCATTCTCTCAAACTCTTAAGGAAGAAGGGAAATTAGATTAGATTTCTAAATTGGCAAATACTGGGTGATTGGGTGTATAGGGACCTGAGTACACTCAGCATCAGTTCCTCAGTCACTGCAGTAACACCCTCCCAGAGTCTGCACAAGATCCAAGAACTTTCTACCTCCTGAATTCAGTGAAGAGCCTAGGGAGTAGATGCTAGGTCAAGAGACTTACTTTCCGAAGATACCCCTGCCTGCTTGGATGCTTGCTGGTAATAGAGGATGTTGTAAGAATGAATGAGGTCCAGTAGGTATAGTTTCTAGACCCATGACAGTATATTCCATGAGGAAGAAGACTTCATACTAATCCCCAACCAAGCAAAAACAACATAATAGTTCCCAGAACTTGGGAAAAGAACAGCGTGATGTGGGGGAAGGTACAACTGACCTCGGAATTATGGGACCTGAATTCAAATTTTACCTCTATATCCCTGCCACAAGATTACCCATATGCAGGGTTGTTGTTGTTTAGTCATTTTGAATCATGTCTGACTTTATGGCCCCATTTGGAGTTTTGTTGGCAAAGATATTAGAGTAGTTTGCCATTTCCGTCTCTAGCTCATTTCACAAATGAGGAAACTAACTTGCCCAGGGTCACACAGCTGAATCCAGGTTTGAACTTGGACCCTCCTGGCTCTAGTGCTGGTACTCTATCCATTGTACTACCTAGCTACCCCATCCCCAACTCCACTCTGCCCCACCATATGTAGGAATGTACTTGTAGATGTTTACAACTGACCTAGGGAGGAGAAGAGGACTATACACAACACACTTTAAATTTAATCTGGATTTTTAACATTTTCTCCATCACTTTCAAGTCTAAGCTATGAACCAAACAATAAACAAGTGCTGGTTTGTAGTGAGGAATTTATTTCCAAGGCATAAATGCGCACACTGAAAGTTTAGCAATTGACTCTTGTAAGCTGTTCCTAGCTTATTCCAGCACACTCCTACCTTAACGGCCTTAGGAAAGTCACCCAGCCTTCCTGGCCTTACTTTCCTAGTCTATAAAATGAGGAAGTTGAATGAGATGAACCTGGAGCTTTGATCTTTTCAGCTTTCAAGCAATGGCTACTTGTTGGGCTTGTTCAAGAGTGAGGTTAGATTATTGTCTGATTATCCCTTTCTACTCAGATTCTATAAGCTGTGGTTTCTGGTTCCCACCTGTGGTTATGCTAGTTACCATTATATATGATTATCATCATGTTATCACTCCAGTGCTGATCTCTTCCCTCTGTTTTTCTTCTTTCTTATCCTTTCTGTTTCCTGTCACTTCTCCTGTGCTTCTCAGCTGTCATGTAAGAAGTCTGGCTTTTTATAGACATCAGCAGCCAATCAGAATACTCCTTTCCTTCTGCACAGAAAACCAGCCAGTCACAAATGCATCAGGTATAATAATTTAGGTCTTCAAGTCTCTGTTAAGTTTTCTTCAAAATTCTCTAGAATTGCCTCTTAGCTACTTAACAAGATTTTTTCTTTGGTGGGGAGGGTTGTTAGGGAAAGGAGGGAGGGAGGGGAAACTAGTATAGAAAGCCAAGAATTCCAAGGATGTTGATCTTTAATTATTCAAAATTTTGCTACTCTGAATAAAACAATGCAGGTAAAGAAGAATCCAATAGCTGCTATTGTGGGAAATGAGGTGAGACAGTATAAAGCTTTTTCTTTTTTCTTTTTTTTTAATTTTAAACCCTTAACTTCTGTGTATTGACTTATAGGTGGAAGAGTGGTAAGGGTGGGCAATGGGGTCAAGTGACTTGCCCAGGGTCACACAGCTGGGAAGTGTCTGAGGCCGGATTTGAACCTAGGACCTCCCGTCTCTAAGCCTGGCTCTCAATCCACTGAGCTACCCAGCTGCCCCCAGTATAAAGCTTTTTAAAAAACAGAGACCTCAGGAAGAGAGAGGAAAACATCTGGGGAAGCACATGGGATGGGGTAGAAGAGAGAAAGGCATGAAGATGATCCTAGGAGACTTCTAGGGAGCCTAACCTGATTATGAAGTAGACCGTTTAATAATTAGGTAAGGCATTGCAAATTAGGGCTTAAAGTTAGGGTTAGAAAATATGCCATTTTTCAGACTTTTAATCCTTTATTGTAGCATATAGCCATGAAAGGGCTCCAGATGTCTGAACTTAGTTAAGTATCCACCTCTGCTTTGAGTGAGGACACCTAGTTTGGCAAAATCCTCTCTTCCTTTGGCTGTTGGAGTTGGCATTTTGAAAGTAACCAACTAACCTGCTCAAGCTCCACCTCCGGGATCTGTGGAAAATAATTGAAGGAAATTTGTATAGGAAGGCTTTGTATAGGATCTAGAATACTTCTCTCTCTCTGCACCCCCTCCCATTTATTCATTTATTCATCCACTAAACAAACATTTGTTAAACACTTAGTATATGCAGAATAATGTGGGCATCTCAGTTTTCTGTCCTGCTGGGCCTTGCTTGTAGCTTTGTCTGATTCCTAGGTCTGTCTCTTCCCTCCCCACGTTTCTCACCATGAAGAATACTAATGGTAGGGGGGAGTAGTCAAAGTGGCAAGTTTCTCATGAGCCTCACCTTCACTCTAATCCCTTCACTATCTTACATCCTTATTTCCCCAAAATTATGTTTCTACTCCTTCAGGTTGTATAGTCTACTAGAGCAAGAAAAACATTATTATTTATGCTGCATATAATGAAAACAGTTAGCAAACTAGTTCTGGTTAATGAGATACCAACACCATGACACTTCAGTTCATGGCTACTAGTGCTGATTGTTGTTATTGTGTCTTGAATTGCCATTTAAAGACCTAGAATCAAAGATCCTATACAAATATTATCCAAGCTCCAGGCTTACTTAGCCTTGTAAAAACCTGACACGATCATAGTGTGTTGTACTTGTATAGTAAATGTACTTTATTGTAGTTTGGTGCCTCAAACAAATCTGTTGGTTAGCATCAGGATGGAGTTTCAGTAGACATCAGCATTTGGAGAGCTCAGTATTTTTTAGCCATTTCAGATTCTTAAACTCTTTGAAATTATACTCATCAGAAAATTTGAAGTGAAACCTTTTTCCAGTAGTGAAACTTGTGGTAGAACCTTTCTAACAACATAGGTTTTCATAACTTAAAGTGACTTAAAATAGATTTTAAGTTCAGAAGTAAAGCCTGATATATTAGAATATATTAGAAGTAAATAGAAGTAAAACATAAAATATATTATAGAGTATGAAAAATTTCTCTTAGTCTTCCATATACTTGAAGCTAAAATACAGTATCTATTTTATTTCATTATCATTTTTATCTATCCTGTTACATTATTTACTAAGCATATGTTTCATTTTATTCCAGCAACCTCAAATTTTATGTTAAGAATAGGCTGAACTGTCTCCTTGCCCAGGGTCACAAAGCTAAGAAGTGTCTAAGGCCAGATTTGAACCCAGGACCTCTGGCTCAATCCACTGAGCCACTCAGCTGCCCCCGTCCCACTATTTTCAAAAGTCTTAGTATGGGTATTCTCTTACTTCTAGAGACATTCTCTTTGACAGTAGGCAATAACCATATGTCACTGCTTCTCCTGAGATACTATATAGGTAAAGACATCCTTATAGGAAAGTGAGGACTACATTGTGATCTGATTTCAGGATACTGAGAAAACCTCCCAAAAAAATTATCCCCCACCTACAATTGATGGCTGAAATCTCACTGCTCAGAGCTTCATTTTTTACATTAAGCTTTTGATTCCTTTTAAAAAGCAAATAACTTCTGATAGGTGTAATATTTGCCATCATTTGATTATGTAAGTCTAACTTCTCAGACTCTTTTTTTCCTCTTAAGCACCATACCTACAGCCTTAATATGATAAAAAAGAGAACATTTTAAAAGAATTACCCTGGGTCCTGTCCTTGGCCCTGGACAGTTGAACATATCAGTGGCTTGGGTGACAGAGATGGCAAGCTTATCAGTTTTACAATTAACACAAAGGTGGTAAAGAGAGCTAACAGGTTGGATGGTAGTCAAGATCTAGAAGGATCACAACAGCCTACAAGTATGAAATCCTACAGTTAAAAAAAAACATTGCCTGAGTACAGGTTGTATCTCTCAATAATAATTCAGGTGAAAAAGATCTAGAGCAGTGATTCCCAAAGTGGGCGCTACCACCCCCTGGTGGGTGCTGCAGCAATCGAGGGTAGCAGTGATGGCCACACTTTTTTTGTATTACATTCTATTCTGAGTTCAATAAATAGTTTCACAATTTCTAGGGGGCTCTAAGTAATATTTTTTCTGGAAAGGGGGCGGTAGGCCAAAAAAGTGTGGGATCCATGATCTACATGCTACATTCCTCCACTACCCTGGTCAGAACTTATCTGAAATACTGTGTTTTGGGAAATATGGTTAATTTGTGAAAAGGACAAACTAGGGTATACTTAGAAATCAGTGATCAAACTGATGAAGGGGGTGGAAACATTAATAAATCAG
The DNA here is from genome assembly GCF_016433145.1 of Gracilinanus agilis. Taxonomy (NCBI): domain Eukaryota; kingdom Metazoa; phylum Chordata; class Mammalia; order Didelphimorphia; family Didelphidae; genus Gracilinanus; species Gracilinanus agilis. The sequence continues at coordinate 150,138,065 of NC_058130.1, forward strand.
TCAGAAAGTTTTGGGGTTTTCTTAAGTATTTACTTCATGGCAGACACTGTGCAACAAGGGATATGAGTACAAAGAATAAGTCAATTCTCTACTCACAAGGAGGTTATATTTTAAAAGGAGAAACAAGCACACATAGAAATACATACAGGCTAAGTACAAAGTGACTAAATACAAATATATACAAAGTAGTTAGATAGAAAGTATTTAGGGAGGGAGGGCACAAGTTGGAAGGATCATGGAAGGTTTCTTGTAGAAGGAAGGGACTTGAGCTTTTAGAAGATTTACAGGTTATATAGGACCAAAATCACTAGATAGATATTTTTTTATTTTTATTTTGAATATTTTCCCATAGTTACATATTTCATTTCTTTCCCTCTCCCCAAAGCCCCACTTTGCCCCACCTTAGCCTATACACAATTCCACTGGGTTTTACATTTATCATTTATCAAGACCTAATTCCATATTACTGATAGTTGGACTAGAGTTATCATTTAGTGTCTACATCCCCTATAATATCCCCATCAGCCCATGTGTTCAAGCAGTTGTTTTTCTTCTGTGTTTCTCCTCCCTCTGAATGTTGCTAGTGTTCTTTCTCATAAGTCCCTCAGCCTTGCTCTGGATCCTTGCATTGCTGCTAGTAAAGAAGTTCGTTATATTCGATTGTACCACATTATATCAGTCTCTGTGTACAATGTTCTTTTGGCTCTGCTCCTTTCACTCTGCATCAATTCCTGGAGGTCATTCCAGTTCACAGGGAATTCCTCCAGTTCTTTATTCCTTTGAGCACAATAGTATTCCATCACCAACAGATACCACAGTTTGTTTAGCCATTGCCCAGTTGAAAGGCATACTCTCATTTTCCAATTTTTTGCCATCACAAAGAGCACAGCTGTAAATACTTTTGTACAAATATTTTTCCTTATTATCTCTTTGAGGTATTATCCAAGCTTACTGGATAAATATTGCAGAAAGAGAGATATAGGTTTAATTTTTAATAAAGCTTCCCAACTAGAAGATGGGTGGGCCAGCTCCAGAGATAATGAATTCCCTGACACTGCAGTTCTTTTGTTTAGTTTTTTTAATTGCTTTTTTTTACTCTTAATAAGCATAAAATAAAATGAGTATTCCATATTCAAAGTGAAACAGAAAAATGCATTTCTTTCTTTTCTTTTTTTTTTTGGCAACCTTATCATTAGCACTACTCTCTTCCACCCAATTGGAAAAACAAAAACAAAAGTTTTGTAATAAATAGACTTAGTCAATCAAAACAAATGACCACATTGGTTGTGTTTTAAAAAAAACCCTATGTCTTATTCTGCACCTGGAGTCCATCATTTCACTGTCAAGAGGAAGATAGCCTGCTTCATCATTAGCATTCAAGAATCATGGTTACTCATCCATCAGAATTTATTCTTTCAAATTTGTTTGTCTTTATAGTAATGTTGTTATTGTACTAATTGTTTCCCCGGTTCTGTTTATTTCATATTGTATCAGTTCATGTAAGTCTTTCTAGGTTTCTCTCCACCCATCCCATTCATCATTTCTTAGAGCATTCATATGTCATAATTTGTTCAGCCATTACCCATTTGATGGGTACTCCCTTAGTTTCTAGTTCTTTGCCACAATAAACAGAACTACTCTGCATGTTTTTTGAACACATGAATCATTTCCTTCTTTTAGGGATACTCTTTGAGGTATAGACACAGATGTAGAAGAGATTCCTCTTCTAAATAGCTTGGACTAAATTACTTCAAAGCTCCCTTCCAGCTCTGGGATTCAGATTTGTGATTTGAATAGTCCAGCTTACTAGACTTTCCTCAGGTGTGGGAAACTGAATTAAAGTAGGAATAATAGCATACAATCCAGTAAATTGATGGGTCTTTTCTGTGAAAACATAAGAAGAAGGTAGTATGTCAATCAGTTAACTAGCATTTATTGTATCTACTGCATGCCAGGCACTATGTAAACTCTAGAAATACAAAGAAAGGCAAAAAAGAGACCTTGCTTTCAAGAAACTTGCAGTTTCTTGAATAGGAGTAGAAAAGTAGTAGAAAATGTAGTAGAACGAATTTTGTCAGAGAATCTGAATTCAAATTGGTTTTGTCACAGTCTATAATATAATTTTGAACAATTCACTAATCTCTTTAGTCTTCAGTTTCCTTTTTTATGAAATTAGGGGATTGAATTAAATGACAGCTATAGTCTCTTCTAACACTAATTCAGTGAGTAAGTTATTCCACACTTTAGAACAATATTTATAGAAATACATCAGAGAAAGGTGGGGGCTAAAAGGCAGAGGAAAACAATTATCTCATAATTGGGGGCAGCAAAAAATCTAGGGCCTAGAATAGTGGTGAAAATGTTTGGGGCCTCATCTACATAAAAAATAATGCTGAACTAGGGAAGTAGGAATTTATTTTAAAGGCAACAAACCTTTAAAAAGTTGGGATATGGGATCAGAGTTTGATTGCCCTTGTGCTTGGTAGATATTTACAGTATTAAATAGCCAAACACTTTTCCTTTCAGGATGACATAGAAGCCTATAGAACCCAGAACCGATTCCTAAACTCTGAAATACACCAGGTCACAAAGATTTGGAGAAATGCTGCCGAGAAAGAAAAAGTCCTTTTGATGAAGGTAAGAATAGCATAATCCTACAGGCATTTCTGGTTATCCTTTTAGCCTAAGAATGTATCTCTGTTCCCTCTGTAATAACCTTTCCTTCTTCCTTGCTTTCCAAACCACCTTGCACAGTTTGCTTTCATTCTCTGTTCCATTGCTACAGCTTTCTCTTTAAGTTCTTGTATTGTCGGTCACTCCTTCCAAACACTTATTCAGCATCTGCTATGTGCCAGACTGTGCTGGGCACTGGAGATACAATCACTACTATTGAGGAGCTTACCTTCTATCAGGGAAACAATCATGTACACCCATAAATAGATAACAGGAAAAAAATGCAAAGCCAAAAATACAAGATAGCCAGAAAGATGGACACTAGAAAGATTGGAGGAATGGAGTATAGAAATGAATTTGTTAATTACAGAATCAAGATTGGGAAACAAGGAAAGTGAATTCAGAGGAGTGGCAGTAGCCTGAGAACATTCTGGGGAATTGAAGGATAAAACATTGCATTTAGGGGGAAATAGATTTAGGAGGATTTCGGTATAGAAAAATATTTCATTACTATTAGTAATGTATGATCAGATGGAGGAATGTCAGTTTGGTTTTTTTTTTTTAATTAAGGAAGTGGATCACTTATGGGTAATGTTGAAATCCAGGATGTGACTATTCCTATGCATGATTGAAATGGAGTGGAGAAGTAAGTCATAAGATTTGAGGAAATTGAGGAACTGAGAGGTGAGGATGAATGGAAGCAACAACATGAATGTAAAAATCTCCTAGGTGAGGTCAGGAGTTGAGCTAAAAAGATAGTGAGCCAAGAGCTAAAGTCCTTGAAAAAGGAGGGAAAATCACTTGGATGCCATGATCTATATAGAATGAAAAAAATTTTAATAGTTTTTTACAGATATCTTTTGTTTTTACATCACCTTGATATAAATTTTAATGACATTTTTAATTAAAAATTTAATTGTCAGAACAGGGCTTCAGTGATAGCAGTTGAAGGCAGTCCAGGAAATGTGAAGTCCAGGAATTAAACTGCAGAGGGCCACTATTGCCTCCATGGTCAAATATAAAAATCTTCTGTTTGGCTTTTAAAACCCTCTCACCTTTCCAGACTTCTTATACTTTACTCTGCAATCTATTGATATTAGCCTCCTTGCTGTTCCTTTCATATGGTACTCCCCTTCATTCTGAGCATTTTCATTAGCTTCTCCCCTTGCCTGGAATTCTTTCCTTTTTCATCTCTACCTCCTGGCTTCCTTGGCTCCCTTCAAGACTCGGTTCAAATTCCACCTTCTGCAAAAAGCCTTTCCCAGTCTCCCTTAATGCTTCCTTCTGTGATTATCTCCTACTTACATCATATATATTTGCCTTGTTTGTAAATAATTGTTTGCCTCTTGTTTCTCCATTAGATTTTGAGGTCCTTCAGGGCAAGGACTGCTTCTTTCTTTTTATAAGCACTTTGTGCTTTTTTATTTAACTTTAGTGAAGGTAATCAAGATATAACAATATTTAAATGTGTGTTATGGCTTTGTAAGTTGTCATCCAAATGAGTAATTTAAAGAAATTAATTTTTTGTGAATGGGAAATTCATAGAGTTTGTTAGACTCTGCCTAACAAATCCAGAGAAAACTAGAAATATAGTTGATGAGAAATTGTCAGATGATTAGTTTAGAAAGTTGATAACTCGGACTACTATTAGAACACATGTTTAACATGATACTGGAGTAGCGAGTTAGTAAGAAAACTGCTCGAGATTTGCAGTTACCTATTTCAAGTACAATACCCCTGACCTTCATAGTGCACAATATCCTTTGTCACATTCTCCTCCAGTGTGCTTATCTTCAAGCAAAGAATTGCCAAATTGAAAGCAAATACCTCACTGTGTTGCGAAAACTACAAGACACGTTGCCCACTGAGGACAGCGAATATGGGGAGATGTTAAAAAAACTGATTCATGAAGCTCTACAATGGGATGTAAAGGAGGGAGCATCAGACTCCATGAAATTAAATCCTGTCAGGTGAGAAGGTCTTCCTTCAAGGAATATATACTCTTCTACTGCCTGTCTTCATATCTCAGAAATACCTTTGGTCCTTTACTGACTAATTCTACACAACAGATCAGGCAAATTTCCCACCCCATGACCCAAGATAGACTTTGACAAAGGCAGTATTTTTAGTGGATGAATCTAGGAAGTTGGTTCTTTTATATGAGAGAGCTCCTTAGCTTCTGTCTAGGAAATTAAACTGGAAGAAATGGAAGTAGAAGAGCCAGAGGAGTTATTGTTAAGAGATGGATTAAGGATAGAACTTGACAAAGAGCTGATATTAGCCACTGTCCTTCCTTGCCTCAAGCCTCAAGCAGACTGACACTAGAATTGTAATTAATATGACCAGAAGTATGATCAATGGTTAGCTGACTCAGGGCTAAAATAAATTCAAGAATTTCCCTGCAAATCATTTTTGGTTTCCCAGGGATGAACAAAAATTTATTGGACATAGCTAGTAGATATTCACATTGTAGAGTACATGTTCATTGTTAAAGACAGGCCTGGTCTCCGATTTAAATGTTAGCCAGGATCAGGATCCTGGTCTTTTCCGTAAGCCCTGATCTGGCAATGATCTGGCAACACCGCATGTAGGGAGCCAGTGAGGTGTAGTGGAAAGGACCCCGGCTTTGGACTGTGAGCTCCATCCTGATGCTTCCTTCCGCTCCTTGACTCTGAGTTTTCTCATCTGTAAAATGAAAAGGTTGGACTCTAGGGTATAGGCAGTAAAAGAGCTATACATAGACTATGATCGTAGTAGGTTGAGATAGGATCACATGTAAACCCAAAGAACTGTAGACCTAAAAGCAACCTTAGAATGCAGAATGCTGAGTATTAAAGATGGAAGGGACTATAGAATGTCACAACTGGAGAGATCTTTCAAGATCATCTCATCCAACCCATTCATTTTAAAGAGGAAAAAATTAAAGCTGCATAACCTTTAGAGATTAATACCATAGGCATAGGCAATTAATAAATGCATTGTTCTTTCAGTCCAACCTTCAAAATAAGCTTGGATATGGAAGTAGAACTGGTTGCCAAAAGCTGTAAAAAATGAGTTAAAGGTCTTTATTCTTAGTCTTTTGAATATGTGAATACAGCCTTACGTGTGTATATGTTTGTGTGTCTGTATATATACACACATGTATATATACAGACACAATACACTGTTAACTTTCTATCTTCTCAACAGTGAATATGATGACTACGGATTCATGACTGTCCCTGATTATGAAGTTGAGGACTTAAAACTTCTGGCAAAAATCCAAGCCCTAGAAATAAGATCTAATAATCTCTTGAATCATGAGGCAGTAGAGAAACCACTCCGTGAGAAATGGAATAGTATTGGGGAACTTGTGCCTTCTGCAGACCTGAAGCATCTGATCCGGAGTGGCATCCCCGCTGAGCACCGCCAGAGGGTCTGGAAGTGGATGATAAGCCTCCGAGTCAAACCTATCCAAGCACCCAATCATTATGACTCACTGCTCAGAAAGTGTGAAACCATGGAGCACCCAGCCTTTCGGCAGATTGAGCTAGACTTAAATCGAACCTTAACTAACAATAAGCACTTTACAAACCCCACTTCTAAATTTATCTCCAAACTCCGAAGAGTACTACTTGCATTCTCCTGGCAGAACCCTACCATTGGCTATTGTCAAGGGCTGAACAGGTAAGCCTATTTGCCCATAAACATTGGTAAGCCCCAAAACACACAGCTGTGTTGAGTTATACTACTTAGTGCCTTGGGTCATAAGAATGTGAAAAATCAATCTTCATCTTCCATCTTAGAATCAATGCTGTGCATTAGTTCTAAAGCAGAAGAGCAGTCAGGTCTAGGCAATGAGGGTTAAGTGACTTGTTCAGGGTCACACAGCTAGGAAGTGTTTGGGGTCAAATTTGAATCCAGGACTTTCCATCTCCAAGCCTGGCTCTTTATCCTCTCTGCCACTTAGCTGGCCCCTAAAAATTAACAAATATCTTTAATAGGAACTCTGAATTGATAGTTATTTGAGGACCCTCTCTGTCTCTAGTTCTTGGTATCTTTTGTATGACTCAGGACTACCTCTGATTATCTCAAGGAAATCTGTGAAATTTTTCTCCAAACAGAATTAGCTTAAAATCACTCATTTTAAAATTTAGTATACCATCCAAGAATTTTCAGAAGAAAGATGCCATCATGCAGTCAAACAAGAAATAAAAGGATAATATCATTCCCAAAGTTCATCACTATACTAGATATTTGAGTAATTTTTTTCATGGTATATGCTTCAAGGAAGCAAAGTACAATGATGAGTGATCTTTGTTTTATAACCTAAGAAAACAGTTACCTAAGGGTTCAGGAAGACATGCTAAGCTAAAGAATTTCAGCAGTGAGATCACAAGATAAAATGGAATACCTTTGGCATTACAGAGTTGGTAGAGTGTTGGACTTGGAATCAGGAAGGCCTAGCCTGGAATACCGTCTCCACCTCTTAATAGCTGTGTAGTCATGGGCAAGTCATTTCACTATCACCTCCATTTTCTCACGTTTGAAATCAGGATATTAATATCTAAAGGATATATTTCATAGGGTGGTTGTAAGGCTTAATGTAGAAAGTGCTTTGTGAAACTTAAAGCAATATACAGTTATCAGTCACAAGTCTCAGTTGGATTAAGTTTGATCACTTTGGGTTTTTTTTTTTCATATTTCTGATCTTACAGCTGAGACATCATGCTTCATGGGGATAAAAATATCCTAACCAGTTTTTCCTTCTCACCTACTTTGATATTCTAAAGTAAAACTAATTGTATGGCTCTATTTTTTAGACAAACTGTAAAGGAATTTAGAAATCTTAAACCCTAACTTTATTATATAGACAAGGAAAATGAGGTCCTGAGTAACAAGGAAACTTACCTAGTTCAGCAGTCCAATTAAAATAAATCAACAAGTATTGTTAAAGATCAACCGCATGACCAGCACTGTTAAGTGCTTTGAAGTGCTGCACAAGAAGCATATGATACAGTCCTTACCCCCAGGAACATATAATAGCATTGGGGGGAAAAGATTGAGATATGTGAAACAATTAGAGTATTATGAGAGAGGAGATAATGCTATTAATTTAATCAGGTTCCAAAATGGTCACAGATTTAGAGCTGACCTTCTATACAACCTTCTAATTTTACAAATGAGGGAACTGTAAGCCATAGAGGAAGTGATTTACCTAGAGGAGCTCAAGTACATCTGAGCCTGAACCCCCTAGTTCAGCACTGAATACACTGTCAGTGGTGGGCAAACTATTTGTCGAGGGCCAGATCCAGGCTTTAGTTTGCTCATCACGGCCTTAAGCAATTCCCTAATCACTATGCCCCACATCCAGATGTAGTGATTAGGAAATTGCTTAAGGCAGTGATGGACAAACTACAGTCTTCATCTGGCCCTGGCCTGCAGAGAATAGTTCGCCCATCACTGCATGACATCATGCAGCAAGTTTTGTAAATGGTCTGCTGGTGAGAGGAAGGATCAGGGGTGGGCTCTCTATCATCTAGGTAGTACATAGAGGTCTCAACTTGGAGTCAGAAAGACCTGTCTCTGATACTTACCAACTGTTGACCCTGGGAAAGTAACTTAATTTCTCCCAGCCTCAGTTTCCTCATCTGTAAAAGTGGGAATAATAATAGTAGCTTCCTCTTATTGTAAGAATCCAATGATGGAATATATAAAGCACTATATTATTATCACAATTATTGGATAAGGCTTTGTGGTTGAGGTGGGATTCAAGATAGATCTTTTCAGATCAATTGGATTGGGGGCAGCTGGGTGACTCAGTGGATTGAGAGTCAGGCCTAGAGATGGGAGGTCAAAATCCTGGCCTCAGACACTTCCTAGCTATGTGACCCTGGGTAAGTCACTTGACCCCCATAGCCTACCCTTATCACTCTTCTGCCTTGGAGCCAATACACAGTGTTGATTCTAAGAGAGAAGGTAAGGGTTTTAAAAAATAAAACCAATTGGATTGGCAGAAAATGAGGAAGGACATTCTATAAAAGAAAAACAACATGAACTAAGCTATAGAAATCAAGAAATAAACATAGAAAAATAGGGACAGTGAAGGCATTAGAGCAGCAGAGGTTGTATTTTGAAGAGTGATGGGAAATAAGATTCACTAGAAAAGAGAGGGTCATATGATAAGAGCCTTGAGTGCCAGACTAAAGCATATAGCTTTGATCCAAGGGTTATTCATTGTAGCCATTTGAACAATTCCATAACAGCAAAGAAAACACTGCTCTATGGAATAATTTAGAGGGAAAAGGAAGACTTGAGATTATGAGTCCAATAAAAAGCTATTGTAGTAGTCCAGACATAAATTGATGAAGACCTAAATGAGATAGGGTATAACAGTAGCTATGGAGAATAAGAGGCAAATTGGCAGGCCACAGGACTTGTGACCAGAACTTTAAAATTAAAGAGAGAGAGAGAGACTGTGAAGGTACCTCCCAAGTTTTTGAGCCTTTGTGATATCAGTGACAGAAATAAGAAAATTGAAAAGGAAGTCAGGCCTAGTATGATTCTCTTTTGTGGAAAGTAAAAAAGGATTGTTACTCTTTTGCCAGAGATTTGAATTCATTAATCCTCATAAGGGCTCTTTTTATTGGCTTCCTTTGGCAAGAATTGTTTTGTTTATTACTGTTACTAGGTTTAAAGTTACTCAATTTGGCTTCCTTACCCAGTAAGTTCAAGTTAGTAATTTAGTTGGCACGACCAGGAAGGATCTGAGGAGATGACTCATGTTTGCTATCTTAACATTTTCCATTATAGTCTACCATCTGGTACCAGAAATAATAAAGATTTAGGATAGATTTTTTTTTTCTTTTCCTCAGGCATTCAGCAAGTATTTATTGTATGCCCACAATGTTTCTCTTTCTTCACTAAAGAAGTCAAGACAACAGCAGGGCAAGGATTAATTTTTTTTGTAAATAGCAAATAAAAGCAGGAATAATGGGAAGTAAAACTTAACCTTATAATTTAGGTTTTATACTTTCTACGTTTTTTCAAATTATATTTTCACATTAATTTTCTATACAAATGTAGACAATTTTAAGCATTTATCGCTGTACTTTACTAAATAAGCATTTTTTAAAATAGGGAAAAATTTTTAAATATGGTCTCGTTTGGAAACCTGTTATTTATCCTGGAGATATCAGTTATTTGTAACTAGAATAAAGCTGCTAGTTGGGTGGACAGTAACCTAACTGGCACCACCTAGTGGCAGCTACCAGAATCATTGACTTAGTGTTTCAAAGCTCACTTCATTGGGCTTTTGAAGATGGTGGTGTGGGTAGGGAGTAGTAGCTAATTTCCATCATCATTGGTCCTCTTTGAGTACAAAAAAACAACCAAACAATCATCATCATTAAAATAGCTAACATGTAGCTCCCCTTTGTACCAGGCACTGTGTAAGACGTTTTACATATATATTTTCCTGTTTGATATTCCCAATTTATAGATGAGGAAATGGAGACAAACAGAGCTTAAATGGCTTATCACACCCATACTCTAGCCACTTTGCCACCTCACGGGCAAGTTTCAATTGTCCTGTGGTGCCAGTTAGGTTACTATATCTATCAAAGAGTCATTAATAACTGATGTCTCCCAGATAATTAACATGTTCCCCATACTTGAATATGTTTTTTTCTATTTAAAAAAATATTATTTATTTTTTTAAAAGTTATGAATACTTAAATAATTTCTACATTTGTACAGAAAATTTAAGAGAAAATATATAGCACCTTTTTTCTTTTTCAGTTTTGGATCACCTAACAATCACTGCTGAGTGGACTTGACTTCCATCTGTAATGCAAGATATCTTGCATTTGCAATATTATCCTGGGCAATCCTGTCAATTAGCAGAATGGAACTCTGGCCTAGCAGGTGCCACCTGCATGCCAGCTGACAGTTGCTCTGTGACTATTTAAGCCCCTGCAAACCCATCCTTCGGGTTCTGATTTCCTTGACCTCACCCAGACACCCAGTTACCCCTGACTTCCCGTTGGGGCCCCCGGAAGGGATTGAAGGGAGGTGATTTGTGGAATGTGGGCAGGATTTTAGCTTAGAGTAGCCTAGGATGGGGACACCCCTAAACCAACTCAACAACTACATCTGTTTAGCTGGTGGATCAAACAACATCAGGACAGTGTCAGATTAGCTCTGTCTGAGGGCTGGTTCCCTCAGCCTGACCTTACCTTCTAGGTCCTTTGCCAATACTTGCCAGTCGCCCCTAGCAACAGCTTCTCAAGACCCTGAACCCTCTTACCTCAGTTTTCCCTTCCCAGTTTTAAATAAATCCCTTAGCCTGAATCAGTGAGTTCCTATAATTCCTATATCATCCCCAAGGCTAAAGAGACTGAGGAGAGGACTGAATATCAATTAGTTGAGTTTGCTGTGGAGTGAAACCAAAGCCTTCATTGTAACCAGGAAGTTGAGCCTCACTTCCTGCTGGGTTCTGCTCTCACCCAATAGGAAGGCAGTTACTCCAACAGAGAGGGGCCGCTCATTCAACATGTTAAAGGAGCCTACAGCTGCAGTAGAGATTGACTGGGAATCACAGCTGAGGCTGTTCAACACTGATAGCTCCAAATCTTCTGCTGCTCTAGTTACTGGCTCCCAGGCTCCTGGTGACTCACTTTTACTACCAGCATCTTAATATCCATCACATTATATCCATTATGCCTTCTATCAGTCTCCTAGTGCTGTACACAGCTAATCCCTTGACCAGAACTCCTCTGCCGAGAAAGTACCTTTGTTATCAGTTCTGAGACAGTTGCTGAGTAGTGACAGTTTGATCTTTTCTTCTTCCTACTTTGTCTGTTCCCCTATCTCTGTTAGAAAACTCTCCCTATAAATCTCAAAACTTCTAGCCATTTGTAAAAGAAGTACCAGTCTTCTGCCTTTGAACCAACATATAGTACCAATTCTAAGAAGAAGGGTTTTTTGGGTTTTTTTTTAATTTATATTTTATTTTGAATATTTCCCATATTTACATATTTCATGTTCTTTCCCTCTCCCCCAAAATCCCCCACCTCCTGTAAGAGGGGAGACTAGATATTTAAGGTATGGTCGCCAGAAATCGTTTAATTCGATTTCAAAATAAAATATACCCAAGTCAGGATGACTTTTATGGTGTTTTATTTACAATTAGGAAGGTTGAAGGTAGGGAAATTGAGAGAGAGAAAAACTCTGGCCCGACCAGAGGCCCCAGCAGAGGGCACAGAGGTTAATTAAACAAAGCTTCTAGCCATAAGGCCTCCCCAAATAAGAGAGGCCTCCTTAAGGCTAGAGCCTCCAGGAATGCCAAAGGAAGAGAAAGAGAGTCAGCCTAACTTACCTACGTGACAATTCAAAGGGAAGCAATCTGAGGTCTCACCAGAGATCCTTCAATACCAAGTTCAAAGTGCCAACCTCCTCCACAGGAAGTTACCATCATATTTAAAAGATAGCATCTTTTGTCACTTCCTGCATCCACCTCCAATTTCAAGTGGACAAATGGCAGCCTCAACACTGTTTTGGACTGCCCAAAAGGCAGTTCCTTGTTTTTGATTTGTTACTTACTATCATGTGTGGGTAACTGACCTTCCCCTCCCCCCTTAATTCTAAGTTGGGGAGGTTGACATTATTCCTTGAGGCTAGGGTCTGAACAAATGAATGAGGGTGGGCTAATTCCATTCACATACTCTCTGTAGCCTACGCAAAATTCCACGGGGTTTTACATGTATCATTGATTAAGACCTAATTCCATATTATTGATAGTTGGACTAGAGTTATCGTTTAGTGTCTACCTCCCCAATAATATCCCCATCTGCCCATATGTTCAAGCAGTTGTTTTTCTTCTGTTTTTACCCCCCACAGTTCTTCCTCTGAATGTTGCTAGTGTTCTTTCTCATAAGTCCCTCAGCCTTGCTCTTAATCCTTGCATTGCTGCTAGTAGAGAAGTCTGTTATGTTCCATTGTACCAGTGTATCAGTCTCTGTGCACAATGTTCTCCTGGTTCTGCTCCTTTCGCTCTGTATCAGTTCCTAGAGGTCTTTCCAGTTCACATGGAATTCCTCCAGTTCTTTATTCCTTTGAGCACAATAGTATTCCATCACCAACAGATACCACAATTTGTTCAGCCATTCCCCAATCGAAGGACATTCCCTCATTTTCCATTTTTTTGCCACCACAAAGAGCGCAGCTATAAATATTTTTGTACAAGTCTTTTTCCTCATTATCTCTTTGGGGTATAAACCAAGCAGTGCCATGGCTGGATCAAAAAGCAAATTATTAGTATGAAAGATGAAAAGGGAGACCTCACCTCTAATGATGAGGAAATTAAGACAAGCTTCTAGTCTTATTTATTAATTCAATAGTTCTTTTACTTTCAATTTTATTAATTTCTCCTTTAATTTTTATAATCTCTAATTTAGTTTTTAACTGGGGATTTTTAATTTGTTCCCTTTCTAGTTTTTTTAATTTGCATGCCCACTTCATTATCTTTGCCCTCCCTAATTTGTTAATATATGCACTCAAGGATATAAATTTCCCCCTGAGCACTGCTTTAGCTGATTCCCACAGATTTTGGTAGGATGTCTTATCATTGTCATTCTCTTCAATGAAATTATTAATTGTTTCTGTGATTTGTTCTTTCAGTAACTGATTTTGGAGAATCATATTATTTAATTTCTAATTAATTTTTTATTTGCCTGTCCATTTGCCTTTACTAATTATTATTTTTATTGCATTATGATCTGAAAAGTTTACATTTATTATTCCTGCTCTTTTGCATTTTTGCCATGTTTCTATGCCCTAGTACATGGTTAATCTTTTGTGAATGTACCATGTGCAGCTGAAAAGAAGGTGTATTCCTTTTTGTCCCTATTTATTTTTCTCCATATATCTATTAACTCTAATTTTTTTAGGATTTCATTCACCTCTTTTACCTCTTTCTTATTTTTTTTTGTTTTGATTTATCTAGATTTGATTGTGGGAGGTTCAAGTCTCCCACTAGAATAGTTTGCTGTCTATTTCCTTCTTAAGCTCTGCCAGTTTCTCCTTTAGAAATTTGGATGCTATACCACCTGGTGCATACATGTTGATTTCCTCATTGTCTATGCTGCCTTTTATCAGGATGTAGTTACCTTCCCTATCTCTTTTAATCAGATCTATTTTTACTTAATGGCTATTCCTCCCTCCATTTTCTCAGTTGAAGCCTTTTGCTCCAGCCTTTGACCTTAACCCTATGTAGGTCTACCTGCCTCATGTGTGTTTCTTGTAGACAACATATGATGGGATTTTGTTTTCTAATCCGCTCTGCTATTTGCTTCTGTTTTATGGGCAATTTCATCCCATTCACATTCAGAGTTATAATTATTAGCTATGTGTTCCCCAACATTTTGATATCCTCTCCTAATTCTGTCCCTTCTTCTTAGGCTATTCTCTTTTAAACCAGTGGTTTGTTTTAAATCAGTCCCCCTTACCCCCTCCCTTAGTTTATTTCCCTTTCCACCCCATCCCTTTTTGTTCCCCTCTTTTTATTTCTTAAGACCTAATTAATTCCCTTCCCCCTCTCTTTCCTTCCCTTTTTTGAACTCCCCACCGCCCCTGGACCCTTTGGTTTATCCCTTCTGACTTTCTTCGTAGGGTTAGATAGAATTCTATATCCCAATGGATATAGCTACTCTTCCCTCTCAGGATTAATTCTGCTGAGAGTAAGGTGTAAGTGTTACCTATTAATGCTCTCTTCCTCTCCTTCTTATAATAGTATTCATCCCCTCCCCTTCCTATGCCCTCTTTGTGTGGTATAGATCATCCTTTTTTCTCATTCATTCAAGTTTCTCTTGGTGCCATTCACCTCCCTCTTCCCCCCTGCCCCCGCCCGTATCATCTTAGACCCTTTAGTACTTCAACCTCTCCCTATGAATAATCCTTCTAATTACTATAATAGTGAATACAATTTTTGAAAATTACACATAACATTTCTCCATATAGGAATACAAATAATTTGATCGTATTGAAGCCCTTAAAGAAGCAAATTTACAAATAAAGAGTTTTCTTTCTTTCCCCTCTGTTTCTTATTTACCTTTTCATGTTTCTCTTGATTTTTGTGGTTGGATATCAAACTTTCCATTTAATTCTGGTCTCTTATTTACAAGTATCTGGAAATCTTCTCTCTTGTTGAATGCCCATACTTTCCCCTGGAAGTATATAGTCAGTTTTGATGGGTAGGTGATCCTTGGTGGTAGACCCAATTCTCTTGCCTTTCTGAATATCATATTACAAGCCTTGTGGTCTTTTAGTGTGGAGGAGTGCCAGATCCTGTGTAATCCTGATTGATGCTCCTTGATATCTAAATTGTCTCTTTCTGGCTTCTTGTAATATTTTTTTACTTAACTTGGAAACTCTTGAATTTTGAAATTATATTCCTGGGGGTTGACTTTTGAGGGTTTAGTGTAGAGGGTGATCTATGGATCCTTTCAATGTCTATTTTGCCCTCTTGTTGAACAACATCGGGGCAGTTTTCTTGGATAATTTCTTGTACTATGGAGTCCAAATTTCTATTAATTTCTGATTTTTCAGGAAGACCAATGATTCTCAAATTGTCTCTTCTAGGCCTGTTTTCTTGATCTGTCATCCTGTCATTGAGATATTTCATGTTTCCTTCTTTTTCGTCATTCTTTTGATAAAGATTTTTTAAAAAAGAAAATGCATTAGAAGTTAAACTCAGTCCAGTATTGACCCTATGTGGCCTCAGTTTCATATCCGTAAAAAGGAGAGGTTAGGTTAGATTATCTCTAAAGAAAAAAGATAAAATTGGAGAATCAGTATGGTACAGTGCAAAGCATGCTGTTTTTGAAGTCAGAGGCCTAGGGTTCCAATTAAAGGTCTACCACTTGATATAGTGTGACCTTTAATCTCGCTAGGCCTCATCTTCCTCTGTAAAATGAAGGGATTGGAATAAATGGTTTCTAAGGTACCTTTTATAGCACCAAATCTATAATTCTTTGATCTTACTTTTCAGTTCCAAAATTATCAAAGTCTAGAGGCTGACAATGACATTCTTCTGATATATTAATCATAGAATTATAGATTAAACCTGAAATAGAAGTCATCTAACCCCCTACAGACTTGAAGTAATTTCAAGCATCCATGTTGCACTCTCATTATTTCTTCACCAGCACTGGGCCTCAGTTCCCTTTTTATGTTTTTTTTTTTTAATCTGGAAACCATTCTTCTCTACTGAACAAGATAGAAACAGAATAAAGTTTTAAGTAGTTTGACTTTCTCCCTCTCATCTGTTATCATTACACTAACTTCATCTAAGAAGTTTGGCCGCCCTTTTCTACCTCCTCCTGATGAATCCAAATGTAGTTATACATCCTTTTTTTCTGTTCTAAGCCTTAGCTCACTTTAGATTTTCATCTCCCTGACCCTGTTTTCACAGATTCTTACTACTGTATTATATTCATCCTAGGTTATAAACAAGGGAAGTTACAACTTCCCTTGAATAGCATATTTTAAAAGACAAAAATTGTCAGTAGAAGAATTAAGAATTGTCTCATTTCCCCAAAAACTAAACATTCTAGCCAAGTTTACATAGACAGAAATCTGTAGATATCCTTGTAGTCCAATTTGCAACTTTACCAGGTAATTCAGACCAAAAGAACTGTTGTTATTGACTTAAGTTGTCTGTATAAACGTTTGTGTATATGACTAGATAGATAGATAGTTAGATAGATATGAACTTTTTATTTGACTTTGGCTACATATCTCTGGTGTCCAAAATAGAGTTGTCACAAACCTATAGTGTACAAACACTGAACAAGAAATAAAGTGTCCATATCATTGGTCAAAGACTAGCTTAAGAGTGTTAACCATGATGGTACTGCAAAACCAGGGGATAACCAACTTATTTTCCCTTTCTTGCCCAAAGGAAAGTCACCTGTCTTGTTCTAGACTGCATCCTGGGAACTATTTCTCTTTTACTTTTAACATATAATATTTGTGTTTCTTCATGATATAGACTGGCAGCCATTGCCCTATTGATCCTAGAAGAGGAAGAAAGTGCTTTCTGGTGCCTAGTTTGTATTGTTGAGACCATAATGCCAGCAGATTACTACAGTAAAACTTTAATTGCATCTCAGGTGAGTTCAGAGATCTTAATGGTGCATATTCAACCCAAACTAATCATGTGAATTCTTCTACCTTTCTTGTTTGGAGCATTCAGGGACCTTTTAGTCCCCTTCAGGGTTCTTGGCTTTAGAAACGGTGTCCTTGTGAATCAGACTCCTCGTATTATTCTATATTCTTTGGCCCAGACTTCCTAGAACTCTTACCATCCCTCTCAAACAAAAGATAGTAGCTATTAGGATTTGGTATAAAAGTTATGAAATTTTGGAAAAAGGGGTAAAGATTGATCTATATCCAAAAAGTATCACAAATTCAATGTTAAATTAAGGTAATGTTTAAAAAAATTTTTTTAATCTCACTAAAAGTCATTTATTAACTGAAATGGACATCCTTTGTAGGGGTAGACATATTGATACAGAAAATCTAATTGCCCTCTCTTAGTGCACACTAAGAGACTTCTATTTAGAAATTTTTAAATAGTAAGAAAAAAATGGCTGAATTCCAAGACTTTTGGGTGCTCCTATCACCATTTTTTCACCCTACAGATGTGGATTTTCCTTCATTTCTAAAAATTAGTACTGGTATAGGGTGGAGAGAGAGACCAAAACAAATAATTTTTGCCTAGAGGCTTTGATTTTATGATAGAAATTTCATGAAGCTCATAAATCAAATACCCAACATAACACCCATGGCTCCCAAATGTTTGTTTAAAAAAAAAGAGTAGTCCCTGCCATTACCTTTCAAATGATTTTAGTCTATTAGATTATTTCATGTGATCCTGATAACTCTTTGAAGTAGTTAGTATAGGTGTTATATTCCCCAGTTTTACAGATGAAAAAACTGAGACTTGGAAAGCTTAAATGATTTCTCCAAAATTATGCAGATAGAAGAAAGTGGTCAAGGCAATCCTGAAACCCCATCTTTTGACTATAAGAACAGTGCTCCTTCTACCACTGCCCAGCTTTGTGGTACTCTCTTACCTCCTTCTCTATGTTTCTCTCTATACCTTTCCTTTGCTCCACTTCATCTTCTTTTATCCAATAGCCTTTTATTTTCCCCTCCTGCAATTTAAATAGCAAATAAGTTTAATGTTTTATAGTTTTCTCTTTTTTGAAATTTGTCAGGAATAAACATGGAGTCCTATCCTTAAATTCAAATAATAATATAACTGTATAAACTGGAGGAGGTATGGCTAGATTACAGTTAGAGACGAAAAAAATACCTTGGGATTTTAGTGGGCCACATTCTCCATGTGAGACCTTTAGGAAACTAACCTTCTAGCCTCCCTATATTAGCTAGGTTGGTCCTTGAGTGACAATGCACTTTCCACTGACCAGATTCAGATCATTTTCAGACTTGGTAGGACCTTCTAGAACTTGCATCCCAGGGGAATGGCCTTCAAGACCTTCTACACTAAAGAAATATCACAGAAGAATATTAGTGGAGAAAGAAGGATCTAGTAGTTATATATGCTATATAGATCATGCAAGCTTATCACCACTAGAAATCTACAAACATCACCCTACCCATTCATTTGACCTAGACTGCATGTCCTAACTGACTACCAATTAAGGCTAACCCTTAGATCCTAGCACTTAAGTTAGTTGCCTGCTCTCTGACATCTGATTTGTCTTGCAAACAGCCAACGACTGGATTACCTCACCACTGCAGCTAACCAGAACCTTCCTGTTTTCAGAAGCCTCCCTTTCACAACACAAACAGCCAACTATGTTAAAAAAAAAAGGGGGCAGCTGGGTAGCTCAGTGGAGTGAGAGCCAGGCCTAGAGACAGGAGGTCCTAGGTTCAAAACCCGGCCTCAGCCACTTCCCAGCTGTGTGACCCTGGGCAAGTCACTTGACCCCCATTGCCCACCCTTACCACTCTTCCACCTATGCAACAATATACCGAAATTAAGGGTAAAAAAAAAAAAAAAAAAAAAAAAAAAAAACTTTACTGCTTTATCAGTCCATTCACTCAGTAGGCAAGTATTGCACATCAGTTACGCATAAGGGGGAATTTGTGCTTTGGGAAAATGTTATCCCCTCTGAAGAGCCTTCCAGCTCTGAGATAATGTGATTCTTTGAAAAGCCTTCACCCCTACTGTGAATTCTGAACACTATCAAAGGAGCAGTTCAGATAGCAGGGCCTTCCTGGGGTTATGACAGATGGGTAACATTTAGCTTTTTGGTTCACTCCAGGTAGATCAACGGGTTCTCCAAGACTTTTTATCAGAGAAACTTCCCAGGTTGATGGCCCACTTGGGGCAACATAAAATCGACTTGTCACTGATCACCTTCAACTGGTTCCTTGTGATTTTTGTGGATAACCTTATCAGTGACATATTGCTCAGAGTCTGGGATGCCTTCCTGTATGAAGGAATTAAGGTAGGAGCTGCTCTCCTTTATTAGCTCTGCCTTTTAAGGGTTTACTCAATCCAATGAACAATAATAAAAGAATGCTTGGGTCACCTGCTGGGTCTAATGCTTGCTCACTTCATCCTGCACTTGTTTTGTCTAGGAACTATTTCTAAGTATTTTATGTAGCAGTTTGTATTCCATAGTCAGGAAAGCAACTGAATTGGCCTTTTCCCTGTTCTGTGTTCTACTGCTTTAGCAAGAGAGAGCTATTCCACTATTCCCTAGCAGACAGATATATTTATATTTACTTTATCCTGAATTGACCAGGTGAAAGTATGAAAATTGAATGACTAGCATGCTTCCTTGCCTATTTGGGTCTTCAAGGGTCCCTTTAAAATGACGGATGAAACAAGACAGTGTTCTCCATAGGGTCAGTGCCCTGAATAGACTGAACAAGCAGTCATGTTCATGTTAAGAAATGATGGATTTTCCATTGCCCTAGAATGCTCTCTCTTTTTGCTTGTTACAGTATTGCTCTGTTTCTACTTAGCCTCTAATTCCCACCCTTACACTTTCTTGTTTGAATTAGGCTCCCAAAGGAGGGAACACTATCCACTGTGACTGACCTGGTAGAAAAGAAAAGGGAAGCTCCTTGAAGAAAGCAGTATCTCTAGATCCTTCTTTCATTAGCATATATTAGTTTCTTTTTTCTTTTTTTTCATATGTAGTTTCTTAGTGTTATTAATTGCCAACTTTTTTAATCTGGAGAGTCTAACCCCTCAAAATGAGATAGACCCAGGACAAGTAAGGGTACGTACCTCTGCAGTCAGGAGGTCTGAAAGAGTGGAGCTGTGGAGGGAAGGTTCTAACCAGATAACAGACCCAGATGTTGTGACTCTTAAGTCGTTACCTATGGCCATGGAGGCCAGCATGAGAGCATTGAACCAGGAAGGTCTAACTGGCCAGTGGGGTGTCCTAAAGAATGCTCAGTGGGAGGCAAAAGGGGGAAATGTCTCCCTTTTTTCTCTATTTTCTCCTCTGTAAAAGTGCTAAGGTCACCTACTTAAAACAAATAGGATTTTGTCCCTTAATGTCACATTTCTCTGGCATTGCCTAATAATAATTACACAAGTAGTAGTTCACTTTTGTATAATAGCATTTATATGGCATTTTAAGGTTTTCAAAGCTCTTTACAAATATTTCATTTCATCCAGCATTTCAAGTACAGATTTCACAGTTTACTAAGCATTTTCTTCACTTTCCACAGCACTCTTATAAAGTATGTGGTACAAGAATTATTTTCCACATTTTGTAGATGAGAAAACGAAGACTTAGAAGATAAGTAATTTGCCTTTGGTTACCCAACTAGTGGATGTCAGAGCTGGAACTTAAACCTAAATCTTAAAAGTACTTCTGGTGCTTTTTTTCCCTACCAGACAGTGGTCCTAAGGTTAATATAAAAGGACTGAAAAATGAATCAGAGGAAAGAGTTCATTTTAGAGATGATTTATGATCTTTGATTTAAAAAGGTTATAAAATAGACTATTTTCAGGTCATCTCTTTGGCTTCTTTAACCCAAAGAAATGATAGTGTTGGAATGTAGGCTTTTTGGAAAAGGAGATTTAAAGCCAAGGGACCGCCTTTTGAGATATTTGTGTCATTCCCCTCAGGCAGTTTTCTTTTCTCTATCTATTAGGCATCTATTACTTCTACCTATTAGATAGAACTTGACTACAAAGTCATCAGGTCCTTACAATAATTCTATTAAGTATTTCACTATACTTGTTTGTCACTGATATTTCCTAAAACACATTTGAACCTATTTCAGGTGATATTCCGATATGCCCTTGCTATATTTAAGTACAATGAAGAAGCAATACTAAGGATTCATGACAGTCTTGAGATCTACCAGTACCTTCGATTCTTCACCAAAACAATATGCAATGGCCGGTAAGGGCTTTAATGTTAACATTCAGTAGATAAGTATTTACCAGACACCTGCTCTGAGCCTAGCACTGTGCTAGATGTTATAGACAGCCACAAACATAGTTCCTACCTCTAAAGAATTTCTGTTGCAGTGGGGAACACAAAACTTAAAAAAAAAAACATGAAACAAGAAATATAAAGTCATGTGTACATACTAAAATGTAATAGCATTGCTTATGAATGCTATAGTACTTCAAAGAAGCTTAGAACCAGATCTTGGAGGGCCAAAAAGTCATAAACTGATGCTCAGCCTCAACCAATGTGCCTGGCTAAAATTAGTTTAGATCTGATGTCATAGCAAAGTGGGAGCCATTAGAAGTTCTTGAGCAATCAAATGGTATGTGAAATGAAAGTGATATGCAATATTAATTGGCAGGGTTAGAGACAAGAGTCAACTATCCAGTCCTTGCATGAATCAGCCCAACCAACTGGTGTGTACCTTCTGCTGGAATCAATAGTAAAATGACCATGAGAACCTCCAAGACTAGAAAAAGAATGATACTATGAGCCTACAGTCAGATTCTGCCCACCAAAGGCAACAGCTATTTTTAAAAACAAGTACTCTAAGAATGGCGTGGCTTCTTCATATCCCAAAACGTTCTATTCTAGTATTTATAACCTCCCTTACAATGCCCAAAGGCCCAAGGAATAGCTTGTGATGTATGGGCCTTCAGAATTTATAAAGGCAGGTCACAGGGAAAAAGAAATTTGAAGGGGAGTCTATTAGACATACTGACACGTTGCTGTGGGTAGAGCTGTGAATTGCTTCAACCACTCTGGAAAGAAATTTAGAATTATGTTTAAAAAGTGACTAAAATGTCCTTACTCTGTGACCCAGAATAAGCACATACCTCAGGACAATCAAAGATAGAAAGGTCCAATATATGCTAAAATATTTATAACAGCACTAGCAAAGTACTGAAAACAAAGTAAATGCCCATCAGTTGGAGAATGGCTAATTTTGATACATATATGTGATGAAATATTCCTGCAACCCAAGAAGCTATGAATATGAATGAAGAGTAAAAGGGAAGCAATTAATGCAAAGTAAAACAGAACAAGGAAGGCAGTAAACAGAATGATCACAATGTTAACATAAAGTACAACAAAAAAATCCAAACTGAACACTGTGCAATTAATAATGACCAAGCCTGACTTCCAAGATGAGAAAAGGGAACACACCTGTTCCTTTGCAGGAGAAGATTTGGGGAGTGGGGGAAAGATACTGTGGATATGTACATTGTATAGACACCTGACTTGGATATATTAGTTTTCCTGAACTCCTTTCCCTCCTTTGTTTTAAAGGATGGCTAGAGGAGGGAGGAAGGAGGATTTGTTGGGAAATAAAATGAAAGTGATGTTCTACATACAGAGCATTCATCCTCCATCTCTAGGCTTTTTGCATAGGCCTCTTCCTGCCCCATACTTGAGCTCTCCTTTCTCTTCTCTGTGAATTTCCTGTAGAAGCTCAGCTTAAGTGCTTTCTCCCATATGAGACCACTTCAGATATCCATCTATACCCCTCTTAGCTATCAGCATCTACCCTTAAAAAAAATTCTTCTTGATTCTCCCCCCCACTCCACACTATTAGTGCATATCCTGAAAAGTCTACTTTGTATTTATTTGCCTTTTATAAAAAGGGAGGCAGCATAGTGTAGTGGATAGAATACTAGCCTCAAAGACAGGAAGATGTGTTTTCCAGCCCCATTTTGGCTCCATGCTGGCTGTGTGAGCCCTGGTAAATCCCAAAACCTCTCAGCATTATAAGCAAATGTAAAAATGTAAGTTGCAGAAGAGGTGTCAGCCTGCACTGGGATAGGACATTTCCTTACCTGCAAGTTTTCTCTATGCCAATGAAGTCACAGGCCCTCCAGACCTTATCCCCAGGTTTTGTAGTCACCTGTATAAACAAACTGATAGAATGTAAGCTGCTTGAGGTCAATGACTATTTCACTTTTGCCTTTGTATTTCCTGGACCTAACTTTTTTTTTTTTTAAATTTTGATTCAGCATTTCCTTTATTTGTACAAAATAGTGAATAATCATACACTGGCTGAGGAAAAGTGGTGCTTCAGGGTTTAAACAAGTCCTTCTCCTGAAGCATCTATTTTGAAGGCTTGGGACAAGAAGCTTTAGCCCCAGCATCTTTTGTTTTGGCGCCCTTCGAGTCAGTGGACTTGGCAGGCTTAGCAGCCTTGGCATCATCGCTGGGCTTTGTAACCTTAGAATCAGACTTGGTGGCCTTGGCTACTTTGGGGTCGGACTTGGCGACCTTGGTGTCAGGCTTGGTAGCCTTAGTGACCTTGGTATCAGATGCAGCCTTGCATGTTGCAGGTGCTTAGTAAAATACTCATGGATTGATCTTGCCCCTGGGGTTTTTCCATGTGTGCTACGGTTGCCAAAAAGGCTAATGTGAGGCTTTGGCCTACAGTTTCTTAGCTATAGTTTTATAGTTCATTAAACATTTCTCTAGCCCCAACCTCTCTCTGGACCTAGTCTTGCATCCCCAACTGCCAGTATCCCATAGACATCTTAAATGTACTGTGTCCAAAATTGAACTCTATCTCTCCCCAAAAGCACTCCTCTCTTCCCAGATTCTATAATTGTCAAGGACACCACCATTCCTCTGGTCACCCAGGCTCACCATTTAAGTATTATCCTCAACTCTTTTCTCTCTCCCACCCCCATATCTAAACTTGCCAAGTCCTAACAAATGTCCATTTGTGATATCTCTCACATATGTCTCCCTTCTCTCCTCGGACGCTGCCGTCACCCTAGTTAAAGTCCTCGTCACCCCATACTGTAACAATTGCATAGTCTGCTGATTAGTGTTCCCCCCTCGCCCCTGAGCAACTCCCTGCAGCCTTATCCAGTGCATCATCTTCTCAGCTACCAAAGTTGTCTTCCTAAAGTACAAATCTGGGGGGTATCTGGGTAGCTCAGTGGATTGAGAGCCAGGCCTAGAGACGGGAGGTCCTAGGTTCAAATCTGGCCTCAGACACTTCCCAGCTGTGTGACCCTGGGCAAGTCACTTGACCCCCATTGCCTAGCCCTTACCACTCTTATGCCTTGGAGCCAACACACAGTATTGATTCCAAGACAGAAGGTAAGGGTCTTAAAAAAATAAACAAATAAATAAATAAATGATTTTTAAAAATAAAGTACAAATCTGGCCATATCGGCCCCCCACCTCCCTCACTAGGACTGTCTTCTTACAATTTATACACTTCCTCTACTATGATCCAGTGATACTGGGAGTGTTACTGATCCTCTTACCCGGATTCTGGGAATCTGGATGGCCCCATGTTTAGAGTGTTCTTCCTCCTTTTCTCTTCCTCCTGGGTTCAGTCTTAGCTGAAATCCCACCTTCTGCAAGAAATATTTCTCAGTCCTCCTTATTTTTAGTATTCCCTTCTAAGACTGTCCCAAGTTTTTTCTGTATTTTATCTTGTTTATACTTAGTAATTTGCTTGTTGTCTTCTGTCTTCCTTGAATGTAAACTCCTTGAGGGCAGAGCCTATTTTTGTCTTTCTTTGAATCCTTAGCACTTACCCAATATTTGACACGTGATAATCACTTAAATGCTTATTGACTGACTGGAGCAGCTTTCCAGAAAGCTCTTTAATTTTTATTTCGTGATACAAAAACTATAAGCTTTAGACTAATAGTCAATCACAAAGCTTTGCTGAAAAAGACTATCTCTGTTCCTTATATTTGTTCCAGGCTGGTTTGCCATTCCATGATTAAGCCTTAGGACTTGTACTTCAGGGAACCCTTCAATCTGTTTCTTTAGCCTTACAAGGAGAAATGTCTACACCTGTGCTCACAACACAACCCCAAAAAAATCTACATACAGTAAGAAGGGTTTGATATGTAATGACTGGGCTTTGATGAAGGTATCCATCCTGTCACTAGCTTCATAAAGAGTATTCTCATTTTACTAATTTGTTAGTATAAGCTTAAGAGATTTCCTTTTATCATCATCATTGATGTATGAAAAATGTTAAGACTCTGTCCTGCCTTTTCAAATCGGCTGACTAAAATGGCTGACTTTGGGTCTTACCTCTCCCTCTCTCTCTTTCACAGTAAACTGATGAATATTGCCTTCAATGATATGAACCCCTTTCCTATGAAGCAACTGAGAAACCGCCGGGCCGTGCACAGGGAGAAGCTCGAGACTGAACTTGGAGAGCTAGAGCACATCAAAGCAGAATTCCTGAAAGAGAGAGCCAGGCAGGAAAGCAAGTTACTAGAAGGTTGCATGAGTGAGGACGAAGAAGAGACTTAACAGAACTCATCCGCTGCCTAGGTAGTTTGGGTTTTGTCAACTTGTTTTGGGTTAACCAGCTTGCCTCAGCATCACACAAGGCATAAGCAACAAATGTGAAATTTGACTCCAAATCCAGTGCTTTTTCCATTGAGTTCAGATCCAACACTGACACTTTTATGTATCTCTGAGCAAGTCACTCAGTCTCCCTTTGCCTCAGTTTCTTCAATCGTAAAATAAGGATGATAATAATAGCATCTACCTTCCAAGGTTGTGAGGACCAAATGAAATATTTGTTAAGCACTTTACAAGCCTTATAGTAGTATATAAATAAATGCTAGACCGTCGTGCCTTGCTCTGGGCTTTAGTGCGTAATTGTTGTTTTAAACTAATAGACCTGCTTTTGTCATCCAGTTAAGCATGTTTCCCGGCCCCATCTCCCTATCTACTCCCTACTCAGAACGCAGAGCAGAGATCCAAGGCAGTGCCACCTTATTGAAGCCCTACCCTCTGTTCCAGGCCCACTTCTTGCAAGTGATTCCGGCCTTAAAGGACACAATGGGTTCTATGCCAAGTAAAGCAATCCCATGTCATCCCAGCCCTGCTTCAGCCGTGAGGTTACATATAATGTTACACAAAAGGATTTTGTACATTTATCCTTGTGCAAAGCTGGTCACAGATAAAGCATTTATAAAGTACTCACTATGTGTCAAGTACCTACATGTTCCCTATGGGTTATCTGTTTTGATTTCTCCAATTTAAAAGCTTCAACTAATATTTTAATGATCCCTTGCCTTTTTAAAAACTGACTCCTCTTTGGAGAGGAGAAGCATGAGCAAATTTGTAGTCTCATGTGTAACAGAGAGGTACACCTCTTACACACACAGCTCACCAGGATGATTCCAGGTAAAAAAAATGCTCTTGAAGATGTTCTACTTCAGTTTTCCTTTTTCTTTGCCCAGGATAGGTCACTGTGAAACTGTTGGCTAGCATGTTTTTGGCTCCCTTCAAGTTGTATCAGAATCAAAATCGTTTATTCACACTGATGATCTGGATTTAGAATCGTGTGGCCAAAATCTATTCATCTAATCCAGTGGTTCCCAAACATTTTTGGCCTACTGACCCCTTTCCAAAAAAAATTACTTAGCCCCCTGGAAATTAATTTTTTTTAAGTTTTAATAGCAATAGGAAAGATAAATGCACCTGTGGCCATCACCGCTCCACTGGATCGCTGCAGCACCCACCAGGGGGCGGTAGCTCCCACTTTGGGAATCACTGATCTAGTCCATACTCTTCCTCTTAGTCTTTAAGGCATTGTTACAGTGCATTCTAGCCATGAAGCTAAGCCATTGACCCTAGGAGCCAGGGAAATTGTCTTCTTTGTTAAGTATTTTCTTAGATTGGAAGGGAAATAGGATATAGTGTTGAGGGAGACGAGGGATTACCACCACATTGTCAGAACCAAGAAAGTGTTGTTTTCTGTAGTCTTCCTTTCCAGGCTGGCTTCTCACTCCTGGCTGTTCTTCACAGAGTGCCCCTGAGCATCTTCTGTTGCCTAGGAGCTTCTAGGCAGAGTTAAACTCTTCACAAACTGGGAATAATGATTCATTAAGAAAGCCCCTCCTCTGTCTTCGCTGGCCTGTTGCTCTCATGATACTTGAGAGCATCCTGGGGCATGGAGTGTCTGCTTTAGAAGTCATAGCAGAATATGATCAGACACATTTGTGGGTAACGTGCTACAATGGAAAAGCTTACTGGACTAGGCAAGAGACCTTGAGGAGATCCCTTCACCTCAGAGCCTCAGTTTTTGTTAAATGTTCTCATCATTGGGTTTAATAATGCTGTCCTGTCTGCCTTATAGGATTATTGTGAGGAACAGATAGGATGACAGAGGTGAATTCTAATTGTGTGTTTATTATGTAGCCAAGGGCCTGGCTAGTTCAGTAATGATTTTGCTGCTATTTTGCCATTCTCAACATGTCCATTTCCAAAACAAAAATTCAAGAAACTCGACCTTTCTTATCTCACAAGAGGTGAGCCTGAATTCTCTATTTGTTGAATTGACTGTGCCTATAGAATCTCATAGAATCATTGATAAATTTGCCACGGGAATTCACAATGCACTTTGTAATCATTAGCTGAAAATCTCAATAACGACATCAAATACCCAGGGTATGATATAACCACTAGAAATGCTCACAAATTGCTGGCAGAAAATTTGTGAGATAGCAGTGGAATTTTTTTTTTATATAAATCACTCAAGTCTGGAGACTTCTGGTATTGTATTTTCTGTGGAATAGACTTCGAGATAGTCAGTAAATGGGTCATACTTAGATCATTTGTTACCCAAAAAAAAATGCTTTTCGCAGAATTTAGAAGCAACATAAGCTATTCAATGTGACCTTATATATGCTATAAAATTATAGGCCTAAAAAGGTTTGGTAAAGCTTCTCTTGCTTTTTTATCCATAAAGACTGCACAGAAATTATCTCTGATAAAATATCATCTATTTTTTCTGAAAAATTAAGAAGATATTTTACTCTGGTTTAAAATAATACTCACATAATAATGATTATTAATTTATTCATCAATCACTTAAGTATCTACTCTGTGGAACATTGTACTTCATTCTAGGGGGAAGTGTAAATATAATTAAAATGCCATTATATGAAAATGTTAATGATAAAATGCATCCTTTCTCCTGGTTAAACTATAAGTGCCATAGGGTTGAGAACTATGTCTTATTTAATCTTTTCATCTTCACCAGCACCTAGAACATAGTAGAAACGTAATAATGATTTGTTAAAATCAAAGATACAGCTCCTACCCTCATGGAGCTCATATTCTAGCTGGGTAAGTCATAGGTTTACAAATATGTAATAACCATATAATAACTAACCAATAGGTACAAATGCAAAAGAAAATATATACATTTATGGCTTCAAAAGTTCTGTAATTTTTTATTATGGGCACTCCAGTATCAAAGAAAAGTCATCACTTGATGACCAGCCTTTGGGAGATGTCCCTCTGTACTTAGTGAGCCTTGTCTAAGCACATTAATCCCTCACCAAATCCATTTATATTCAACTTTTCTAGCTTGGTAGGTGCTGCCAAGCTCAGCCTACTGGTAGAGAATATCTTTTTCATCAGCTCTATTTTTGTATTTAGCAGACTTAAGAAAACCCATTCACAATATGTTCATTATTTTTCAAACTGATTTGTATACAGCTCTTTACACCAAATGTTTACATTACACATTAGAGTTTAAAAGGAGGGTGTACAGTATTTATGTTACAAAATAAAGCATAGCCTTTGTTTTCATGATCCCTTGTATTTGTTTTCACAAAAAATAATGACAATGTACTTTGTAAAATAAAATGCATTAGATATTTTGTGACAATTCTACCACTAAAAATGGTTTTTCAATCTATTTTATTTTGTGAGGTAAACTACTCTTTTTTTTATACTGTTATGTATTCTGGTATGTGCCCAGTGGTATGTTATAACCATGTCTCTCCTGACTTTTGGAGATCCTCAGCAGTAATGAAGAAAAAGGAGATTGATCACTCCTCAGCCATGCTTTTGGAAAATATAGCTATGTAGTTAATGTATGTGCTTGGATGCATCCTTTTCAAGGCACCATATTTGTAGAATTGCTCAAAACCATACTAGATAGAGAAGGTTCTGTCTCTACTCAGGTAGAATCTGAATGTCTCCCTTCAAGGTATTTGGAGGGCAAATTTCTGTCAATCAGTACTACCCTCACAGCAAAACTTGGGAATGCTGGAGTCATATGAGTGGAGGAACACAGAAGTCAGTTCCAATTACAACCAAGGGGCACACTGAGGGCTAAGACCTCTGATGTGTTTCTTGTTTTTAGCTGTAGACATTCTAGCTAAATTGTTGACCTCATAATTTGATTGGTGGTTTATGATATTTTTCCATTGGTGACCTGTTGTATTCAAGGGTCCACATAATCCTTATCTGTTGTTTAATACACCATACCATATAAGTGTTTAAAAAACAACTTACTCAAAACAATTGTTAAAAAATGGAGGCTTAAAAGAAAATGGAGTTATTTATGCTAAGTGCACCTCCTCACCTTTAAAAAATTCCTTCCCTGGGGGCAGCTGGGTAGCTCAGTGGATTGAGAGCCAGGCCTAGAGATGGGAGGTCCTAGGTTCAAATCCGGCCTCAAACACTTCCCAGCTGTGTGACCCTGGGCAACTCACTTGACCCCCATTGCCTACCCTTGCCAATCTTCCACCTATAAGTCAATACACAGAAGTTAAGGGTTTAAAATTAAAAAAAAAAATCCTTCCCCAACTCATTATAGGAGTAGCTGGTAAGAATAAGTGATTGTTTGAAATTCTGCAAGGAAACATTTGGTGAAATAACAGAGTACATCTTGTGTCTAGTATAAGGGATAGTTGGAAGCCACCTATGTATTGAGAGCCCCAGAGCATAGATGAAGAAGTAGATTTTTTTGGTTTAACCCTCATTTTTAAATTTTTTTAATTTTAATAACAAATTTCCACATGTGTTTTCTAAAGTTATATGATCCAAATTGTCTCCCTCCCTTCTTCCCTCCCCCTCCCAGAGCTGACAAGCAATTCAGTCTGAGTTATACATATATTATCACACAAAATGTTTCCATATTATTCATTTTTGTAAGTGAATAATCTTATAAAGCCAAAACTCTAAAAACATATGCCCAAATAAATAAGTGATTTATCATATTTCTATCTATACTTCTACTTCAACAGCTCTTTCTCTGGAGGTGGATAACATTCTTTCTCATAAGTCCCTCAGAATTGTCCTGGATCATTATATTGCTGTTAGTAGCGAAGTCTATTACATTTGATCATTCCACAATATTACTGGTATTGTATACAGTATTTTCCTAGTTCTGCTTATTTTACTCTGCATCAGTTGGGGAAGTAGAATTTGATCAAATGAGAAAATCTTTGTAGATATTTGAAATTACTCCTTGAAATAATTTTAGCACAGTACCTGATACATGGTAGATCCTACATAAATACGTTTCTTTTAAAAGTGTAATGAATATGTTTCAACACAAGATCAAAGAAAAGCAGGAAACAGGAGACCCCCACCACCACCACCACCACCAGTCTTCTCTCCATTCATATGGCCACAACCCTAGTTCAAGACCTCATAGAATTTCCTGGACTCCAGGCTCCCCTCTACAAACCACCCTCCACATAGTTGCCAAGTGATATTCCTTTTTTTTTTTAATACAGCTTTTTTTATTATTTTATTTTCTTCCAGATTACATATGGGTACAATTTTAATAATTGCTTTCTGTCATTTTGAGATCCATGCTCTCTCCCACCCCTCCCTAAGACAGTAGATGGTATGATACAGGTTGTACTTGTGTTATCATGCAGTACATTTTCCATGTTAATCATGTGAGAAAAGACACATCACTCATAATAGAGAAAAATTCATGAAGGAAATAAAATGAAGAATGCCTTAAGCTGCATCCAGATTCCATTAGTTCCTTCTATGACGGTGGATAGCCTTGAGTCCCTTGAGTTGTCTTGGATCCTTGCCAAATGATATTCCTAAAATAAAGTCCAGACAAGTCACTTCACTGCTCAGGAAACTCAAAGGTCTTCCCCTTACCTCCTGAACAAAAACCAAAGCCCCCATTTAGCTTTTTTTTATTTTTTCTCCTTTTTCAATGAATTTAATAAGCAATAAGCAAACATATCCATATACAAATAAAAGGAATTATAGATGAAATTGAATTATTATGCAGCTTTTTTCCAAATAAATATCAGATATATTTAAGTGTATCAGGAGAACCTGGGATGCCTAAAATTGAGAGATAAGGTCATAGTCAGTGGTCAATATAGATCTTTCTTTGGCCCAGAGACTTCATTGCTTGAAGAAACAAATGTAATTCCTATATTGATCTCTGTTCCCTATTCTCCAAATTGCTGTGGCTGCTTTCAGGCCACTGTAGCCTTACCTTAACCCTGATCCTAAAGTTTAATGACTGGTCAGTGGTCACTTACCAGATCTCAAGATAATCAACCGTCCCAACCAGTCTCGTGTTTGCAGGTCAGTTTCTGAAACCTGTTTCTCCAGTTCAATTAACCATGTATGTGTCTCGCAACTTGATGATGGCTTAAGCTAGTAACAGATCCTACTTTCCTTACTGAATACACAGCAAAGGGTTGCTATAAATTCCGAAGAGCCTTGACTACCCTGGGCACATACAAACGCTCTACTGCTTTTTTTTAAAAGTAAATTTTATGAGTAGCTTTTGTTTTCTTATCAGTCATTTTCCCAAAATAATCTCCTAGGCATTCCTCTCCCCCATTAAAAAAAAATTAAACATAAACTCTCAACAAGAAAACTATATCTCACAATGTACAACATTCAGACCTGGTAATTCCCCACTTCTCTGCTATGAGAGACAAGAGAGGTTTCATTGTCTATTCTCCAGGATAACTTGGTTTTCCAATTGCTCAGTCAAGACTAGTATGTCTGGTGATGAACTTGTCAAGCCCTTTCCAGGGCTGTTCATCCACCTTTGGTGTCTACCTTTCACCTCATTCTTACCTGTGACTCCCAAGAAGCTGTAGCATATGCATCAGCCATACTGCAGTCAGACCATCTCAGCAAATGGGTTAAACCAGATTGAAAGTAACTGACAGGTTACAAACCCATTGGTGAGTTAGAGAAATGTCTGCCCCATGTATGTGAAGACATCCCCTGGTGGAAAGGGGAGATGAGAACCATTTGTTCCAAGGTCATGAAAGTGGCTGAAGGAGGCTCTGTGGAGCAGACCTTGGTCAGACCTGGAAGATGTCAAGGTCATCCCCTGCATCCTGAACCACACTAAGTCAACCTGGCTTGTGTCTTCTCACTGGATTTCAAAGACTCAAGAAGAGAGAGTGAGGCTGATAAGTTTGTGCAGTTCTGCTTCACTTAAATCCAATTCATGATCAAGTCAAGACATCGTCATTGTTGGTCCTCTTCCAAACAACAACTTAGAATCATCTTCCTGTAGTGATCTTTTTCATTTTGATAGTTGTGGTCCTTGTGTATACTACTTTCAGTTCTACTTCTTTTATTTTGAATTTACTAGTTCATGCAAATCTGCCCATGTATTTTCTCAGTTCCTCCTATTTGGCATTTCTTACTACACAATTCCATTCCATTCCGCATTATGCTCTATTAGAAACTACATTTATACAGCCATTTTCCAGTTGATGGGAACCCACTTAGTTTCAAGCTTTTTTTAATTACCACAAAAATGCTGCTGAATATTTCAGCATATATCTCTGACATTTTGGGAAGTATGTGCCTAGTAATGATATCATTGAGCCAAATAGTAATGAACAGGCTGGTTACTTTTCTTGCATAATTCCAAATAAAAATCTAAAACAGGGCAGCTAGATGACTGGGTGGATAGAAAGCCAAGCCTAGAGATGGGAGATCCCAAGTTCAAATATGTCCTCAGACACTTCCTACCTGTATGACCCTGGGCTAGGCACTTAACCACCATTGTCTAGCCCTTACTGCTCTTCTGCTTTAGAGCTGATTTATGGTATTGATACTAAGATGGAAAAAAACCTAAAACAGACCAATTCACAGCTCCAATATTTATATGTCTTCCTAGCACCCGGTAGTAGCTACTCTCCTTTTTTTAAGGTCATCTTTGCCAGTTTTTTGAATATGCAAGTATAATTTCAAGAATTTTTTATTTTGCACTTCTCTTATTTAGGATTGGGAGTGGTTTCACAGAATTGTTTAGAGTTTGCAATTCTTTTGAAATTTACTTACAGTACAGTATTGGTGGAACTGTGGATTGGTCCAGTCATTCTGGAAAGCAGTTTGGAACTATCCTCAGAAAGTTACCAAAAGGCATGCCATTTGACCTGCCTATACCATTATTAGACCTATACTCCAAAGAAATTAAAGAGGAAAAGGATACATATGTAAAAACATGTTTGTAGCAACTCTGTGATTCTGAAATATACACATTTTTAAATATTTTTGTTTTTCTTCCTGCATGTGCGATTCAGTTTTTTGTATTTGAAGCACATGTCACTAGTATTAAAAGCACATTGAATTCCTGAATTTTATTTTACTATTGCCTTTTATTTTTCTAATAGAACATTTGATTTTTCCCTTTATTTCTTATACTTAAAATACATATAATCAATATTAATTTTTGATTCTGCAGTAATATGTTTAAAATATATTTGCTATAATATTAATGCATACCCACAAAGCCCTAGACTATGGTAATCTGTCATTCATTGTTAAATATTATAAGACTGTGATTAATGATTCTGTCTGATTCCAGAAGAAGGGAACAACAGAGCCACCATACAGTGCAAGAAGCTCAAGGTCATGGAGACCAACCAGTCCCACTGGGATTGATGAGAAACTGCACAGTGCCATGGAGCACAAGGTCCATAAAAGTCCATAAAAAAGACCATACCAATCCAAGTAGGATTGTTGAACTTTTATGCCAATACTAAAGGACTTGAACCTAGTGTGAGACTCAAAGTTGCGACACTTGACATATGTTAAGTCTTAGAACACTTCATATCACACTGCCAGCCAAGTACCAAAGGTTGGCCATCATTGTGGCTCCCCTATCCCTGAGAATGAAGGTAAATCATACCTGGGAATGACACTTCCCTTTTACATAAAAATCTAGTCCTTTTCTCTCTTATGATATGGCAACTTCCTGTAGTCTTGGCTGCCAATGGGTAAGTGCAATATTATTGCATTTTGTCCTACAGATTTATGGGACAGAATTTAATTTAATTGGACCCTAATACAAGGGCCTGTTATGAATTTATTCTTGTTTAATCAGAAAACCTTATATACATAGATTTTTTTATATTTTGATCCAGATTCTGAAATTTTTTCTGTCTCCCAAACATAAATTTTTCTTCTATTTGTTTTTCTTTTTATGCTTTTGGTTTTCCTTTTGATAACTGACTCATATACCCAATAACTCAATGATGTATTCTGAGCTGATCTGGGTGTTGGTCAACATCCTCTTCAAGGGGGATTGTATTTTGTAAAAATCCAATTTTTAAAATTTTGTTCGAGAAAATTTTCAGGAAAAGAAGTCTGCTAATGCTTTGAAACCAGAAAATGAACTATTTTTCTGCAGAAACCTATACTGAATCAAGATGATCCAGAAAAGATGCCTGCAGAAATCTACACTGAATCAAGACGATCCAAAATGAATTTTGGGGGTACAATTAATTGAACTTAAGGGGACTGAACACAATTATTTTGAATTATAAACTCTTATGCCAAAGGGGATTGCCCCCTAATTGGCTTTTTGTCAATGTGTCTAGCAAAACATTGGTTTTGCTCTTTCTATCTCTTCTACTTGCCTCTCATCTCTAACTATTGTAATTGGAATTTTAGGGGTATAAGATGACTATGTCAAATGATCAGTTGGGGAGACCAGTTTCCCAAATGATCACAGGGGGGATTGTGATGATTAGATTAAATCTACACTGACTATCTTTAGATTTAATCACCCAAGGTGAAAACATCTCCGTTGGTCTGTAACCCACATGTGCTAGAGTAACAAATCAGAATTTACTAACTGCCTCGGGCAGTCCTAAAAAAAATGTCTCTTGTGATTGGACACGTAAACTAAGAGGAGGCCATAGGAAGTGACGCAAAAGAGATCCCTTTAAAAAGAGACCTCAGTCAGCTGGGCTGGGTCTTCTGGTTTGTGAACAGGACCTGAAGAAGCTCTGCTGGTTCATGACTGGGGCATTCCAAGTGGTGAGTTTAAGACTGAATCTTCCTGAACTTCTCTTAAGGAACTTCCCTTTTAATAGAGACTTTGCTTCATTCACCTCTAGGGCCCCCTGGCCCTCCTGGCCTCTGGCCCTCTGAGTTTCCAGCCTTGGGTTAATTAGCTCTACCTGGATTAAACTAGGGAATCCGAGCAAATTACCTACTGTGTTAGATTACTTATCCTATCTTATCCTCTCTCTTATTTCCTTATTTCTTCTTCCTCTTCTCAATTGTAAATAAATTTCCATAAAAGTCATTTTAACTTGAGATTATTCCTCACTTGGGGATTGATAAATCACCTGGAGACCAATCTTTTAATATATTTACCCCCAAACCCCTTTTATCCCTGATAACTGGTAGTAAGTATCTAAGGCCAGATTTAAACTCAGGTCTTTCTGACTCCCCTAGCCTAGTGTTCTGTCTATTGTACCACATAGCTTCCCACCTACTTCCTAAGGTTGTGCTGGGTATTCACTGTTATTATCATCACTTATCAGAAAGGAGAGCTGTGTAAAGATTCTGCACCTAGCTCCTTCCCCACTTAGCTATGTGACTTTTGACAAGTAACTTTCCTTTTTAAAGTTACAGTTTCCTCATCTATTAAATGAAGGAATTGTTCATTCTTTTTAATTGAGGACTTACTATGTGCAAGGAACACAATAAACGGAGCACTAGGAGCCATGAAGGATAAAAAGATGATTTATTTTCTTTCCTCATTGTATCTTCCCTACTGGGACTTCTGTCCCAGTAGGGAAGATATAAGTAAGGACCAGATATGGCATGTGGTATGATGGTCAATATTTAACAACTGGCTCTCCCCCCCCCCAAAAAATGTGTACCCAACACTTTTTTAAGGTTTTTATCTACATTAACATTTTCTCTATCATTTTCTGATGACTTGCTGATTCCCAACATACAAATATTCACAGTGAAAATTTAATAATTGCTTTTATAAACCTATTCAAGCTGATTCCAACATACTCCTGCCAGTACACAAATAATATTATACAAGGTTTATATATTTGGTATACCAAATGCAGCAGCCAGGTGGCATCAGACATCAGTTAGCTGCGTGGCCCTGGGCAAGTCGCTTAACTCTTTGCCTCAGTTTGCTCATTTGTAAAATGAGCTAGAAAAGGAAATGGCAAACCACTCCATTGTCTTTGCCAAGAAATCTCCAAATGGGGATGAGGAGTCAGGCATGACTAAAATGACTAAACAACAAACAACAGGTACTTAGATTGTTGTTTGGCTTAAATATAACTCTTATAAGGTAATTCAAGATTCTCGGAAGAAATAGTAAAGATCTGTACCTTATTTAATTTATCAGCCTTCCGTAATGACTTTTAAGGGGAAAGGATGACCTCTGCGGAAATAGCTCTAGTATTACATCACTTATCAATATATTAGCATGCGTGGGCCAGTCCTTGCCCATCCTCCCTTACAAAATAACATCCCCTAAAGCTATAAGTCAATACAGTGGAATTAAATTTTCTGAGCATAGAAAAAATTAGCAACTATTCCTTAAGTATCCATCTATGGGAAAGTACAGGTTTGAATCAGGGAATATGGAAATTAGATCTTTGTTCAATCATGTCCAACTCTGCATGACTCTGTGGACTTGGCAAAGATATAGGAGTGGTTTTTAATTTCCTTTTCCAATGTGTTCCCATTTTATGGATGAGGAACTAAAGCAAATAGGGGTATAGTGACTTGCTCAAGGTCACACAGCTAGAAGTATCTGAGGTCAGATTTAAACTCTGATCTTCCTGGCTCCAGGGCCAATGCTCAATCCATTGTACCACCTAACTGCACTTCTAGCCTGGGCAAGATAAAGAGATCCAGTCTTTTAAAAAAAATTAATGACAAATGGAAGTTTCCCATAGAAACAAAAGATATAGAAGTCCCTTTTGAAGTAGCAAAGAAATGAAAGAAAAGCCACTGTCTGTAGACTGAATAAAAAAATTACAGTATGTGAGTGCTTTGGAATATTTTTGCACTGGAACAAATTATAAATATGAAGAATTCAGAGAAACCTAAGAAAATCATCATGAATTAATGTGGGGAAAAATAACAATAAAAGGAAAACAATTTGTGTGACAACAATGTGAAAGAAAACAATATAGAATGGTTCATAAGGAAAGAAACAGGCATGTGGCTGTTCCCTTCCTTGTTAAAGTTAACATATACTTAAAAAAAAATTAAATGTAACAGAAGTTCATGGTTTCATATATGATCTTCCTTTTTTGTTGATCTTTGTATATTGGAATATGTGTGCTTGTTGGTAACTGTTAAGTTCATAATAAAAAAAAATTAGGGGATCAAAAGGTTTCAGAATTCTAATCAATGCAGAGACTAAAAGAAGACTCAGAGTGATGCTGGCCCCCCAGTTCTCACCAGAATGGTGGACTATGGATGCAGGATACATTGCTAGACATGGCCAATGAGTTAGATTTATTTTGCTTATTCATCTTTGTTACAGGGAAAGGTTGTATTGGAGAAAAGGATATTCTCAGAAAATGATTGCACCATTTAAAGAAAAAACCATCAATGAAACACTTTTAAAAATATTTCACAAATATCATTACAACACTCGGGCAGCCTATCTTTCATCTCCCCACTTTCAATACTTAATTTCATGTTCCAGTTATACATTAACTTTTTTTATATCTTTTGCACTAATTCTTGCATGTTTCCCCACAAAAAAATACATTAACTATAAAAACTGCATATAAATGCATGTAAAAAATATGTCTAAATATGTATCTTTCCTGCTTTTTATGACTGTATAATTTTAAGGATAAAGAGGGTGCCTTACACATAACATATTCTTCACTAATGTTGACTGAGACTTTTATAAAGCAAGTTATCAATACTGATAGGCCACGGATACTACATAACTATTTTTAAAAATTGGTTAAACACAAACTTCAAAAACTCAGCAATCTTTGGATTTAAATAAATATTTTGTTGAATGAGTGTAGGAGTGGTGAGTCATATAAATGAAAGTCAGCCCAAGACTCCAATAAACTCAGTTGGAGGAAGGCCCAAAGAAAACCAGATGGCATTTCACTCATGATAATAAAAATGGAAAATGAGATAGGGCAGCATTGGCACTGAACATTTTTGGCCATTACCAAGCTCTTCTCTCCAGTCTTTTAATACTGATGGGACTGGGCTCCCTGAAGGAACTGCCCTGGACACAGATGCTCTGTAAGACTTATCTAGGCTGAGCCCACATCTCCACATTTTGTGCTTTTATGCTTTACTGGCTAGTGGCAGCTGAACAAACTTAGCTCCACAAGTACATAGTTTAAAGAATCTTCCTTAGAAGGTGAGCTTCTAGAGGGCAGAGACAGCTTCATTTCCTTTTGTAGCTCTTAGTCCAATGTCTTATGTATAGCATAAATATGTTTGTTAAATTGAACTGAATCTCATATGAACCTGACATTCTACAAAGTACTTTACAAATATCACCCCTTTTTTCCCCTTACGAAAATCCTGGGAAATAGGTGTCCCCGTTTCACACATGAGAAAACTGAGACAGACAGAGGTTTAAATAACTTGCTCAGAGTCTGAGGCTGAATTTGAGCTCGAGTCTTCCTGACTCCTGGTCCAGTGCTTTATCCCCAGGACCACCTAGCTGCCAAATGAGAAACATCTCATGAGGGAGTAAAGCCTTTTAGTGACCTTTTCTTCTACCCCATAAAAAAATTTTTTTAAGTAATCAAAAACACCAAACAAAGTAAAATCCTGTTCTCTACACCTTCCAGTCAACCATGTAACTAAAAGGTACTAAAAGAAAATATTGTTTCCACTAAACTGAGGTCCTGGGAGAAGTAACACAACCTCAATAACTGGGTCCAACATATATATATATATACATATATATATATACACACATATATATACACGTGTGTGTGTATGTAATATAATCTTATTTTTGGCTCTCATTGCTGTAAGACAATGCTCTTACTGGCATCTAGGTGGTGCAGTAGATAGAACATCAGCCTAGAGTGACTTCGTATCCAACCTCAGATACTTACTAGCTCTGTGACCCTGAGAAAGTCACTTAACCCCATTTGCCACAGTTCCTCATCTATAAAATGGGGACACACTGGAGAAGGAAATGACAAACCATTCCAGAATCTTTGCCAAGAAAATCCCTTAGACAAACAATGACAACAACCATGACCAACCATTCCAGTGTCCTTACCAAGAAAACCCCTGGACTAGCATGCTATGGTCCATGAGGCTGCGAAGCATCAAACATAACTAAATGAACAACATTAACAACAACATATAGAGAAGTTGAGTCATGTAGGAGAAAGAGTGATCATCTGGATTTAAATCTTGGTTCTGCTACTCAGTTGCCTGACTTTGAATAGGATACTTCATTTTGGATTTCATTTTCTCCATCTATACCATGAGAACCCTGGGGTAATAACAGTGCCTACCTTGGCTACCTTACACAGAGGGTGGGGGATCACAATTGGTAATATAAATAAAAGTCTTTTGTAAATATAAAGGGATTTTGTTATTAGATAATTAGGTATTGTCTTTAATGAGGCTACACAAAAGGTTTGAGGTCCTGTCTGACAGTCCCTTCTTTTGGAGGAGGTATGGGGCAGAAAGTTCCAAAAAAACTTTGGTCTTAGCTTATCTGGCTCAGCTAAATGTAATGTGGAAGAGGGATGTTAGATGTTACAATGTTACAGTGAAACACAAAAAACCTGGACTTATGGAAATAAAGTTTATTTTTAAAAGGGAATAAAGAAACTGATAGGTAGGACCCTAGCACTATTCAAACTAACTCCACCCAACTTCTGAGTCTCCTGCTTAAGGAGAGCCTTTAGTTTCTTCTCGGGACCCTATTTACAACTCCCAGTTCTATCTAAGAAACCCTCCTCCCAATGCTATCTTATTCTATTCTAATCTTCCCACTAGTGATTACCAAAAGAAAGGGAATAGCCTGGGTTTGGCTGCACTAAGTAACCCAAAGTCCAGATGAAAAATCTTTGCATTACCTTAGCCCAAGAAGAATTCTGGCAGACAGACCACTGGCAAATGATCTTTGGACTCAGGGGAAATTGGTTTCCTCCAAGCAAATCCTCTACCTGGTTGCCAAGGACTTCTCCACAAAATCTTGACCTTCTAGGGAGAATCTCTCAGAGGAAAAGCCCTGCTTCAGCTTGATGGGAATTGTAGGCAGAGAGATAAAAAAAACCCGCCAGCTTGATCAAAAGCCAAGAAGGAAGTGAAGTTCAGTTATTTTCAGTTGTAGACCCACAATTCCTTTCTTACCCAGAATCCTTATCTCAAGGATCTTACCCAGGGCTTATCTCAAAATTCCCTTCTTTCAACCAGGTCATCCCTAACTATATTCCTACACATGGTCCAGAGTCTCTTGTTTCCTAATCCAACATCCCAGATAAGGAGCCATCCAAAAAGGGAACCCACTGGATCTTCCCAGCCCTTCTGCTTTGAGATATATGAAGGAAAGGGGGAGCTTTGGCAACAGAAGACAAGAAGAGGTCAAAGGCTTATTGAATCTTAGAATCATTGTCAGGACAGCCAGAGAACCACAAATGTCTTGGTGGCTGGGAGCAGTTTATCCTACACCAAGCCAGAAGTTCCATCTTAAACAGATATCAGAATAAAGCTAAAAGGTACAAAGTAATAGGAACTTGGGCAGAGACCAGAATTAAAGAGCAGGGATGAGAGAACTCAATCAAGTAAGCCTTCAGCACTGGACTTTTTTAAATTTTTTTTTCATTTTTATTTTGAATATTTCCCCTATTTGCATATTTCATGTTCTTTCCCTCTCCCCCAAAACCCCCTAAACCTCTTTAGCTGATGCACAATTCCACTGTGTTTTACATGTATCATTGATCAAGACCTAATTCTATATTATTGATAGTTGGACTAGAGTTATTGTTTAGTGTCTACATCCCCAATAATATCCCCATCAGCCCATGTGTCAAGCAGTTGTTTTTCTTCTGTGTTTCTCCTTCCACGGTTCTTTTTCTGAATGTGGCTAGTTTTCTTATAAGTCCCTCAGCATTGCTCTGGATCCTTGCATAGCTAGTAGAGAAGTCCATTATGTTCAATTGTACCACAGTGTATCAGTCTCTGTGTACAATGTTCTCCTGGTTCTGCTCCTTTCACTCTGCATCAATTCCTGGAGGTCATTCCAATTCACATGGAATTCCTCCAGTTCTTTATTCCTTTGAGCACAATAGTATTCCATCACCAACAGATACCACAATTTGTTCAGCCATTCTCCAATCAAAGGACATTCTCTCATTTTCCAATTTTTTGCCACCACAAAGAGCGCAGCTATAAAGATTTTTGTACAAGTCTTTTTCCTTATTATCTCTTTGGGGTATAATCCAAGCAAGCACTGGACTTCTCATTTACCTACACAAAGGCTCACAAGCTGGTGGGTACTAGGCCAGACTTATCTCTCCAGCCCATTCCTGTGAATGACAGCTATTACTGGAAAAAGAGGTGCACACTTTGTTTCCCAAAGAGGACAATACCAGAAAGTGGTCAGACCTGTATTGAAGTGAACATGCATTTATGAAGCATCTACTCTGTGCAAGTCAAAGTGCCAAGCACTGAGGAAACAGAGAAAGGTAAACAGTGTCTAATGGGGGAGATAGCATGCAAACCACTATGTAAAAACACGATATTTATAGCAAAAATTGGAGATGATCTTGAGGGAAAGCACTAGCAGTCTGGAGTATTAAAAGAATTTTCTTGTTCTATCAAACTGGAAAAATTGCTCAAACCAGAGCCTGTACCCTACTGATAATGGGTGCAGATTATCATGACACTACATCATTATGAACCCCAAATCCCTGAAACTCAGGACAAACTTCTCTCTAGGACTCAGTTTCCTCAACTACAAAATGAGGGAGTTCAATTCAGTGGTCTTTAAGGTCTGTTCCAGTTTTTATGATCTATAACTATGAGGGTACATTGGGTCCTAAAAATAATAATGTAATGCTTGGTTTTCTCAAGATATTTTACATTTATGTTGTTTCTTCACTAGCCCTTTACAGGTCTGGATTTGCAAGACTGGCATTTGTAAGGCTATTTCCCCCAGGCACAAGCCTGCAATTAGGATAAACTTCCACTAAGTGAACAGTGGTGCCTGAGTCACCATCATATGGCCTAAAGGGTTGTTTCCCAAAAATATGATTGAGTCTAATATTCTATAGCACATTTCTCCCAATTATGCTTTTTTCAGTTGGGAGAAAAAGATAACCCTTTACTGAAATGAATTGCTAATATTACCTACTCACTAATTATTAATATTATCATTCATCAAAATATTCATAATTACATTCATGTGAGCACCCTGCCACCTCTGATCCAACTCTCAAGTGTCCAGGTTATTTTGATATTAGGGACCCTTCTGGAAGTCTGATAAAGTCTCTGAACCCCTTCCCAGAATAATGTTTTTAAATGTACCAAAAAAATTTATAGGATTCCAAAAGAAATCAATTATAGTGAAATAAAACTATCAAAATATATTTTTCCTAACATTCACAGACCCCAGATGAAGAACCTCTGATTTAGAGAGTATTTTTTTAATTTTCAAAGATATTTTATTTTCCCAATTACAAGTAATAACAATTTTCAAGATACATTTTCTGAAATTATAAGATCCAAATTGTTTCCCTCCCTCCTTTCCTTCCCCTCTCTCAGAGATGGTAAACAATTTGATCTGTGTTATACATATACTGTCATAGAGAAATAGTACACTTTGATCAGCATCCGACTCCAACAGTTTTTTCTCTGGAGGTGGATAGCATTCTTTCTCACAATTCCTTCAGAATTGTCCTGCATCATTGTTTTGCTGAGAGTAGCTAAACCTTTCACAGTTTTATCATCATACAACATTGCTATTACTATGTATAATGTTCTCCCAAATCAGCTTATTTTGCTCTGCATCAGTTCATGTAGATCTTCCTAGCTTTTTCTGAAACCATCCTACTAATCATTTCTTATAGTAAATAGTATTCCATCACCAACATATACCACAGTTTGTTCAGACATTCCGCAATTGATGGACATCTTCTCAACCTCTAATTCTTTGCTGCCACAAAAAGAGCTGCTATGAATATTTTTGTACAAGT
Source organism: Gracilinanus agilis (assembly GCF_016433145.1). Classification (NCBI taxonomy): domain Eukaryota; kingdom Metazoa; phylum Chordata; class Mammalia; order Didelphimorphia; family Didelphidae; genus Gracilinanus; species Gracilinanus agilis. The sequence continues at coordinate 150,181,446 of NC_058130.1, forward strand.
AGGTCCTTTCCCCTTTTTTATGATCTCTTTGGTATACAGACCCAATGATGGTATTATAGGATCAAAGGGAACACACCATTTTATAGCTCTTTGGGTATAGTTCCAAATTGCCTTAGAGAGTATTTTTAAGGGCCACCATGGGCATGTCTATCCTTCAAAGCCAAGTTAGCTTAATTCCATTAAACTTTATGGAAAACCTCTTTAGACCTGGTACATTTTTAGTCCTGTCCGCTAATTCCAGACCTTGAAATTTTATATTCAAATTCAAATTCTGTCACTTATCATCTCTGTAGTTTTGAGTAAATTGATTCACCTCTAGACCTCTTTAAATAAGACTAGCCTCTCCTTGGCCCACCCCAACTCCTCAAAGCTGGAGATTTTAGGCTATGTCAACAAAGACATAGACAGTGCTCAGAATGAAAGAAATATGACTACATGCCCAGATTAGAACGCCAGGATTGCTGTATTAACTGAGAACCACATTTTAGAAGGATATTGACAAACTAGGGCACATCCAGAAGAGGGTAATAAGGATATCTTAGAGATCCAAGACCAAACTCCATGAGCATAAGCTAAAAGAATATTTTACCTGGAGAAGAAGAGGCTCAGAAGCAGAGTTGTGCTACCGTTGGACAACCAGTTCACTGAAAATGCATGACACCCTTTTAAATTTAAACTGCATTCTTATCATTTTGTCCATCACTTTCTTACATAAAAACAAAGTTGCAGTTCAACAATTTCAACAAAACAACAAATGAAGCTCTGATTTCTAGCAGTGGCAGACTTCCATCTTGAAAATGCTCATGTGGAAATTTTAACATTCCTCTCTCTGAGTGCCAGTGTGAGCTAGCTCGAACACATTCTTCGCTAAAAAGGAACATGGCGACTAACTTCAAAAATGTGAAAGATTCTAATACCTGGAATATGTGTGACTCTTAGACTCTTAGAACCTATCTCTTCATCAGTAAAATGAAAAGTTGTGTTCAACTAATCTCATCGGGTGCTTTTAAGCTCCTGAATTTTAGGGTTATGAGTTTTGCCCCACTTATCCATCATGGCTGTTGTCAGGCTCAAATTAAATGAGATTCAAATTAAATTCATACATGTGAAAGTCCTTTGAAAGTACTTCATAATGCCTGATACAAAGTTAAAATATTATAACTAACTTAATTACAACTAATAATAATATTAAAAATAATAACAACCACAACACACAAGCTTCTTTGCAGTTTTATAGTCTGACTTGTGACAGAGAATACCAACAGTCTTATTTCTTTCTTAAAGGATCAAAAATCTTTTTTCCTTCATTTAAAAGCCCAACTCAATCAGGACACACACACACACACACACACACACACACACACACACACATATATAATTCAGCCATATTAATGCTACTTTTTTCATACAGTTTTATGTGCAGAGGGGTAGAAAGAGGCAGAAACTAAAGCTAGAGTCAGAAAAGAGAATGAGGGAGTTCATGTTGATGTTGCCCCCAAACCCACAGGCAAAATGTCTAGATTGGACCCCACTTTTTTACCCTTCCTTTAACAACTCTGTACAATAGAAGAAAGAGAAAGACTGCTTAAGCAATTGGGTCCTGGGAGCAAAGTGGAGATGGGCAGGAAGGAGGGGATGGAGAGGATATTAGTTTATTCTATAATTGACAGAAGTTAGAATCTTTTATTTTTTTTCCTTTGGGTCCCAGGAAAGCCATTTTCTAAAACAGGTAGTGCTTTAATACTTTCACATAAAAGCAATTGGTGTGAACTGCTATTTATTGTTAGTATTATTATTACTATTATTATTATTATAAACATCACAGATTCATGGATCTCTCAATCTTTTTTTCTAAACTCATATTTGCTGTTATTTTGTGGGAGAAAGGGAGGATAAATGGGGGGAAATTTTTTTTATTTTGAATTGATTTATTTTTAAGCTACCTCACAAGTCAAATGATTACAAAAATACCTCACCTCCAGGTGTATAATGCAAAATGCATCTTGACCTCCTTGAATACAAATGCTGATTTTTATTTGTTCCACTGATGAAAGGAATTGACGGAGGCAAGGATATAAGAGAGACAATTGGTAACAAGGTCAAAGCAAGGAGAATAAGTATCCAAATGTGTGGAGATAGGTATTCCTCTTAACTTTAGCTCACTTTTAATCTTCAAATTGAAACATACAAGGCACCCATAAATGCTTTTTTGATTTTTTGATGCTTTCTGATATCCCCTGGCCATTTGCTAGTAAGACATTGATTAGCATTATTATTTAATCCTATTTTCCTAGAAATGAAAGACAATAGAAGATGTGCTTCTAGGAGGGACTATGTCTGAGTAGGAGGAAATAAGAGGCTTTCCCTCTCATACATAGTCTCTTTTTTTATCACCATCTAATCACTTCAATACAGGGTAACATAAATTGGCAGCGAGGGTACTGTAAGTATGAGTTAATTTCTCTACAAAGAATTGATGGTTTGGGATGGGGCGAAATAAAGGAAGACTTTCTCTGACTCATATTTAGAACTTTAAAATATTAACATAGTATTCAAAGATCCTTCCATTGCCCTGGAATGAGCATACCATATTTCAGAATTCCATTCAATTCTACATTGACAGCAGGTGGTGCTGGAGAGCTAAGCTGCTAGTCATTCATTTATGATCCATTAAAAAGATTGAACAGTCCTTGAAAAATTCATTCCTTTCCCAGTTTTTATGGGTGGAGCTTCCCAATAGCTCACTCTCTTTCAGAAGCCTGGATTCCCTTTGCAAGTAACTCACCTGCAGAGGTACATAGTTTTGCAAAACCCAACAGAATGACTTATTGTCAGAAAAAACAAACAAACAAATAAATACACACAATATATATATATATGTATATATATTTATACATATATATCAAAAAGATAATTTTGATTTTGCTCCCTGGAAGCCTGCTACTTTTATCAGTCTGCAATATTTCTAGGAATTTTTAAATCCTGAATGTAAATGCCCAGCTTCTACAGTCTAATCCCATTCTTCCCATTCTCCCACTTTGTCTGAACTCCCAGATCAGCTCCTGTTGGTCAAATATTTTTTCTCACTAGAATAAATAATTTGTTTTCTGTGTGTCTCTCTCTTTCTTCCTCCTTCCTCTTTCCTTCCCTCTATTTCTCTACATCTCTGCTTTTCCCACCCTCCTCTCTCTCTTTGTCTCTGTCTGTCTGTCTGTCTCCTCTCTCCTGCTCTCCCTCCCTCCAATTTGTCTGTGTTTCTGTCTCTCCTTTTTCCCTCCCTCCATCTTCTCTGTCTCTTTCTCCCTCTCCTCTCTCTGTCTCACTTTTGTATCTGTGTGTCACTTTAATATTTAAAATGTGGGGGAAGCTGGGTAGCTCAGCAGATTGAGAGCCAGGTGTAGAGATGAGAGTTCCTGGGTTCAAATTTGGCCCCAGACACTTCCTAGCTGTGTGACCCTGGGCAAGTTACTTAACCCCCATTGCCTAGCCCTTACCACTTTTCTGCCTTGGAACCAATACACAATATTGATTTTAAGACAGAAAACAAGGTTTTAAAAAAAAAAAGACTTAAAATGTACACACTGATGAGCATTTCTGATGGTCAATGGGTTTCATAGCAGATATATTAAACCTAAATTGAAAACAATAAATAAGGAACAAAAGAAATGTTTGCCTACCTAGCTAACCAGAAAAGCAACGGGGACTTTATGAGAAAGAGGAAGAGGATCAGCCTAATCTCTTTGGCCAGCTGATGGTTATGATGAAGACAAAGAGTAGGGTTTAGTGTGACTAAGGGAGGAGTTGAGCTGAAACAGCCCTCAGAAGTTATATGCAGGTTATATGTTATATGGAGCTCATCTCCATTTTGCAGATGTAGAAACTGAGAGTCTATTAAATGATTTGCTCGAAGTCATATAGGTAGCGAGAGAGTAAGAATTCGAACCCATGTCTTCTGACTAAATCCAGCATTCTTTCTTTTTATCTTTTTTTTAAACCCTTATCTTCTGACTCAGAATCAATACTGTGTATTGGTTCCAAGGCAGAAGAATAGTAAGGGATGGACAATCGGGGTTAAGTGACTTGCCCAGGGTCACCCAGCTAGGAAGTGTGTGAAGTCAGATTTGAACCTAGGTGCTGAGTCACCTAGCTGCCCCCTCCAGCATTCTATCCATTACCTCAAACCAGAAAGCCTAGGATCTTCCAGGTGATGCAATTTCAAAAGGAGAGGTGTGAAAATGCCCATGTGTGTAGTTAAAGTAAGGGAGAGTAAGAGCCTATTAGATTTGAAAAGGGTGGGAATCAGGAGATGGAGGTGTCAAAGGGATTATCAGTATGATGGTTGAAGTGCTCAACAATACTGGCAAGAGATGAAGTAGAGAAAAAGGCCATGAATCTAGTGCTCAGTCACTGAGAAAATTGGGTAAATGATGAAGATCAGCAGATAACAGGAATGAAAATGAGTGTCATGAATGCATGAAATGGACTTTGAAGAAAGAAAGGTTATTTAAGGATGTTTGTAGAGGAATGTCAACAATGTCAATGACTTGCAGCTATGTGCTGGACATTGTGCTAAATGCTGGGAATACAAATACAAGTAGAACAAAGGACAGTCCTTACCCTCAAGGAGCTTAAGAGTAAAAAAAA